>NW_024499462.1:7599795-7933291 GCF_017590055.1 Onychostruthus taczanowskii | reverse complement strand
GCCTGTACTGTTTAGTGCGGGGTGGGCGCGGGGCCGCCGTGCGGGTGCGGGGTGGGCGCGGGGCCGAGCGGCCGCGGTGCGGGTGCGGGCTGAGTGCGGGTGCGGGCCCGCGTGTGCGTGCGGCGCGTCGGGGATGGGCGGGACAGCGGCGCTGTGAGTGCGGGGCCGCAGAGTGGGCGTCCGGCGGGTGGGAGGGCCGCGGGCCCGCGTTGTGCCGGGCTGTCCCTCCCATGGGCTGACCCACGGGGGTGCGCTCTCCTCCCCGCTGGCCGGCGGGGGGAGGCGGCGGCGATCGCGGGCTGCTGAGCACCGAGGGGCGGCCGGGGACCCCCGCGGCCCTCGCCATCCCGAGCTGTCGAGGTTTGAAATCCTACACATGCCTGCCCTCGTGGTTTGAGGTTTGACGTTGATCTCTCAGGGTTTGAGAGATCCCTGCTTGCTAGGCAAACTTATCCCCTGTGCGAGTAGGCGCAGCAGGATCCGTGAAGGACGCGGTGACTCCGTGCTTCGTTTCTCGTTTCATGCGTGATGTGCTGGTTGGGTCCTGGGTGCAATCGCTCCGCTCGGGAAATCCACCTTTGAGCTGCTCGAAGGACCAGCTTGGAGGTCTCCCAGCCTTTTCTTTTATAACCATAGGGGCACTGTTCCCATCAGACCTGGCTCATAGCAGACAAGGGGAAACAAGGTTGTGTGGAAATTACTGTGTCCTGGGTGGGTATATGGCAATGTGTTACAGCCTCGCCCATGCGTAGAGCCCCTCTGCCTTACCGGGTGGAGGTGAAATGTGTCCATTTTCTTGTGTCTTTGCTTTTATTGACGATTTTGCTGTTACAAATTGTATAGTGTGGGAAATGTGGAAGTTAAAATATAAGCAAGGCCTAAGAACCCAAAAAGGGGGAAAAATCTTTATTTAAGCTTGAATCTGCAGGACTTAGAATTCTTGGATCTGCTGTGTGGGAACAGGAGGGATCACTTGCTGCCCAGCACCTGCTGTGCTTTCAATAAATGCTGACTTGTATTATTAGTAGGTTTGTTGGTATTCCCTTTCCTCCACCACCTCTTCAGACCGACACAGAGTGCAGCTTTCCTGCTCTGCATCACCAGCAGACCAAGCTGTGAGTTCATCCTGTATTATCTTCAGATAGGTACTTTTTGCAGTTCTGTGCTCCATAAAATATCTCACATCTCCATGGTATCCATTCACTGACTCATCAGAGATCTGAATTTTTCTATACAGAGTGTCTAGCTGTCTGTTCCCTCTCAATACACCAAGAGTGCTGGAAGATTTCCAAAGCAGTGTGCCAGAGCTCTTTGCTCTCCCTTGCTCTGAAGAAAAGGCTTGTTGAGATGCTGGGTTTCTTTTAAACAGTCTAAAAATGGGGGTAGCAACTCCTTTCAAAGGAAGGAGTATGGTTTGTTTGCTTGACACAGCAACTTTTTCTACAGCTACAGCCATGGAATTCAGTAATGAACCATGCCCAAATTGGGAAGAAACCTAAAAAGTTGATTGTTATTCTCGACACAATGTGTGGTTTGTTGGGGCTTTACAAAGCTAAAAAGAAAGGAAAATAATCCCTTGTGTTCTGAAAATGACAATTATGCCACAAGAAATGCTAGGAGGCTTCTCTGTGCATTGATTTTGGTGTTTACAGGCCAATTTAAGTTGGAAGAGTTCTCCTAGGTTTCTCCAGTCAGATCCCTGCTTCAAGCAGGGCTAAGTTTGAAGGTCTGTCAGGATGCTGTATTTTGCAATCCTTAATGGTATTTAAACCCTCATGAAATCTTGATGAGCATGTTACCAGGTTATTGTGAATTGTAAATTTTCTTTATAGGAGGTAGCTTACAAAGGTATTTGTAATCATGACTCATTTGGGGGGGGGGGGGGGGGGTGGGGAAGGGCCCACAAATGGCAGCACTCTCAGCAAATCTACTTTCTGGCAACTAAACCAAATCAGATTACACAGGGGAAAAAAAAAAAAAAAGAAAAAAAAAAAATCCTGGATGCCTCTGTTTGCCCAGGACACCAGGACCGTATCCTGGTAGTGCAGCCAAGTCTTTGGGAGCACGTATGGAGCGGGGTGGCAGATTCTGGTTGTTCCCATGCAAAAAGGTGTTTTCAGGGAGCTGCACTAACTTGGAAAAGCCACCACACTTGGGAGACGAAAGTTTAATTGCGATTTTTAAGGTAACCACTTAAAGATCCTGCAAACTTCAAGTGTGTGTGCGCTGCTTATGCGAAGGGCTGAGTTCTCCCTTCAGTGTCTTGTTCTGGTTTTTTATTTGCGGGGTGTGGGGGGGGGGGGGGGGGGGGGGTGGGAAATGTCTCATAAAAAGCTCAGCTCAACTTGTTTGGGATACTCAAGTTCTGACAAAGCTCTGAAACATTTTTAGGCTTGATATGGAATGTCTTGGGGAAGCTGGAGTGGGAGAGGAAGGAAGAGCCAAGCAATGGTCAAAACCACTTTAGGCTATAGAGTATTTGCTAGTACAGTCCAACGTGCAAGACAGTTTTCTTTTTAGGAAAAGTATGTGAGGACATCTGTTTGCTACTCTGAGTCTTACTGGCATCTTGAAAACAGAGGGACACAGCTGCAATGGGTCCTGTTTACACTTAAAATAAATGTTTAAGGATAGCTGAATGACAAGTTTTTCTTCGGTTGTGGGTGGGAGGGAAATGAGACATCTAGAAAACAACTTTTAACTGGTCTTGAAAAAAGTGAAGACCATCTACTGGCACTGAAAACAGGATTAAGGTTATGCTTGTTTAAATTCTGGTTAACTGAGTACTGATAGTACTTAGTATGGTAGGTAATAAAATAACTCACTGTTATTTTGTAGATCTCTTGTGGTCACCACAAAAACATACACACAAAAAGATGTTTTTCCTTTTTTCTTTGGCCTGTACTGTTTAAAGAGGAGTGTTCATTCTTTTCTGGGAATTTTAACAGAGCTGAGAGTTGGAAGATCTGATAGTCCCAGAGAAAATAATGCTTTTTAGCAAAGGGATGTTGCCACTAAAGCAGGTAACTGACCGGTAGAAACACTGGGTTAATTCTCTGTAGAGGTACAGCCTTATACTAATAATTTTTTTTTTCCTAATGTGCATTGTGATGACTTTTTAATTTTTTCCAGGGTTGTTTGTAATGTTTTGGCATACGGCGTGCATGTGTGAAGGGGTTAGATGTAGAATACAGGGAATATGTGACAGGGTTAGATTTAGAATCGGCTGAAGCCCAGGGAAAATGTTACTTGTGAAAATGCCCAGTTCTACAGAAGAGCGTGGCTCAGCATGCAGATTTAAAAGTTTTGTGCCGAGTTCCCAGCTTCAGAAAGGCTTTCTGCAAGCCCTGTACCTACCCGCCCCATGAAAAGGCTAACCATGTGTTCGGTTAAAGAACAACCCAGGAGGTGGAACGATTAAGATCCCTTTAAATGAGTCTTGCCCTGGATTGGACGGCCGTGCTGGCTGCTGTCACTGCGGGGTGGCTGGGGCAGGCACTGGCAGAGCCCGGTCCCGGTCCCGGAGAGGCGCAGGCTGCGGGCCGGGCTCCTCCGCAGCCCTGCCCAGCGCCGAGCAGCGCAGCCGGGCTCCCTCCTTCCCTCCTGGGCTCCCTCCTTCCCTCCTGGGCCTCCCTCCCGGGCTCCCCTCCCTCCCTCCCGGGCTCCCTCCCTCCCTCCTGCTCTCGCCTTCGGGGCGCTGCTGTTGGCCGAAGCTCAGCAGCCTGCATGGGTTCTGGTGAGTGCTGCACCCCTGTAGAGGCTTGCGGGATGCTCTCCTGTCTCCTCGCACGGATTATGGCTTGTAGGATGCTTTATTGTGTCTCCTTATTGGTGCTCGGTGTTTAAAATCCTGATCTGTTTGTATTTTAATGTGGTGGGGCCGGCGGGGAGGGTTGTGAAGTCCTTTTGAGCTTCAGATGTCCTTAATAAACAGCAGTTTACCAGAAATGGAGCTGCTAGTTGCAAATGCTCAGCTGTCTTCCAGTCAGTCTCGGCGCTTGGGGTTCAATGACATGATGTATCAGGGCTCAGCCTGTCTCGTTAGCAAATGGTTTAATAATCCTGCCTGCTGCTTCCCATGCATATTTTTCAAAGTGGCTTATTATGGTGTTTGCTTAGCAGGGGAGGAATTTAGGTATCACCCTGCAGAGCTGCATTTTCCGTTTTCCTATTTATATAAATAGCAAAAACTTCCCATATTTGAATAACATTGGGGTTTTTGTCGCTGTGTGGAGAGTAACAAAGAGTCCAACTACACTTAATGATCTCCTGGATCAATAACTACTGATTGGAAGCTGACTTTTAGAGATGCTCTTTATGCTAATAAAAATGAAAAGCTATGTGAGAATTCTCATTAGTCACTTTCCAGAAATTTTGTAACATTTTTGTACACAAATAATGTGCACAGGGGTTTAATAGTTGGGTTCCCCTCCACTGCCTTTAATATAAATTTAAAAAAAAAAATTTAAATGGTCTCTGATGGGTCAGGATGGTCTCTGATAGGTGTCAGAGGCAGATATTAAAAAATGTCATTACAACATGACTTCATGTTTGAAAGAAGTATGTAAAGAAAGCAGATACAGTCAAGGAAGTTTTGCCTTGGTTAGAAATAAGTGGTGAAATAGGGTAGGATCTGTTCTCTTGTCTGCATCAGTTTGTGTAAACTGGCCTTGTTTCTTGCTCAGGATCATGGTTTACTTACGTTTTTAGATACCATGGTACTGCCTCCCTTGAAACCAAGTATGATGTTAAAAGAACAATGTGATCTTTTTTTACTTTTTGTTTCCCAATGTTGCATTTGTTTATCAGTAGTATTCTGGAGCTGGGTTTAAGGATAGAAAGAGGTTTTGTCACCGAAAATTCCTGGCACAAAATTGGGGAGCTACTCCTAATTGTTTCTGAATTCTGGCAGCAGCTAGCTAAGGATGATGTGTATGTCTGGTTTATTAGCAGTCACAGTTCAAAAGAGTAATATTTTCTTAAATTTATTGAGGTGGGAACCTCACCCATACAAAAATACATACAGACAGCAGTATTTACCAAAATATTCTATCAGGAAATACATTTTTTGTGAAAAAAAATTTGATTCTCCATAATGTGTGAATGCAAATATGCAACCCTTGCAATGTAAGTGTACAGTGACTTCTTGTGCTGCCAAAACTCCAATGACTCTTGTACCAGTTATTACCCAAAGCTGGATCTTGAACTTTGTCCATGAGGCAGGGCTGTTGTGATTTCCAGCATCCTCACTGACTGATAATGCCTCACTGGACGCCCTTTCCAGACTTGTGAAATACTTGCAAGGGTCAGGATTGGGCTGTGGAGGGTTTGTGGAAGGTGGTTAAACAAAATTACCTCCTAACTTGAGCCCCCACAAGCAGGGTTTGTAGTTGAAGGCTGGAATATTTGTATGTGCTGGTTGCCATTGCAATCCTGTCGGTCCCAGGTGGTGTGTGTGAGTGCAGGCTGCTTGTTCCTGCTGTCCTTTCTGCTTCAGCAAGAGTGGCAGTGAGTTAGCATAGAGAAAGGTGCTGTCCCGGGCATGTTTGCAGTGTCTGATCACTGGGTAATAAAATGGTTGCAAGTCTACATTTTTCTGTCTCCAGGCATGAGCTCCAAGTTTGGCTTTGTGCCTGCTTTGGTTCTCAGTGGGGAGCTGTAAGGAATGTGAAAGGTTACCAGTTATGATTAACCAGATATAGCAGGTTTAGATTTTTTTTCCCAAGTCCTCTCTAGTATATTTGTAAAGTTCACTGTGTAATTTAGATTAGCTTGTGTAAAACATTTAATTTACAAATACTTTTTTTTTTTTTTTGAAAGAAACTGCTGCCTTGCTGTAATAATTTTGATTACTGGCTAATGTACAGTCATATTATTAGATGCTCTTTATTACACACATACATTTCAATCATCTTTCTCCTCATTGCATCTGAGCAATGTTGATGTTTTTGTCTGGTGGCAGGGAAGGATAAGAACATCTTGTCAATATCTAGTTTTGATGTGGGTCAGGCACAGAACTGGAATGTAATCTCTATCTTTTAAAACTCCTTTCAGTACATTAATAAATACACAGGTCACCGCCATTAAACCAAAAATACCTGCATGAGCTTTTAGTTATTTTAATCCAATTCCTCATCCTCTAGCATCATTGATGTTCAGTGTCAGAGCTGTTCTTTCTTTCTCTTTCCAGAAATGTCCTTCCTCCCTGACTTGGGGGCGTTCACCATGGGCATGTGGTCTGTTGGCCTTGGAGCCATTGGTGCAGCTGTGACGGGGATCGTCCTTGCTAACACTGACTTGTTTTTGTCCAAGCCAGAAAAGGCTACATTGGAGTTTTTAGAGGAGATAGAGCTAAAGACTTTGGGATCAGGTAAGATTCTGGCTATTTCAGACCACATTCTTCGATAATTGGACTTTTATAAGAACCTTTCTAAGGCCAGGGTTGGCAGCAGTTTTCTTAGTCTTTCCTAGCTGTGACATGTCCTTGATATTCAGCACTTGTGGTGAAGGAAATAACAACCAAAACAGTTATTTCTGGATGAAACCAGACACACTTCTAAAAATCAATAACACAATAATCTCCTCTTATACCTATAGAATTTTTTTTCTGTTAGAACTGTATTTGAATGTGGAATTCTCTGCAGTGCTTTTTGTTGGTCCATAAAGTATTAATTGTTATAAACAAGAGTGACTGATATGATTGTTGGTGTTGTTTCTCCTGTACAAACAGAACAAAGGACATTCAAAGCAGGTGAACTATGGAAGGAGAATGGTGCAGTGATCATGGCTGTACGAAGACCTGGATGATTTTTGTGCAGAGAGGTACTTGCTGGGCTTGGGGATTAATTAAGAAGAGTTGAGGTCTGCTTGCATAGATAGTCTGTAAATAAAGGGAGGGGATGAAGAGCACAGTCATCAAATACATCTGAAAGGCTTTGTTTCATGGTCACCAGCTCCCACCATACTTAGTTTCCTTTGCACCTGGTTTGTATGGTCCAGGTCCTGAGCTTTTTCCTTCTGAAGGTGATGGTTACATGATTTTACATCTGCCAGGGACCTAGCCCATGGTAATTAGAAAGGGAGATTGCACAAGATTCAGTTGGTAATGAGTCTTATGAGCTATTTTTATAAATGTAGTCCAAAATAAGTCTCTGTGAGCCAGGTAGTGTCTGGTCAAATACAGCCCAAGTCTGGATTGGCAGAAAGCCATCAGATAAAGCTCATCTGAAAAAAAAAGGTTTGTGTAGAGGGAGTACCTCTTGGTTCTAGGTGCTAAATGTGAGGCAGGAAGGTACAGACTTTGAAGATAAGGAGTTTCTGTTCCATAACAAGGTGGGCTGGAAAACAAATTTTGATCCTTAAGTTGACATTAGGCTTCTTGGGTGGAGCTCCTTGGAAGCAGACACCTAAAACACAATTTGAATGTACCCAGTGCCTGGGAACAGCCATAGCTTGCACCTTGGACATTATGTTTCTGATAGCTGTAGGGAAAAATAGTTATTATGTTGTTACTCACTGCTCTGTAACATGGAGTAATTAATATTGTAACCTCTTCATTAAGTCATCTGCTCCCATTGGTAGTAACTGCTTAAATACGTGTAGAATGCGTGGAAGGTTCAAGTGCTTTGCCCTCTGAACAGCTGTAGTGTAGGTGGGGGAGAAAACACTTGGGTGCCTGACTCTGTAACTTCCACACACAGTCAGTCAGGAATCCCAGAGTGATTTTTTATTATTAGCAGTAGTAGTATTACTGAAAGTTTCAAATTTGCCTGTCTGTTTATCCCTATCTGTTTGCTCCTTGGTACTCGGTGAATTCTAGGTGTCCTGCTAGCCTTTCAGTTGAGGTATTTCAGTTAGGTGACTGAGAGTGATCATGTAAACTGTGTCCATGTTTTTAAAGTGTGGAGTTGATTTTTTTATGTGGGAATTCTGTCCACTAAAAATGACCTTTCTCCATGGGAAGTAGGAAACATATTTTCAGTGCACACTCTGATCTGTTCCTCAGGGATCTTTATATAAACTGTGCAAATTGGGATTTCTTTAGGAGAGGAAAAAGTCCAGCAGATGAGTGGTGACACCTTATACTCTTACACACGAGAAAAAGCAGTTTTGCTTCTGGGATACTGAAAGTTTACGAAGAAATTCCCTGATTTTTTTTTACTGGGGGAATTAGGAAGGAGAGTGTATCTTCATTACTTACTGTAAACTTGTGTAGCCTGCTTCTGCACAGAAGTCTCAAAATACTTTGCAGAAGGATTGATAATGATGGATTTCAACTTGGAAAAAAGAATTGAAAATTCTGAAAAAGTTGTGATGTGCAGGCATTACATTTCTACCATTCTCAAATATTTCAGAAGATAATTGAAGCCCTATTATGGGCAAAGTATCTCTACAGCTTTAAGTTAAAAGTATGTTTTATCCAGTGCATGCTTAGAAGAATCTGCTTCCTCTACGTTTAACAAAGAAAAATTGTAGTAAATCTGATGAAGAGCTGCCTAGGAGTACAACTAGCTTAAATGTTACAGGTCTGTTTTTGGCTTGTGCCTCAAGCTGGAAGCTGTGTGTTTCTGATGGTCTTGAAATTCAAGGTGAAGGTTTCCTACCTCCATTTATTGACTGAAATGTTTGGGGTTTTTTCCTTTGCTTAGGAGGCTTCCGAGCTCTCCTCTCTGAAACCCCAGCTGTCCAAGCTGGGTGTCCCTCTCTATGCTGTTGTGAAAGAGAAGATAGGGACTGAAGTGGAGGATTTTCAGCATTACTTCAAAGGAGAAATCTTTCTGGATGAAAAGGTATAGTGAAGTTTGTGTTCTCCTTTTGTTTAAAAACAAATCTATGAATGCCCTGTTTGAGGAGCCTGTATAAATAAGTGGAATGTAGTCTGATTGAAACAGGATTTAGTAGCACTGTAGTTTAAGAAGGTAATTGGCTTTGTTTTTCTATATTTGCACATCCTGCTGAGCTTAGAAACTGTGGTGTAGCAATGCACTGATAAGGTGCTGTTGCTGGATTATTCCTCCCCTTTAGCAGGTAAACAATATGGCCTGTTAATATTTATTATTTTCTTTCACTGGCTGTATTTATGATGTGTGACTCAAGGTTTGAAGGTGACACAAGTAATTAATTCCTGATGTACAGGCCAGATTGCAGCTGGCACATGCTGGATTGCCAGTCTCATGTCCTACAGAACCACGGCCCTGCTTTCTCCCTAAACCAGGAGACACATTTAAAAATCATTTGGATTCTGAAGAAAAAAGAATATGTAATACTCAAAATCTACTAGATGATCCTTTTATTTTTCTCTCTCCCCTCTGCCTGTGTGAAAGAATCGGGCTGAATTAAAAAAAAAAAAAAAACAACAACCAACCAACCAAAAAAATATGTTTATCACAAAGCACTGCTGTTGTCAGCAATAGTGATGTAGGTGTACATGGGGCTTAAATACTTGTGGATGAGCTTAAAATCCACATGAATGAAAAGTCTTTTCCCTTTGTTTGCTGACATATTTTCTGTTCCCCTGCAGAAAGGCTTTTATGGTCCACGCAGACGAAAAATGATGTTGTCAGGCTTCTTCCGCCTGGGAGTTTGGCAAAATTTCTTCCGTGCTTGGAGAAGTGGATATAGTGGAAATCTGGAAGGAGAAGGATTCACCCTGGGAGGTGTATATGTGATTGGGGCAGGAAGACAGGTATTGCAGGCCACCTAGGAGGCTTTTTTGTCTCGCATAAGATCAGAAGTTTGTTTCCTGGAATTGTTTGGTTGGGCAGTGGATCTTTTGCAGGGAGACGTGTCTGAATTTCTGTCTTGTGTCTTTGACTAGGGTGTTTTACTGGAGCATCGTGAGAAAGAATTTGGAGACAAAGTTAGCCTTCCATCTGTCCTTGAAGCTGCTGAGAAGATAAAACCACAAGCTTCATAAGTGGAAAAACAGTTGCACATGTTTCTGATTAGAGCCTGAAATGTAGAACGTATCCATGTTTTGAATGTGTGGTGTAATTGCTTAACTATCTAGTGATCAAAGCACAAGAAAGGTTCTCTGTTCAAACATAGAAAATGATGAAAATCCTCTTGGGTTGTTTTTGGTTCCCTTGCAGCCTTCCAGGTGGTCAGGATTTCGACTGGTCCTTTGTATCTGACTGTATTAATGAAAGGCTGGGTCTAAAATCTGACCTAGCCTAGATGTTTACAGTCAGAGACAGTCAGTTGAAAACCTGTCTACCTAGGGAAACAAAACTCTTCTAAGGCTGCAGTAATGGAGTACCAGCTGAGGGGAAAATATAATAAAACTTTACATAAATGAAATGCCTTTGGTTTTTGCTTTTTCATTAACATGTAAATATCATCTATATCTGTGTTTCTAGAACACTACACCCTGTCAGTCTAATTCTGAGATTTTGCATTCAAGACATGCCAATATGTCTGCATGGTGAATTTCTTACTGGTTCTAGATCTTCTAAGTCCACATGATTCCCTGAAAGGAAGATAATTGTGGCTTGAGGGCAAGCTCCTTTTTGTATTTAAAATTCTTTTTAAAAAATTTGCATCCTTATGGACGAAATTCTGACTTTTTTTGCTTAGTATTTATGTCCAGGTAAAACTAATTTTAGCAAAAAAATATTTATATGCTCTTCAGAGTCTGTTCTTCACAGTTCCCAGAAACGGCACACTAGCAGTGAGAATTTTGAGTGATTCGTGTTTCATTTGGAAACTAAATGGAAATTGGACTCACATATGCTGCTATCAGCTGAAACTTGAAACTAACTAGATATTGGACTCACGTATGCTACCATCAGCTGAAATTTGGGGAAGAAGGAAGGAACAGGATTTGGAGAGTACAGCAGCAAATTGACTCTGTGATATGGACTTTGTCTTTAAAAGCTCTCCTTGGAGCCATGGACAGGTGCAGAGGACCATGAAATAAAGAATTGTGCCTGAGGGATTCTTTTCCTGGGTTTTACTGCTGCAAGGCAGTACTGGCATGGTGTGCTGACACAAGGCCCCTAAAAAGTTCAAAGCACTGTGTAAGTGTCCACTTGTCTGCAGTCACCGTATGGATACTTGGGAGTGCAAGGGGCAGGGAGCACAAGAGGTGCCAAAAGCAGTGGGTGTGAGCTATGGATGCAAAAGGCTGTGAATAACAAAGATCTTATAGCAGGAGTATTCTGGATTGTGGCTTCTATAGAGTTCTGAGTTTTCTTTCTCATGGGAAATAGAAAGCTTTGCCATTTGCAGAGAATTGGTCTTGCACAAAGACCAGCAAAGGAGGTACTGATCCTAGACCTGCATTTCAGGCCTTGTCCTAAGGGCTGTTTGTGCATTTCACATAAACATGAAATGTGAAAGGCATAAACAGTCCTTGGAGAATGGGATGGAAGCCAGATAAATACCTAGAAACTGAGGATAAAGTGAAGTGCCTGTAGAACCTGCTGAATCTGGAAAGTATCTCCTTAAAATTTTGTGTACAGGCAACTGAATTCCACCCACTCTGTCAGAGCTGGCTGCCCAGCCAGACTGCAGGGAGCCTTAGGTGAGGACAAGGATGCCATGGGGCTGCAGCCCTGCTCTCAGCCCCCCCAAAGGGGGTGGAAACAGAAGCAGGAAGCTATGCTGCCCAGCATTTGGAAGAATAATGGCTGTCAAACATATAAATCACTAACACTACAGGATGCTGAAGCGTTCCTGTAATGTAAAAACATTTTTAGAAAGAGCCATGAAGGCTTTTTAAGTTTATTAAAGTATTCATGGAAACTGAAAGTTCTCTGCTTTGGCAGATTCTCCAGAGGGTTATATACAGAAACCACACCAGACCGAGGATTTTTCCTGCTCTAAACAGCGTTATTTCCCATAAACAGTGCACTTCTTGATTTGAAAGTTACATAAGCTTGCATGTATTTTAAAGTTTTCTTACCTTTGTCTTTCAAAAATCAAGCAAAAATCTGGAGCCCTAGAAGATCAAAATGATATTTGAAATTGTTCTGAAAAATTATCTATAAATCTGATTTTTTTTTTTTCAAGCCAACCTTGAGATTACTTGGAGTTGACTCATCCTTTCTGAGCCCCACATTGACAAAATAAAAATGGGAAGGATAGAAAATAGGTGGTACATAGGAGCTAGGAACAGATAATTACCATTGGCAATGGGCTAACCCAAATAACTAAAATTAGAGCAACATAGTAAAGGAGGAACAAATTACATCTAAGTGAATTTCTAATACTGTAGACTGAATTTAGAATGTCCACTGGAAAAAAAAAATTACAGTTGTTAATTTTGTTGTGCTAACAGCTACCTCTGCTGGCCCAGTTCCTTGTATGCATTTAATGTTTTGATTTTTTTTTTTCTTTTAACATGGCATGTACCCAAAACCTAAATCACTTCTCAGCACATCAAATATCACATCATACTTTAACACTCAGCTAGTTTCTGGAAACTAATAACTAAAAGTTTGTTATTCTGAGATGTGCATTTTGCACCCATGCAGAATGACAATCTATTTATTTTCATCTTTAAGGTTGAAGATGGGTCAGGTCAGTAGGAAAGTGCACAAAGTGCAAGGGTAGGGCTTGAGAAACACAATTCTGCTGTAGTAATTTTTTTTTTCAATCAACTTTTCTTTGTCAGCTCATTTATCTTCAGCACATAACTGGGGTTAATGAAAATATTTCATGAATGAAAATGCTGTGAAGTCATTGATGTGGGTGTAATATAGGAAAGTGCTTTTTATTTGAACTTTAGGCATCCCCAATTGCGTTTCCTATTTGCAGTGTCCTTTTAGGGCCATTAGAAAGATTGTCTTCCCCAGAGGGTGTTTTTGGACCTGCATCTTTGTTTCCCCGTGCGCGTTATCTGTTCCGCGCTCTCAAACTGCCTGTCCTTGGTGCCGTTCGCGAATATCCACAACGAGACGGGAATGCCAAGGGATCCCTGCCATTTTTCTCATGCGTTTCCTGTGATGCACTGTGGTAGGAAAAAAAAAAAAAGAAGAAAAAGGCAAGTTTGTCTCAGCACCGCTGGATGTCACTGCTCGCCAGCCGAAGTGCAGGTGAGCGGTGAGCCCGAGGGGTTTTCTGCAGTAGAAAATTCCCTAAGCAGGCTCCAGGAGCAGACCGCTGTCCGGTCCGATTCGGCTGGAAGAAAGCTGTTGGAACAGCCATCTATTCATGCCATCTTTTCACTTGTATGGACGTTTTCCTTTTAAGAATAAGGAACTTGGAGGAAGGATGCACTGTACTGACGGACACAGTCTGTGGTATATAGATATTTCTGAGTGGAGGGAATTAATTATTAACAGACTCACTGCGATACTTACAACATTTAACCTAGTTTTTTGCGGTTTTTTGGTACTAATTTCTTGTCCTGCCGGGGTGTGCCTTTGTCGCACGGACTGTCCGGGGCCGATCGAGGGACCCGAGCAGAGAGGGGCGACAGCCGCTGCTAACAGCAGGGGGAGGCGGGGAAGCGCTGAGGACAAACTCAATTCACTGATCCAGCCTCGAATTTTATTGGGTGTCTGACCAGTTCCATCCTAATTTATTATTCTTCTGATCGATCTCGAACGTGGCTTTCCCTAAAATGTTTCTGCTTTCTCTTTTAGATCCAGCTACTGATTTCTTTGCATTTGAAGTTGCTTACGGTCTCAGTAGTTTCTGTGGGCTTTGTTTCCTTGCACTGCCCTCTCTCTTAACCTCATAATAATCAAAACCACATGACAATTCCAACTGTAAGTCTGATTTCTGGATGCCTCCCTCCATAAATAGACTTTTTTTTTACACTGAAAAATGGTATTTGGTGATAACGTTGAACATACACAGTGGTGAACAGCTCTGGTCAGGCCATTTTCCACCAGATATTCCTCATGAAGATTTTATTTATTTTAGAAAACATTTTATAGTAGTCAGAGGAAGACAACATTAACAAAGCATACATGAACATTGGCCTGCACATATTCACTTTAAAAAAATCAGCTTTCCTATTTTCATTCCTGCAGGATTATTACATGTCTTACTGCTGAGGTGACTGTCTTTTAAAAGTGTTCCAATTTGCCGTAGCACTTAGTTAATGGTTTCTGTGATGGATGAGATTTTTACTCCAATTTTCTTGGCAACACAGTGAAGCACTGTGCAGAGATAATGTCAAAGGCAAATAAATGGGACACGGAGATGCTGTTCGAACCAGCTCCATGCTCACAGTGAACACAGTCAGTTCAACTATGCTGTGAACTGCTAACACTAACCATTTTACAAATAGTAAATTGCAAGAGAACATACATGGTTGTGTTTGAGGGTCCCAGGATGAGGGAAGAGATGAAAATCTTGACTCCATGTTTCAGAAGGCTGATTTATTATATTATATTATATTAAAAGGCTATACTAAAACTATACTAAAAAGAATAGAGAGAAAGGATTCATCAGACGGCTGGAAAGGAAGAGAAAGGAATGATAATAAAATCTTGTGACTGCTCACAGCCTTGACACAGGTGGCTGTCATTGGTCATCAAGTAAAAACAATTTCACATGCTGGGTAAACAATTCTCCAAATCACATTCCAAAGCAGCAAAACATGGAGGAGCTGAAGCTTCCCAGCTTCTCAGGAGAAAAGATCCTGGCAAAATGATTTTTCATAAAATATGTCTGTGACAAACCTTATTTTATCAACAAATGCCCTTCCTAATTCCACAATCCTTACATCCTAAAGCTGCTGAATTTCCCTGAAATTTCCCATTTTCCCCACTGAATCTTAGAAGTTACTATTGCACCATCTTCTTAACTTTTACAGAATCAGCATACTAGAGCTTTCTGCCTTGGCTCTGGACTTTCTGGAGACGTGATTCAGTGCTCTCTAAGATTACTTCAGTACTTCTGAGACGGAGAAAGGATCTCTTGTAGTTCTTCTTGCCATCTGATAATCCAGTGACCTTTCTGAGCTCCCCTTCCCCTCTTAGATTCTGCTCAAAATTCAGGTAGTTGTTAGCATCTTCTGTCATCTTTAACACAGTTAACACCTTTAACTTCTGTTCAGTTTTGCTTTGGTTTCTAAGAAGGCTGGAGCAAGCTTGGGGGAGGCTGGTAAATAGTCCCCCTCCCTTTAAAAAACCCAACAACAAACAAAACCCCACACCAAACCCAACCCCCCATTTATTTAAACAACTGCGCGTGGGAAATGAGAAGGAATCTTGATCTTGTGAGCGGCGAGTGGGTGACACGCTGGTGTGTATTGCTTTGTCGGACAACAGAAGGGGTTGGCTGAGGGGAACTGTGTATTTACTGTTAATTCTAGCAGGTTTTTGGTTGTCAGCTTTGATGAGTGGAGAATTAGCACGCTAGAGAAAAGCTTAACTCGCACCATTTGATTGCTCAACAGATCCTTTCGCTTCAGTGCGATTGCTGCTGTCTTTGTGAGCGGGCTGGTTCCTGACTCGGGGGAATAAGGAATTCCTCAAAGTCCAAGGGCTGCAGCAGGTGAAGAAAGTGTAGACACCGTGAGGCAGCCGGTAAGAACACGCGTGGTGCTGCACTACCTCCCCTGGCCTTGCCTTCCTGCCACAAATGTACTTTCATAGTTAGAGAAGCACTGAAGACATTCGTTTTGCTTTATATATGAGGACGGGAATGAAGGTGACAAATGTTTCCCTGTGTCAAGAGAGATCACAAGGTGTGGAAAGGGAGCAGAAGGGGAGCGTGGAGGTGGGAGCCCAGCGGGCCGGCAGGGGCGCATTCCCACCTGCCAGGGCGGCTGCTCAGGTGGGAGCCATCGCTCGCTAACGACACGGCTCGGAGCAGCCCGGCCCTCCCTTCCCCTCCCTCCTCTCTTCTCAGCGTCTCGCTCGGGAGCGTAAAAGCCCTGGGACGCCCGAAGACTCGAAATACTCTTCGGCGTCGTTTTATTTCATGTCTTTCCTGCGCCTTCCGGCTCTCCAGGTAGGCTCGACCGTGCCTTCAGTACCGCTCAGCATGTGCTGTCTCTGACACGCCGGCTCACGCTCCGGAGCCCTGCGGGGTAAGAGGCGCGGCCCAGGGCCGGGCCGGGCTGGGTGAGCCCCGTACGCGGGGCCGGGGCGGAGGCGCAGCCGGCGGACCACGGAACGAGCCCGAGGTAACAAAGCCGCGGGCCGCGCTCCAGGGCTGAGGGGAGGGACCGCCAGGGCCGGGGTGCTCGGGGGGAACGCCTGCCAGGGAGCCACAGCGGGCGAAGCCGGCGGGAGCCGCGGGGTCCGGAGGCAGAGCGGCGCTTCCTGCACGCCCCCTTTGTGTGGAGCACGGCGGCGTGCGGAGCGGGCGTGGCCCGGACATTCGTTTCCGCGCTGCTCGGCCCGGCGGGAGAGCGGCGGGGCGGCTCGGCACAAGGGCACGCCCGGCGGCACGCCTGGCGCTCCGGCCGAGCTGACGCGGGGAGGAGGCTCCGGCAGCGCCGCCGTGTCCATGGACTAGCCGAGGCAGCGGAGGGACCTACGCCGACCGCCGCCTCGCCCTCCGCCCAGCTCGGCGAAACTTAGCGAGCAGGCTGCTGCCCCGGTGAGTCCCGGCCCGGGCACCCGCCCGCCGTCTGCCCCGGAGTGCCCTCGCTCTCTCCGTGTTTCTGCCCCCTGTCCCCGGAGCAGCGTGTGCCCAGGAGCAGCTCCCGGCTGCCCGAGTTTCCCGGCAGCGCGGGGCTGCGGCGAGCCCCTGCCATTGTCCTTGTCCATTAAAGGAAGCCGGAGAGGCCGGGTGAGGCTTCCTCTGGGAGTTGGCGCTAGCTTGTCTCGTTGAGGTGCCACGAGGGAGAAAAATAGTAATAATAACAAAAATTACAGTAATAGAAAAAGGCCTTTCGGAGTGCTGCAGCCAGAGTTTGCCCGCTCCGTTCTCCGCCCCGGCTGCTGCCAGAGCCTGCCCTGAGCCCCGGCTGTGTAGAGGGGGACACGGCGCAGTGGTGTAAGGATCGAGGCCCGTAACTTAATTTTAAAAATATTTTAATTTTAATTGGCTGTCGGCTGTGGTAGTGAGCGACCTCTCTGACACCCTTTCAGCCTCCTGCCGTAACAGGCCCGGCCGTGGGGCGCGGGGGTACCAGAGGTGATGCTCCATGGTCAGTTCTGTTTTGGCTCTTGCTTTATCTTCCGTGCTCTATGTAGATTTAGCATTTTGAGACATTCTGAATTAAAAAAAAAAAAAAAAAAAAAAGAAACTTCACAAAGAAACCTATCCCATGGTGTAAAAGAAGCTACTTGTTTGGGTGCTTTTTCCTTTCTTTGCTCGATCTTCCAAGGAGGTGGTGGTGGAGGCATGAAGGATATTTTAAAATAACTGGCAGGACAAAATTCTGCCAGCACTGCTTTTTAGTGTGGTTGGGTTTTTGTTTGTTTGCTACAGTGGCCTAAGCCTTGTGACCTAGAACTCTGGATAAAATGGAAGGAGAGCAGTTCCTAGAGAATGGTTGCACAGGGTGTGTCTCGTTCATAAGTGTTCTCTGGTGAGATGATCCATCTCTTTTCTGGCTGTCTCCAGCAGGGAGTAAGGCATCAGTACTGAGATGCTTTATACTCACAATAAGCGTGTGAAATTTGTCATACTTTTGGTGTGGAAGGTTGAGGTGCTAGCCCTATCTGCTTGACAGAAGAATTGTGTGCAGAGAGAAGCGATCGGGTGGGAATTCAAGTCTAGTCATTGGTGTGAAGTAGGAGCGAGCTGTGGTGAAAACTGCTTTGCAGCTTTTGATTTGGTTTGTGTGTTTGGGATTTTTTAGAGGAATTCAGCAGACTTGTGTTGGTAGAATGGTGTTCTTTATCCTTTGGTTGATGACACTGGAAGAAAGCACATTAAGGGTGTGATCTGTATCCTTTTAGCTCTGTTCTTGGAGGATGGAATATAGTGTTGTTGCCTGTTGTCAGAAGGTTGTCCTGTTCAAAACAGAATAATAATACCACTGAAACAGGAATTCTCCTGTTTCTTTCCAAAAGTTTGTGTGTTTATATTGAAGAAACAATGTAAGTTACAAGTAAAACCAAGTAAGTTACACAGTTGATATTTTGTTTCATGTTTGTTGATCTTGTTCCTAGGCGGACTTACTGAAGGTGCAGTCCGGGTCTAAATCACAGTCATGGAAAGCCGATTTTCTGGGTGGTGTGTGCTCTGTGTGATTATTTTTTTAGTGTAAGTCGATCCACTTAGCTTCCTTTGTAGCTCCCTTTGTGTTGTAGCATTATCTCCAGTCCCCGAATCAGGAGAAAACTCATTTAAGTCTTGTTCTTGTTTCTGGGCACAGGCTTTGTCTGACATTTAGTGCATGGTGGACAAACTAATCTTACTGTTTCCTGTTTAAAGCCTCTTTCCTGTCCTTCCTGCCTCCTTGTGGGGAGCAGGAGGGTGGCAGAAACGATGGAAAAAGTGTGGTCTTTTACTAGGAGCAGTGTCTTCGCATGGGTGACATACCTAACAGGGGGTGTGTTCTGGGCTGCCTTTTACTGGCGTTACGCCTTGTAATACTTAATGAAAGGACCATAAAAAGCCCTTGCTCTGAGCCCTAAGATGCTGTTTAATTGGGATACTTTCCTTGGTGTTGAAGGCATAACTTTTTGCTCTTGTGTGTAGCAAGAAAATTGTTGACATGGTGTCTTATGAATTTGGTTATATCTGGATGAGGAGTGAGTTTGTTGTATGTTTCTAATGAATAACAGAGGAATAGTAGATTGTTTTGAGGCTGACCTCTGATTTTCTTAGAGGGTGTTTTTATTTAGTTTATGAAGCTTTAGTGGGTGGTTGCTAATGTGCCATTACCTGTAAATGGGTGTTTGGAAAAAAGAGGAATTCTTCTGCTGACAAATGCTCTTAGTCTATCGAGTTTCTCATTGTGGGCTAGGTGTGGCACAGTTTGAGCACTGATAGGTGTGAATAAATTAAACGCTGGTTTTCTTCTCCCTGTGTCGGTTCAGAATTCTCATTGGGGTGTGTGTGAGGGGAAGTGGAGTTCACAGAGTGGTTGTCAAAACTGTTCCACAGATCCTCCCTTTATTTTCTTGCTTTTACAAAAAGTTTCACCTGGGTGGGGTATGGAAAAATCTGTGGACTTAGGACACACTTCACTTGTGAGCTCTCTGTGCCACGTTGCTTTGCATTGTGGCTTCCTGTGTCAAAACTTCCTGTTTTTTGGTAGAACAGACTTTCACACTTTGCCACCTGTGGTACATTTTTAAAGCTAAGAGGGATGCAATTCACAAAATCCATGAATGTGCTGTGGTTTGAATTTTGCTTTAAGCTGAAGTAGCTCAGATAAAGTAAATTAGACCATCAAATGGTGCAGGCTGTTACTAAAGGGGAATTAAACAGAAGTCATTTCTAGATGCAGAGGTTGTATTCTAGATCCAAAGGATGGTCATGTGTCTTCCTCTCTGGTATTGCCCAGTCCTAAAGTCTTTGGCTCTTCCAAAGCTCTGCTTGGTGGCTTGGGTGGAGTTACTGATGCTGCTTTCAGCCCCTGGAACACGATTCTTCTCTTTGAGTATTTTGCTCATGCTCAGTCAAAAGTATCTCATGAAGGTTAAGAACGACATCAGAGATAGTCAGACTAAAGCTTATCAAGGTTAGGCATGTGTGGGTTTTAATGAGTAACAGTTTGGATCTTCCCAAGGATACAGGAATCTGAATTTTGATTCAGCAATCTAAAAAGAAGGGGAGGGGCTGAAATGTCTAAATTCTGACTTAATTTTAAATGCACAATTTAACTACTTAACTGTAGCTGGATGTCATATTTATTGAACTACTTTTTGTGTTGTAAAACAATTTTATTCTGGATAAGATCTTCTTTCAGATGGTCAGTCAGCTGAAAAATCATTGTTGGGCAAATTCTTCTATTTTGTGAATGTCACAGGGGAGGGTAATAGCAAAGTGCAGGTGTTGAGCATCACCTTCAAAAGTGATCCTTAAAAAATAGGCTGTACAAGAGATGGTGATGTTTGCAGTTGAAACAACTGCCTTGAATGGTCAGGCTTTTGCTAAACTTTTTGACCAGTCTGACACAAATACTGGAACTGAAGCCCTCAGATAGAAGAACCACTCTGCTTGATTATTCACATGTGAATTCTGTTATTGCTTGTGCAGAAAACCTTTAACAAATGAAAAAAAAATGCTGGCCACAATAGGAGCCATATCCAAATCCAGGGCTCTTAACTGGGGTTAAAAATAGGGTTATTTTCTTTTCTGGCCCAAAGTGTGTCTCAGCCCCTGTTTGGCAGGGGGGAGGGATCAGCACTTGTTTTGCTTCAAGTTTCCTGTCTTTCTTCAACTCTTTGGGAGCCAAGCAACAGTGTTTTGTCCTTTTCATTGTACCACGTACCAGCTTACGCAGGATATGTGTGAGTGGAAGAATTTCTGCTCTTATCTAAGGTGAATGCTTTATCTGTGCTTCTTCTGAGAGATCTTTCTGTGTCATTGTCTTTAGAAGCTGTGCAAAAGCTGAAAATCTTAGGCCTGTCTTCATCCTTAATCTGAACCTGAGTGGGAAAGGCAAGGTGTAATAAACACAGGACTCTGCTTCCCCTTGGTCTTTGTAGTGAGCATTGTTGAATGTTGTCTTGGTGTTGTAAAAGAGCTTCTGCGGTATTAGAAAACAGCTTCTCTTGTGCTCCTGGGCTAGAGAACAGGCATTTATACCAAACTGATCAAGGTCTTCTGTGGGAAGAGCTGTCCTGAGCCCCCCTGATGTAGCTGGGGCTCTTTGGCACTAATTGGCTCTGGCACTTGAGGAGCTTGTGTGTGCATGTGAGCTGTTGGCTTTAGGGCTTGTTTTGTTTTGGCATTCTCGTTTTGTTTCAGGCAGGTTGTTTGTGTACAACCTCAAATATGTTCATGTGTCCCAACAGCCCCTTCCAGAAATCTCTTTTCCTCTTTTAACAGTTTTTGTTTCCTGCTCAAAGACTAAATAATTGATACTTGAGTCTCTCTGGAAAGGAGCTTTGTCTAAATAATTGATGGACTTGAAGTAACAAAGTCAGGTGTTTGAGTTGCTGCCCTTGCAGCTACAGGATGAAGTATTTGGAGGCAGCTGAATGCTGTGAATTTTAATTTTTTTTTTTTACCGCATTTATTCAGCTTGGCAAGTTGTGTACTCTTGCTTTGGGGCATAAAATGGATGCTGAAATGTGTTTCCTGACATCTAGAAACTTCTGGAATAGAAAACAAAGGAAATAGCCTCAAGTAACTTGGATCTGAAGGGAGACACCTGAGAGGTTGGATTTGGGTCTTTATGTGACTGCAGCCTCCTGTCTGCTGGGGTATGGAGCTGATTCTTTGGATGCATATTGCTTTTCCCTCAACAGTTTGTTGTTAGATGGTGCTCAGGGAAGGGCCTTGTGGTCCAAAAATATGCCTGCAGTGGTAGAGCTGTATCTAATAAAGGGCAACAGCAGCAAAGCTTTCCACCCTGCCCTGAGTACTAAGCTGCTTCAGTCTGGCTGCGTGGCAAGCCTGTGGAGCAGGAGGGTTCATCAGGAAAGTTGTCTGACTTGAAGCTGATGGAAGGCAATTAGTGAGATGACTCTTGGAAAGCAGTTGCTGAGATGGCTCTTGGAAGACAACAAGGCAGCTGTCTTTGCCAAGTGTCCATCGTGCTGAGCTTGCAAAGGATATTTTGACTAAGTGGTCATAGCAGAGATCTGCTCCTGCAAAACAGGAGAGTGTTAAACTGAAAGAGCCTGTCCAGCTGGGGCAAGTGAGAAGGGAAGGGGTAGCTCAGCTCTGTGGTGGTGTTTTATCCGCGCTGTGCTGCTTGTGTAGCCAGTCACTGTGCTGTCAGCCCATTCAGGTGGCAGTTTCCTGTGTTGTCACGTTTTTTCCATCAGGAGCTATGTTTCTCGTTTTGCTGAAGGCACAGGTTAGGAGGTGTTTGTGTCTAAGCTCTGCACCTTCTAATTCTGCTGGTGTTTGTAATTAGCTGTTGCAGACTGAGGTCTGCGTTGGAAGGAGCACTCACTGCGTCCCTTCACAGTCTTTGCTGCCCTGATCTCTAAATGGCACAGTGTTGTTCTTGGCATCATCCTGAGAGGTGGAAAGCCTGTTTTTCCTCCTTCCCCAGGGGCGGGTGCAGAGACTTTGGGCGAGACAGTCAAGGCTTTCTCACGACCTGCCAGAGCACTGGCTTTGGGGGGAAGGGCTGGAGCTGTTCAAGCATGGGCTTGTCCTGAAGCAGCATTGGTTTTTGTCTCGCTAATCTTTTCCCTGTGGAGCGGTAACATGTGCAGGGTGCTCTGCAAACCTACTTGCTAGAGCTCCTGAGGCATTAATTGTTGCTGTGTATTTGGGCTGAGACATTGATTCTGCTGAAGTGGCTAGGATTGTGAGACATTGGTGGAGGATGTTTTGTCACATCTTTAAGATTTTCCAGTGCTGCCTTAGAGGTTTATCTTCTAGCCGAGTTTTGCAAGTTTCACAAGTGTGTTTCTTTACCGGTAAGGAGATGAATTACACAGTGGTTGAGCTGTCTACGTGGCCACAAAGAGCCATTTTCTCTTGTGGCTTGGAAGCTGGTGATTGTCGTCCTTGGCAAGTAAAATGAGGCTGTCCTGATTGTCGTGAATGCAGCTGCTGGAGGTGGAGGCAGCAAAAGAAAGCTTGGGGGGCATTGTCCCCAAACCCCCCATGCCTTTCCCTAAAAAGTAGCGTTACCTGGTGCCTCATTTGAAATGAGTTGCTCTGGTGTTGAAAGCATGGGCCCTGGTAATTGAGGTGGGAGGGGAGGGAAAAAAAGAGGTTTTGTGGATTGAACTCACTTCTTGTTTCTGTGACATGGAGTCAACATTGTTTAAACAGAATGAGTGGTGAATGTAGCTAGTATTATCCAGATATTGCAGTCATTACTTAGTGTGCTCATTTCTGGAGATCAGATTTCAACCCTGGAATTTTATTTTTTTTCGACTAAGAAATACCTTGATCTGATTTAAACTGTTAAAATAAATATCTATTTTATTATCTGTAATAGATATGTTTATATATATAGATTTGTCTATAGGAATAGTCATTGTGAAGGCTAAGAAATATGGTGTGGATGTAGACAGACTGTGCATTATATCCAAAGCAAGGAACATTTTTAAGGAAACAAACCTCAAAACCCAAAGCAAATTATATGCTCATCACTTCTTTGTTGTATATTGCTATAATCAGTCTCTCGGGGTTTTTTTCTTATGAAAAGAGAAAATAAAGATATATTATTTTGGACTGAAATATAACTGGAGACTGAACAAGTGGCATTCCTGGAAGTGGAGAAAAGTCACAATATATATAAAAGTTTAGGATGTTCTCTGAAGAGAGAGTGTATTTGTCAGCAAAGAAAGGTGGTGGCTTCCTGTCTTTTTTTTTTTATCATATGAAATGATATAGCAAATGGAGGGACCCAATCTGTTCTTGAAACCTTTCAGTCTGTGTGGAGGTATGGGAGGGAGCAGACAAAGTGTATGAAATAGGTTCTGTTACTGTTGGATTATTAAATAGAAATAAAAATATTCCCCAAACTGGAAATTCTGGCTCCTCAGATAAGATATTTGCTTTGTAAGGCTTTCACAACTTTCTTTTAGAAGGAGGGAAAAAAACCAAATTACATGCTTCTTTTAAGTTAAGACTGAGTTTTGCCTTGCAACTGTTGATGTTAGAGACAGTTGATGTGTATCTGCTCTCATGAGAGGTAGTAGAAAGCAACTGAGAAGTTTAGGTCAGCTAAGATTATTCTGGTTACTTGTCCTGACAGGTTTTGCACCCTGGGGTGGATAAATTCCTGCTCAGAATGACTAACTGGCTTCTATGTGTTTCCCAATACTTGCTGTGAAGTAAAAGGAAAGCATGACTTGTGGCTTATTGAGTATAGTGAATAAATTGCAGGACAAGCAAGGTCCTATTCCGGTGAAACTGGTCAATAGCTGTATTAAAGAAAGCTTTCATAGACACTAAATATTTTTCTAAACTTTTCTAAGATGTTAATAAGGCATCTATTGAACTGTAGTGATAGTGTCTAGTGTTGTTTTCACTTACTTTGGTGTAATCCACCTGAGTTTTAACTCCAGAGGTTTAACCAATAGTGCTTTTGAGGATAAGGTCAGTGAAGGCCCTGCATCCTGTGCTCCTGCTCTTCTCTGCATTTCTTAAATATTAGTGAAGAAATGGATATCTTACAAAAGGATACATCTCTCTTCTACTGCATTCTCCTTTTTTTTGGAAAATTGCTGGCTTTTAGATGAAGTTTACATATAACATTTCCTTTTTTCAGTTTCCTGTGCTATCTCTTGCTTTAAGTCAGAATGTGGAGTAGATGCTTTGTTTGCAGTCAGCTACTTGGAGCAGATTTTCCTTGAACTAGGTAAGAGATCCTTGCCTTTTCGCTGATACCTTTATCAAGCACCTCTGTATGTCGAAGCAGAAACTACATTATCTGTTCAGTTACTTCTTCAACGAACCTGAGGTCAGTGGGGCAGAATTAGCATAAATGTACTGAAATTCTCTGGATAATTGAGTTGTATCTCTCCTCAGTGTCAATAACTAAAGATATTTGTAGTTTGTATTTACATTGTCAAGACTTCCATTGTACAGTGTCATTGGCTGGCATTCTGACTGGTATGTATAAATGAAAATAGGGACTCTTTGGAACTTCTTCTGTTTTGCTGATTTCTTTTTAAATATTAGTATAGCTTTTTTTGCTGAATAGGAATAAATACTTCACATGGAAGCAAGGCCAGTGAATTGTGTCTTTTGTAGCTTCTCCATGAAGGACAGTGAAAAATGAAATTGGTAGAACTGCTGTTGTCCTCTGTTACAGCTTTTGAATTGTTGTGGGAGCAGTACTCAATTCTGCTTGCCTTTTGCAAGCCTTTAGTGTGGTTCTGTTGGTTTAAGAAATCAAATGGAGCTGAAAATATTCCATGAATCATAGCTTGAATAGCTCCTTGAACTACAGTTGTGCAGTGTAGAGCCTTTATGCCAAAGGATTGGTGATGTTAGTCAAGTGGGGAGTTCAGAACTTGATGAACATGTAGCTTATTCTCAAAAATGAGTGTCCACTTTTTCTGAGTTCTGAGCGTTTACATGGTGTTTTGGATGCAACTCATCCACATAGAAGTGGTGACTTGGCCGAAAGTGCAGCATAAGGAGTGTGAGGTATAGGAACCTGGAGTGGAGCTCTTTTGAATTACTGCTTCCTTTATTTGGGGTTTGGAAACACTGATGTGTGTTTCTGACAAGTTTTCCTGAGCTGTAGTTTGTGATGCAGTAATGGAATAAACCCTGGTCACTGAAACCCTTCCCAATAGGTTGGGGATTTGCTCCTCTCTGAGGGATTGTTTTTTAGTGCTTTTAGTGGAGCTACTTCTGCTTGAAAGTCTTCTTTGAGGTCTTTGAGTCTTCAGCACAGTACAAAATAAGGGTCCCAAAAGATGATGTCTTAAGAACTCTGTCTGGCTTTGGCCACATTTTCCATTGAGTTCTGAGATTTGTTACTTCCATTATTTTTCTGGTGAAACAGAGATAGCCTATTAATGATATTTGTCTGTCATCATAAGTCTTTCAGGTTAAAAAAAATACCCTTTTGTTGATTAATCCTCAGGTTTCTTCTGAGAATGAGCAAAAATTTCTCTGCTCATCTGAACTGCAGTAGAACTAAATAAACTATATTTGTGTTCCCTAAGAGAGGCTTGTCTGTTCTTTTTGAGGCCTTAGTCTGAGTTTCTTGGAGACAAAATTGCAAAATGACACATGCTTGCTTGGAGTTCTTGAGTCATCAGCAGGACTCCTGTGTGTTTCCAGGGGCAGATTAGCCTGTAAGAGCATCACATCCCTTCAGTTTATCTTGTTTTTTTTGCTGTACCAGCTCAGCCCCTTCATGTGAAGATTTGATGGCTGGCACCCAGATACTGTTCTGAACATTAGAGCCCCTTTGGTGGTCAGCTTCTCTTTAGGATGTGGAAAGAGCAATCCATAGGTTCCTCTTAGTTGTTCTGTTTTTAGAAGGTCCTAAAAATATCTCTGAATTTTTCCTGGTCAGGGATTAGGCAGTCTTTTACCTTCACAAAAACCCCTAATGATTGAGCACCTTCAAAGAATGGCAATTGTTTTTAATGGCACCATATCTTGAATGAACTGATGTTTTTTGATATATATTTGGTCTTGATGGAATGGAATTGAGTCATGTCAAAACAGATCATAGACCAAAGTACATCTCTTACTGTATTTTAAAAATTCTTGCTCCTCAGCAAATTATTCTTTGTCCATTTGCTTCACCAGCTTCATACAGATTTAATGCTTGGTATTGGCGAACGGTGGTGGCAACAGCTTGGCAAAGGACATTTTTTTTCCCCTCTTGCCTCTGTTGTGCCCCGTTCCCCCAGCTTCATCTTTCAGTGTGTTGGCTTCAGGTGTGCTGCTGGTATGGGCTGGCACTAGAGGGGTGCTGTGTTTCCATGGGCACGCTCAAGCTGCCACCGCTTGTGCTTTCCCATCCTTGTTCTCCTGCCACCTCCTGACTGCCCCCACGCTGGCATTTGTCCATGCTCCGGCAAGGTAGATTGAAGGCTTAAACCTGTTTACTTCTTGGTGTGTGGTACAAGATTACAGGATTGATCTGAAGATTTGCTGGTGGTTCGCTCTGTGGCTGTTTGCTCCACTGAGTAGGTTGATTAATGGTTGTGGATTTTAGGAGGGGCAGGGAAGGGGATCAGGACTCTATGTGGTGGCAGTATTGTCTGAACTTGGAATTTTAGTGTGTCTTAGGTTTGTCTTGTAAAGTAAATGTCCCTGGGGGATTAAAATAATTTTTGGGCCTAAGTCTAGAAAATTACTTTGTTGCAATTTTTCTAGACTTAATGTCTTATCCATGAGGATTTCTCTGCATATCTACATTAAATTAGTTAACAGGTCACAGTATCTGTTTTATGAGAGTTAGGAAAATACATTAGGAATATCACTGCTGTAGCATTTTGAAGGTAAGAGTGGAATTGTGGGTGTTGAAAATGGCAGTATCCTCTTGATGAATGACTACATTTTTCCCCCCTCACATTAAAGCTGTAAACACCAAGACAAAATTATATTCTACCAAAGCAGCAGGGCTCTGTATTTGATTTTTAGAAATTCCTGTTGCTGTGAGTGGGTGATAACTGTCAGCTGACTCAATGTGACTTGCTTTGTCTGAAACACAGTAGAGAACGTTATTAGTCTGTGCTGCCCACATATTGCTTTAATCTTCCAAGTGTTTTTAGTATTGCCTAACCATAGCTATGCAGCCTGTGCTGTGAGCGAAGTCAATTACTGACAAGCAGATTTCTGGACTGGTTACAGATGCCTTCTGTGTTAGGAAACACGATTGCTTTTAGTGTAAACAACGGGGAGGGTGGCTGTGTCTTGAGTGGACTGCTTCATTTGTTTGTAGTGTTACTGGAAAAAAAATCACATACCTGCACTTCAGATTTATTATGCTACTCCCATACCAGCCGTACTGTGTTCAGTGGTCTGTCAAGAACCACCAAAAGAATTCTGATGAAGGTAAGCACAGAGCAAGCCAAATCAGCTCTTAAGATAGGCAGGTGTTTTGGGAGCTATTATCTGTCTGAGGAGCTCTGTGCTGTTACAGGACAGCTTCTTGCTAGTACTGGTAATACACCACCCATCATTTCTGAGCATTTAGAAGTGTGTATGTTGAAAAAAAGTATTTTGCTTTTTCATTCTGCTAAAATACTGTGATTGGTATTGATTGGGGCATTTTAGTGGTTGTTTGTAGTGTGGAGAATTGTCTTGGAAGCTGGTGGCCGAAACAGTGAGGTAGGTGGGGAGTAGTTCTTGTCAATAAGGATACTTTTAATCCTCTTATTCCTGTGAATAGTTTCAGTGAAGCTGGGGCTGAACAGTTGCATATAAGTCCAATATCAGGGAGGGTAATTTAACAAAAAGTAAGTCTTCAGATGATGTTTGTACTTTAGGATGTGAAGTGATGTGCTTGCCTTTTTGCCTCAGGTTATATTTTAAGCCTCTTTGTCTAGCAGAACCTAATTTTTGTGAGATTTAATGATGTGCTAGCTAAACACAAGCTGGTGCCTTCTCTTTTGTAGATGTAGCAGCACAAAAGCAATGCTCCTTATGTGCATTTTGCAATTGCTGCTCCTGTCTCTTACAGGCTCCTGATTTTCAGAGGGAGGAGGCACAACAGTGGTGGAGGCCTCAGTGTAGCTGCACTGGCAGCCAGTGTATTGCTGTAAAATGGGATTACAGTCATGCAAATGAGCCTTACACCCTGCTCAGATTAGTAGAATTCTGCGCTTGTAACCTCTCTTTCCCCTCTTGCCCAGGCCCATCAGACTGATTGACTTGGACAAGTGTACGCATATTGATTGTTGACATATAAATTGCCATTTGGAGCTAGAAACTGAAATTAAGTTGGGAAAACCAATCTTTGTTCCTTTTCTTATATCCGCTCAGTTGTGGATTTAGATAAGCAAGGGAATGGTGCTTAAGCAAGAGTTCTTTGCTATGATTCATAACAGTTGTAAAGGTTCCTAAATTTTGTCTGTAACGTTAGACGGCTTGCAAAGGTCAGTAACTAAATCACAAAACTCATTTTATGTGGTACAGCTGGCCACATGTAGGAAGGTCCTTTCTAGTCACTGCCTATGCTGCCCTAAAGTACAGTTTCCTTTGCTTTAATGCAAGTTAAATGTTGTTTGCTATAAATGGATCGTGCACATTAGAAGTTATAAGGTGGAAGAAAACCTGTTTTCAGTGTTGGGTTAAAATTATATGGAAATGGACATCTGAACTCTAGAAAGCAAGCTCAAGTATAAATTCACACTCTAGCCTGTACTGGGTGGGATTCTCAAAGCCAGCTCCTGTTTCTTCTGTAAGTAGAAATGTTTTTTATACTGAGGTGCAGATTCCTTTCTAGGAAAAGAAACTCCAAAACCAAACAACCCCAAAAAACCTGGTTTACCTTCTCATAGCTGTGGATTTGGTGCAGTTCATTTGTCCATTCTATGGTCTGGATTTCAGACTTTACTGGGTAGACTTGGGTTTTGTATGCTGTCTGTGAATGACCAGCGTGGCACGGTGCAGTTTCTTAGTTAGCAGGTGTTTGAAAATTCTGCTTTGTTTCCTTGCCTCTGCAAACCTTCCACTGACATTTACGTCAAGGAAGTGGAGGATTGAAATGCTGCTCATGTGTTTTAGGCAGCACTCAGCTATCCAGAATGTGAGGGCTGTGCAAGTGCTTACTCCTGCTCTGGATTCACAGCTTGTTCTGTTTTTCTTATGCATGGCATTTCTGCAGAGGTGGTTTAGTTATGGTTCTCTGAACAGCTGTACTTGTCTGAAATACTTGAGCAAGAGTTGTGGTTGAACCTTATCTCTCTACTGTGTTTAAGGAAGCAAATCAAACTCCACAGAGCAGAGGGTTTTAAACGGTGGGACTTTGCTTCTTGAGAATAAAACCTCTTACAGGAGATGATCTGGTAAAGGAACATGCAAATGTGGAAGAGCTGGGTACAACTACCTTTTGTATTTAGCAATCCAGAGACACTGAGAGATTCCAGGTAACCACTTTGGATATCCTGCTAGCTGGATTGCTGGATGTACAATCCACAGGGTTTGTGGATTAGTCCAAGCAGCCATTTGCAGAAGTGGAACGGTTCTGAAAGAGTGAGAAGGCAGATGAGTGTCAACTTGCTGATGTAGATCTTCCTAGGCTAACTGTATAGTGAGTTCCTTTGTGGGTGTGCCTGCCCTGTTATAACATTAGATAAGATTATTAAGCATCAGATACTGAAAGGGAGTGTAGAAGTGTAGGGTCAGTGGAAGTTTGAGCTGACTTTGAAAATAGCTTTTGATGGCTTATGGTACAGATTACTGTACTCTCTCAACAGAGCAAGAGAGACCTGGGAAAAAAACCTTTATTCATGAAATCTTTACCTAATCCTATCATTCCTTCTCTTTTGTGCAGAGGCTGTGCCATAGAAGATGCACTATTACCGATATTCTAACGCAGAAGTCAGCTGTTGGTACAAATACTTGCTCTTCAGCTACAACATTGTCTTTTGGGTGAGTACAAAATGTAGAGGCTGAAATTGCTTAGCAAAGTTTTAATAACTTCATTACTCTGTTCAAGAGAGCAAGCTGAAAGAGTTGTGTGAAAGCAGGAAACTGATGTGTATGGTATGCCCCAGGTGTTTTGTAATTGAAGAAGCTTATCCCTTAAGAGAAACAAATTATTATTGAAAGTGTGAGGACTCAGTATCCATGTTATCCATGTTAAGTTGCTTCCTTGTTAAAAGAATCCTCTTAAAATGTTTCCTTTCAGACCGTCTTTGATCTTTGTTGGGTGGTGTAGCTGTAAATACACTATGCAGAAGAGAAGAAAGGAGCTTCCTCAGGGATGTGTCAACAGCTGGCAGCACATGTCATGCTCTGTGGGCAGCCGAATTGTCTGATACTGTCTTGAAATACTTAGCTATGGATTAACGAGCCCATAATGCTTAGAATTCTGGGTGTGAAAAGGTACAACAATAGATGAGTGGATTTAGATGTTAATGAAGCACCTGCCTTGGAAAAGAAATCACTTGAAAGGTTAGAGCATAGTGTTGCACCAGAAAGAGTTAAGATGTCTGTGAGGGGACGCTGAAGAAGCAATTCAGACAAACTCAATAATACCTTTTGGAACTTTCAGGTCAAATGTTAGCAAGTTTGCACCTGAAGTGCTGGAATGTGGTCATGGAAAGGCATGAGTAGCCCTGGAAAAGCGCAGCTACAGTGACTTGTCCAGTGCTAGCAGTTAAGCTGCTGAAAACCACGGAGCTATTTCCTGTTGTCACCACCTTTAGTTCACTAGTGCAATGCTCTGTCATGATATTGTAGGATTAAACCACAGGGGAGTTATCCTCCTCTGGATACCTGAGCAGAAAAGATTTGTAGAAACTTTTGTTCCATTAAGAGTTAATTTGCTGCAATATTGCATAGTACAGTTGGTGTGATGTTTTCTGTGTCACAATTGAGGATGCTTTCAACAGGTCAGAAATTGTGCTCACAGGCCACCAGCTCTGCAATTCCTTTTCTTGTGTTGTACAATTCCCATGTGCCCTTGGTGGAGTGTGGCACAGTGAGAAGTGATACTTGTCATACTGTTCTGGTTTTCAGAGAAATCACTTCATAACTATGTGGATGTTCTTCAGAAGTTCGTGGTGGGGTATGTGAGAAATCAACACTCTAGTTCATGAACATATGGATTCTTCTAGACCTCTGCTTTTTTCTAGTGAATGTCTCATAAAGTGGGGTCTATGAGTGACTGTTTCTGACAGTCATTTAAACTGAAATATTTTGTTTTCACTGTAAGGGGAGGAAGACTGTCAAGAATTTACCTCTGTTTTTTCACAGGAATAAATGTTGTATCTTTTTTCCTTCTCTGTAGTCACTACATTTTTTTTCCACTTTTAAAAACTGTATTCTCTTGAGATGAATGATGAAAATCTAAAGATTTTTCTGTTCTTTAAAGAAAAACTTTTAAAGAGATGCCAAAACATTGAGGAGAATTGATAAACCTGTGTTTCAGCTGATCTGTTGGCTGGAGGAATTAGCTTTCTGAACAGGTATTTGTAGTCCTGGTATCTTCCTCAACAAAAGGGTCTGATGCTTCTGTTGATGTTATCAGGCTGACCTAGTAAATGATGTGCAGCTACAGCTCTTTTGATAAGATTTTTGGCACCTTTAGTTGTAGAACAAGCTATGTAAATGTTGAAGGTAGACACCCCTATAGGCAGTCCATGAATCATTTAGCTGGCACAAAGATTCAGGAGCCTGTGAAATCCTGCTGGCTGGAATGACTACAGATTCATCATTTGTGAAACAGTGAATTTTTTGTGTGCCTTAAAAAAACTGAAGGGCTACAAAACCATAAGGGGAAACATAACCATAACTCACAAGTAGCCTTTAAGGGAAGGAATGTTAGTTTTGGATTCACTTTCCGTGGTTTGCAGGACAGGTGCTTCTGGGAACTTGTTTGTGAGCACTTGTTAGTGAGCCTGGCTGCTCTACAAGTGGGTGAGGGATGGATTTAGCTGGATGTCAGAGGACCTTTTGCCCATATAAGCTGTTAGAGCTCTCCTATGTTTACATGCACGGTTTATGCACAAAGCAGTATTTGCCATAGTAAATAGTTGCATGAAAATAGTTGCATTTGGTCTTCTGTCATACTTATTAAAGTTAAATGTTGACTTTCCCATTGTAGCTCTAAAGATATCATTGACTGTATTAACTCTAAAGCATGTGATGATGTAGTATTTTCCAGGATTTTTAGACTTTTCACTGGGTGTTTACTACAATTTGTGTCATGCTTCAAATACAGGTCATGTGATTGGGATTAAACAAAACAAAATGCTCAAAGAGAGCAAATATAGCTAATAATGGCAAGCTCAGTGTAATCACCCTTTAGAAATCTGTAAATCTTCATTCTTTGGAAGTCTTTTTTTTCCAGGTGAGTAACTTGGGAATAGAAAGTTCTGGCTTTTAGTTGTGCACTGCTGGCTTGTAATATCACTTCTCTACTCTTTCAAGAAAGGGAATGGAGGCCATCGGAAGACTCTACCTAGGCATGATTTTCATGTGCGATTACTTTGTTTCCATCTTGCTTTTTAGGCATGCTCACAAGACTTAGCTTGTCCAAGTACACTCTTGTTAATGAGTGGTGATAAGGCAGTACTGCAGCAATTAAGATAGCCCTGCAGTGAGCAAGATAAGAAGGCTGGACCTTTTTGTGTTTGAAAGCTTTTTTTTTTTTTTTTTTTTTTGTCAAATCACTTCATTTGTCATGGTGCAATTTAAATGCCAAGTGAAGAGCTTGGTTTTGGCACCTTTCTGTTCTGGGTCGTTCTGCAATTGAGTTAGCTCTTCTGTGAGAGCTCTGGTGCTTGCTGCTTTGTCTCCAGTTGAAAGGGTGTTTTTTGGGGTAGATTGAGAATTGCACCTCTGCTGGGCCGTGGCTGTTTCAGTTAAGTGAAGGATTGCATGTGAGCTCTGCCAAAGCCTTTTATGTTGCATATGAGCTCACTGTCTCTCACGTGAATTGAGAGGGGAGGGTAAAATAGCTTTTAGCTGCTGTCATCTGGGTTTATCTTTTAAAGGGCTGTAGTTGTGTGTGACTCTTAAGTATTATTGGAGGCAAAACCAGAACTTGTCACTCCTCCTAAAGGAGATTTGGCATTTTGCCCTGCACATGGTCAAAAATTCTCTGCAGTTCTGGAAAAGAATTGAGTTCGTCTGTTTGAAAAATAAAGAGAAGACCCAGGTTAGCATAAGATTTTTCTTGGCTTTTTCTACATATGTTGTTTTCCAGGAACTTCTGAAAGAGCAATGCTGTGCCAGGAAGAGGAGAGAATGCACCACCAGGTGGTTTCCTGACCCTGAGAGGAAGAGTCTCTGAAGAGACAAGGATAGGAAGGAAGGGCTGCAGGCTGCTGATTGCTCTAGCATGGGTGGAGCTGCAGTGTAAAATAGGATTATCCAGGGAGTGGGAAATGTATTCTCTGTGAGAATATACAAAAACTGCATGCAATTCCTCTTGCTGCTGATCAGACCTAGGGACAGACTGACCCACAATCAGTTTGTGTTGCAAGAGTTGTCTTGCAAGAGCTGTCTACATCTGAGAAACAAATTAGCCCTGTTTTCTCAGTTGGTAGTGTGATTCTGGCAGCACAGTCATTGGAAGCATAGGAATTCAAAGTGTGACTGGGAATGGATGAATGGGTGATGCTTACAAGTGGTCATTTGGGCACAGTGTCGCTGAGTTGGCGTCAGTATTGTACATCTGAGCAGAGCCTACAGTTCGATGCAATATGTTTAAAAAGTGGATTTATCAGTTCTAAAGCAGGAAATAAGCAAATGCTGGTAAATAGTGTTTCAGTTTCAGAGGCACAGTAGAGCTGCTTTGTGTATGTTTCCATTTAAGCTTTGATGTAGTATGTGCCTTAAAGGACTCTGCAGCGCAGTAGTGAATTGGGAAGTCCAGTTTGTTCTCGTTTACCTGTTATTCAGATTCTGGTGAAAGGCAAATTTCAAAATGCTGTGCTTTTTTTGAAATAGCTGATAGCCTGCTCTTACCCTGGGAACACTTTTGGTTGTCCTTTCTCCTTCTCAGCTGCCTGTTGTCCCATGCACTCAGCCATTTAGTTCAGTGAGCTGAAGGAGGTTAAAACCTGGCCTTTAGTTTAGGCAGGATGAGTTCCTGGTCTGCCTTGCAGCCATCACTTGGATGCCTCTGTGCAGGTGTGTTAGAGAGGGGATTTTCCTGAGGCTGGTTCTCTGTAAAGCTCTGGGTATGCTCTATCACACCAACTCCTGAGCTCCTTGATCACCGATGGTGTGTTTTACAATGGTTTTCTGTGAGATACTTTAAAGTATCTTGCACATAGTCTTTGAAGCAAAAGGATTTAATTTCATTTTTTGTTTCATTACTATTTTACGTTGTTGCAAATTGGTTGTTTTGGTAATTGCACCTGTCTATGTAGTGGCTCTGTTTCTTCAAGTACCTCATAGTTTACTGGATTTTTGCTAGAGAAATTTTTTCATGTATCTGGTTTGGTTGCTTCTAGTGAAAATTTTGAATTGCTTGTCTTAGCTGAATTAGGTTTTAGATTTACCCACATTGTTTTAATGAGACTAAGTTTATTTTTCTTCTGATAAACTCTATTTTACTTGTAGCTAGTTTGCACAGATGCTTATGGAAATAAATTTGCAAAAGTATTATATTTTCTTGAAACTGAATGCTCCATAAAAACACAAGAGCAAAGTTCATGTTCAAAGGTGAGGATAATGCATACTAGTGAAAAATCTACTTAATCAAAAATCCGTTAAAATTTAATTAAGAAGGTAATTGTAATGGAAGGCAGACAGTCTGAAGAGGTCACCCTATTTACAAATTCAATAGCACAATATTAGTATTCTAGTACCCTTAATTTGTATACAGAGAGTGGAATGTGTCTTCCCAATTATTTTTTCCACCTTGTTTTCTGTAGAAAAAATTTCCAAAGATCCAGCTGCCTGTGTAATTTACCTTGATTACTGCAAATTATACCAGCTGTCTTCATCTGTCTCCCAGCATTGCTGGAGCATTTGGAGAGAAAAGGATGAAGCATGCATCAATTACAAGCAGTGTGCAACTTAATGACATACCAGTTTGATTACTGCCTATTTTCCCTGCTTTTTTTGATCTGAAGATCACTGGGTTAAGATCTAGGGTTAATCTGGGTCAATATTCTCTTTATATTGATGTGGTTTTTAATAGTGTTTTCCAAGTTATGTTTTGATCCAAATGATCCCTTTAGAGGTTCTTAGCTGATTCAGAATCCAAGGTGAGTAGTCATTGTGCTATTGCCTCTGGCAGTTTATTGAGTACTGCTTTGTCCAGTTCTAGCTCCATGTGTCAGTGGTGGTTTTGGTTGCTTGATCTTGAAGACACAGAAAACACATCTAATTTTTTTTTTTGTTTGTTTTTTGTTTTTTTTTTTGTTTTTAATTTTAGCTAGCTGGAGTGGCCTTCCTTGCAGCTGGTCTGTGGGCATGGAGTGAAAAGGTAAGTATAGATATGACTGGTCATATTTCAGTGGCTGCCTTCTCCTGCTCCAGTAAAACAACTTCCTCAGGAAGCAGCAAAAGTTAAATGTAACATCTGAACTCAGGAGCATGCTCAAATAATCTAAACTAAGTTTAGTTGGAATTGGGTTCTTGTCCCTGATCAGGAATTAAGCTGTGACTCTTGATATTCAGAGTTTTTTTATGAACTTGTAAGAGCAGGATGCTGGGCAGAATTTAGCCTTTATGAACAGGTTCTCTTTCAAAAGCATGTTTTCTAAAATCTGCATTTCTCTACTCACCTCCTTTTATTGCAAACAAATATTTGTGAGGGGTATGAGCTGTCTTTATATGTTAAAAATCACCACTAAATCTAAATGTGTGTCTTCAGAATAGTTCAGAAAGATGCTCCTGGTCTGTTGGCCATCTGTTGTCCACTTTATTCCCCAAGGAGTGCTTAAGTGATTGTGTTTCCATGTAGAGGAACAAAACTGGGGAACATGATGTAGCTGAATAACTTATTTTTAGCAAAGGTTTCTTGTAGCTAAGAAACTTCCTCAGCTGAAGGAAGTTATAGGCACATGTGCTCAGGGTTCTCCTGTTACAGGAGAACAGAATGATACAGGTATGGGAATGAATGGTTCCCCCACTGAATGGCTGTAAAAGTATGGGTTTAATGAATCCAAGCACTAGGAGAAAGTGACCATTACTGGATTCACTGCTCTGTATCTCAATCAGGACTGGAGGGCAGGTGCCCTCGCTGTTCAGTTGTGCCATGAAGTAGTAAGACTTCAATTACCATCATATGTTCACTTTTCCTTAATTGAAGTGGTTCCATACAGCAGCTGTCCACATGCAGAGAGATTCTGAGATTCCTCTGCTTTTTGGAAGTGAGTTTTATGGTGCTTTTGATTGAGGTATTTATTCTCCTCCCTGCTCCCGTGTGCTTGCACACATTCTCATAACTAGATTAGTGCTGTCATTGCTATATAGTAAGCAACCTATCTCAACACACAAATGCATTTGACTCCTATTTTGCTGTTACAAAAGAGTTTTCCTTCCAACCCTTTAAGTAGGATGTTAAACTTGCCTTGAATTTGTATTCTCTAAAGTTCATTCTTCTGTTTTGTATACAAGCACATAGGACCCGTGTGGTTGGAGACTAATATCTTCATTTGCCAAACTGACTTTATGGTAACATGAAGTTACTAAAAGGCAAAGGCAGACTGTTTCTCTCTTTATTTTTGGAACTTTGCCTGAGCTCTTTCTGCTCTCTGTGCTATCTTGCAAATAAATGTTTCAAAGCCTTTCCTGTGCTTTTGAACTTCTGAATGGCTCATGAAATGTGTTCGTTATTTTTATGTCAGTTGTTCTGTGCTATGTTTTCAGTCTTTCAGAGTAGTGCCATTCTTCAGCCAATCGTGCCTGTATTTTACAGATAAACATCTTGGTGAACAATAGATGGGAAGTAAGAGAAAAACTTTGCAGAACTGAGCTGCAGTGGTAAACCCAAAGATCAACTACAGGTGGTGGAAGAGTACTGAACATCCTGTCTCTTACCATAACATGAAGTACATTAGGTCCATTTCATTTCTCTGGTTTTGTCTCTCCTCTTTGTGCATTAGAACTACAGATTAATTACTCAGCAGTCTTTTTCTCTGGCTTCTCTTTTGGCTGATAATACATTGAATTTAGACTGCTGGTTTGTGAGAAGTGTTGAAAGTACTACATGGAAGAATGTTACCACTGTGACTCCTGTTTCTTGATTAAGATCCAATCTCTCTGACTGGTGTATCTAATTGACCTATCCTTATGATTTTGTAACTGGCTTTGGTTTTTCTGAACAGTCACATAAAAGTTAACTTGCATAAAATTTTAAGAGTCAATATCTGTCAAACAACAGATGATGCAAAAGTCACAAAAAGTGAATTGTTGTCAAGTGTTGGTAGAAACAAGGCGAATAACACTGAACTCTTATCAGGATTGTAGTTTTTGTTAGAATGGTTTCCATTCCAGGAGGACACAAAGGAAGATCTGAGAAACTAGAGACTGGTCAGCCTAACTTCATTCCAGGAAGTTCATGGCTAATAACAAATGGAGAGGGTACAGTCAGTGTCCAAATCAAGACTGTTGTTTAGAGGGACTTGAAGGTTATGGACAAATAAGTCACTGTTCTGTGTGACTGAAAGAAAGACTTAAAGTGTGAGTTTTGTCACTGAATGTCTGGCACTGAGTGCAGGTATCAGGCTGCACTCCTGTGCACCTGAGGAAATCCATGTTGTAAAGGGCAGCCTGTTTGTACCAGGTGCAGATGGCACAGGCAGGAGTGTCTTTAGCAAAATGGGTATGGTGGGGTGAGGGTTTTCTGAATTAATTCTGTTGTTTCTTTCCTTCAGGATTTTTGACTTAACATCATTTCTTAGGCAAAATCCCCATAAAATCCTCTCTTTATAAAACAGCATGTTGTAAACATGAAGTGTGAATGTGAAGAAAGTGTTTTGGACCAGTGGCATCTGAGGTTGAATAATAAAACCCAGTTCCTGCCAACTTTTATTTGTAGCATGCTTTGATCAGAGGAAATTGTCTTCCAAAAAATGTTGCTTGAGCACATGAGATTGTCTGAAAACAAAAAGCTTGAGTTTGGGGGTTGGGAAGGAGATGGCTGGCAATGGTTATGAATGTTTCAGGACCCTGTCACACGGTGTTTGTCTTCACAGCATGTTGATTTTTCAAGGATGCTGCATTAGCCCATCTGATCCTGAGGGGTGTTTCGTGGCTGTGGGGTCTGAGCCAAGGTTTGATTAGGTGGGACTCCCATAATTAACCAAGTATACCAAGTTTGTTAGCTGTGAGGTGTAACAGTTTTTAAAAATGAAACTGTGTGACGGGTAAAACTATCAACAAACCAGGACCATTTTGTAATAGCTTGTTTCAGCTGTTAGTCACCAGCTGTTGTAAGGCAATTCGGGATGCTACGGTTTAATTATTTTTTTCCTTTTCATCCCATCAGCCAGTTTTGATATAAACAACTCTGTCTTGCTGTTGCCAAATTAACAGCTCTGACAGAATCTGTTATGGAACATGCTACGAAAGAAGATGGAGTCTTGTGGAATGCTGCAGTACTGTTAATCAATATCTTCAGCTGATGGAGTTTCTCCAAGGGCACATTTTCTTCTAATGCTGTAGATTTTATTTTTGTTAAGTAAGCAGTTGAATAAGAAGTGATAGGGATTTTTCCAAGGTGTTATCTTGGGATGTATATCCTTTACACTTTATTCTAGAACACATACCTGGAAGAAAGATGGTAATTTGCATTTTATTGAAAGAATTGGGCAGCTTATTGCAGGTCTCTCTGATATTTTTCTCTTACACCAAACATGGTTACCTTGAGAATATACTTTATAAAGAAAAAAAATAGTGGACATGTGATGATGGGATGTTGTGCTGTGTTGTTTTTTGCTATTTCTTTGTTTCAAAGTGAAACTATTTCCTTATTAAAATGTTCTGTGTATTGTTGATGGTTGCATGATAAACACTCAGATTCCTGCAAGGCTGTCTGGGTGTCCCTGCAAATCATTCTCATGAAGAGTTTGCTGTTTGTCCCTTCTGTGTTCTGCATGTTCCATCTTGTTCTTGCACATCCCACAGGAATCCTGTTATGTGTATTTGATGGAATTTTAATGGTAGCTGGTGTGATAACTTTTTCAAACCTAATCTAGAAAGTATAAGGAAGGTTTTCACTGTGTTAGCATTGCTTACACATAGATGTAGCAATCTAAGCACACAGGCTTCATAGCAAAGATTATTGTCAAGATAAGTGGTTTCTGGATAATTAACAAAAAAGAAAATACTGCTTCTGTGTTAGGCAGATTGCAAATATAGAGAATGGATAACTGCTTTTGGTATAAGAATTTTTATTGGGGTGAAAGGGGGAGTGTTTAGATTATACTTTTATATTTCTGAAAGAGTTTGGAGGAGCACTACTAAGACTCTTTGGCACTAAAAAGGTTGTAACTAAAAAGAGGGGAAAAATATGCTTCCCTTGAAAACAAAAAGAAGATTACTTCCTTCTTTCAGATGTTATCCGTAAGGTGCTTTTTCCTAAGAATGTCTTTCCCTTTCTCCCATTTAAACATTAGGATTGGAAAAGTATTCTTAATATATTTTTTAGACCATGATACTGGAGCGCCCTTCTGATTGATGCATTTCAAGTTGATATAAAACATTAATTCTTTTGCCTTGAAAGTAAATGAACATTCAGTGTAGAATTGAGCTTTTGGCACCATCTTGTGGAATTCTGTTTGGCAAATAGATGTAGAAGGGTGTAGCTTGAGAAACTGACTAAAAGAATTGCTAGCTATAACTTTAATGCTTCTCTGCTGAGGTGAATAGAACTGGTATTGCCAACGACCATTTTACAGCAAGACTTTTTGTTGGTGTCATGGTTGGCAAGTTCAAGGGTTTGCAACCAGTTCATTTGGAATCATGTGGAAATCGTCCAGAAGGAATGCTGAGTGAGTAACATGCTTGCAGTGGTCGCATTCTGTTCCGTTTTTTTCTTTCAGGGTGTATTGTCTGATCTGACAAAGGTGACTGGTCTTCATGGTCTGGACCCAGTGGTGCTTGTCTTAGTGGTGGGAATAGTGATGTTTACTTTGGGATTTGCTGGTTGTGTGGGAGCACTGAGAGAAAACATCTGCCTGCTGAAGTTTGTAAGTAACATCATTACTTGAGGGAATTATTGGAATTATTATATGTGTGAAAGTTGCAAATGATGAAGAGCTGGGAGCAAACCCAGATAATTAATGATAGAATTTGGTTTGTGGCAAAGTATATGGTAAACTTGCTGCCTTGACAAACCTCTCAGTAATGGTATTGAAAGCAGGGTGGTTCCAGTTTATCTATTTTCCTCTTTCTGGAGCATGTTCTTCCCTGCCTTTTTTAATTTGTTTTGCTCTGCAGTAATGTTATAGTAGGTATATGAGAATCTGACATTGTGTTGTTATGGAACATGCTTAATCAGTTAGGAATCACTGAAAGGATATAATATAGTGGGACAAAATCCCTTAAAAACTTCTAAAGTTTCTTGTACATGTTGGCAAAACTTTGGGGCTTCAGTGACTGATGTAAAATTTCTTAAATGGTTCTTTTTATACTGAGACCTCTTCTTTGCTTTAGATCTGAAAACAGCTAAGCTGGACAAAACATTCCAACTAAAAAGAATTAGAAACAATCCAAGAGTTAATAAAAACTTCTTTAGCCCTGTGTTTAACAGATTCTCATTTATTGTTTTCACTGCTGTGAAAAATGACTTTGTCTGATGCTCTTTTTACTGTCAAGTTCAGGTGACAACAACAAAAGGATAATTCTGCCTCTTGGGGTTTCTTTACCTTGTATTCTCACTGTGCTCAGTGTCTGTACTGAATCAAAATTTGAACCCAATTCTGTGTCTGTTTTTGGTGGTATAGGGTTGCATTCAAAATGAATTAATATTTTCTAATTTAGGACTTTTTTTTTTTTTACAGTTCTGTGGAACAATTGTGTTTATATTCCTGTTGGAGCTGGCAGTAGCAGTTATGGCTTTCCTGTTTCAGGACTGGGTGAGGGACAGGGTAAAAGAATTCTTTGAGAATAACATTAAATCCTACAGAGATGACATTGACCTCCAGAACATCATTGATTCGTTGCAGAGAATTGTAAGTTCATATCTTTATACTTCTTTGATGCCTTCTGGGAGAATATAGATTTTCATGTTTTCATTTCTTTAATAGAATTATAATAATTTGTAGCTAATAGTACTGTGTTACAGATGTGCTGGTTTTCTTCCTTCTGTGTTGAAAGCAGCAGGGAGGGAAGATCTCCTGAGATCCAGGCTTGTTCTGATGTCTGTTTTGGAAGCCTCTCTCAGGCGTGCGTCTGTCTTTGACTTTCTCATTTACTGCCCTTTCCCTTGCTCCCTAAGAAAAAGCTTTTTCTTAAAGAAATTTTGCTGTGGAACTGATTGTAAGACAATTGGATCCAAAATTATAATTTTTATGCTTTTGCTTGACATGCTGACACCTGTTTCCAGGAGCAGTATTCCAGATGTATTGCTTTGATTTCACCGAGCTTTGTTTTCATGTCTATTCTTTTTTCACTCTGCTGTTGTCATTGATTCTGCACAGACTTAAGGATGGTGAGGATTTGTAAATAAACACTTAATGTTTTGAGGTATTTTAGAGACAATTTAGCCACTGAACAAACTTATGGAATGTATTTATCTGCTGCAGAACCATTGCTGTGGTGCCCAAGGTCCAGAAGACTGGGACTTCAACATATACTTTGACTGCAAGAGTGAAAGCAAAAGTCGTGAGAAGTGTGGAGTTCCTTTTTCCTGTTGTATACCTGATCCTGCTGTAAGTTGTTTCCTGGCTTTGTTTTTGCCCTGAGATTGTCAAGTTATAGCAGGAAGTACTTCCTGAATTAGGTGTTGAAGGGTTTTGAGGTGTCCTAAATGACCAAAAATCACTCTTGTGCAGACAAACTTTTTTTGTGTTTGTTACATTCTTTTTAGAGTCCAAATGTGGCAGCCTGTTAACTGAAAATGTGTTTGTCACCAGGAATTCAAGCCATTTTAGTATGTTTTGGATCTGAAGCACTGGTGGCTGGCTTGTTTTTATTCCCAGTGTGTTGTTTTCTTGGATCCCTAGCCTTTTTCTGGCTTGTAAAGAGCTAAGAGCTCTAAGAGTGTGTTTACCCAGTCGGAATTCATGTTTCACCACCCCTCTGCCAGACAGGCAGGAGTAACTCATTTGCTGCTTGTTTGTCAGTAATTAGTGAAGTTCTCATGTATGAAGTTGAAAGCTTCTGAGTGAGTTCGTGGTTTTGGCAAGGTTTGGGTGCTTATTGGTTAACTTGTTTTACTAAACTTTGTGAAACTTTTGAGCCTTACAGCACATGCCAAAATGTGGAGGTAGGGGCTGACTTATAGTGCTTTATGGTATTACTGGGAATACTTACAACTTAAAATCCATCCAGTAATCCTTGTGCTGAGAGAGCCATTGGTAAGTTATATTTAATACCTGGTAGGCTTCTGATTGTATTGGAAATCAGCCAAGGAAAGCCTTTGTCAGGGACATATTCCATGTTCAGATTCCCCAGTAATTATTTTCTAGCTTAGTTTGGGGCAGTACTGTTCGACTGCAGGTTTTTCTGTTGCCTCCTTAAATATAGCACCAGCAAAGGATGCTTCAGTCAGTTTAATGTGAGATTCTATTATTAATATTTCAATAAAACTTACTATAAATTTCATAAATGCAGGTGTCTCACCTGTGTGCTGGCAGTCCAGTTTTCATTTTAAAAAGTTGAATGCCAAGTGATAGAAGCAGCTGAGATTTCTGGTGCAGGATATCACCTGATGTCATCCATAGTACACACCTTTGCTTTGTCATTAATTTTCTTGTGTTCTGCTAGGGCTTTGCTTGTTTTTCCTAAAAATGCTTTTAAAAATGCTTGGCTCTGACAATTGATCTGTTTGTGGATATAAAAGATAGAAAAACTTGCTGTGAACAAAAGTGAGTCCAAGTAAATTGATTTGTTTAAATAAAATCTCTTTTGCTTTGCAGCAAAAAGTTGTGAATACACAGTGTGGCTATGATATCAGAAAGAAGGTAAGGTGCTGTCTGTCATGTTCTCTGCCTGCATAGACAAAATGAAAACTGGTGGGATTGCTGATAGATTTGTCAGCTCAAAATTCTAGGAACTAATAGCTGTGCCACATCATACTACAGGTACAACAAGGTAGACGTTGTCCTTTGTTTAAAGTAACCTTCTACTGTGGGAGGGGAGAGAAAACAAGTGGGAACAGGAGAGGGGAAAAGTGGGTTTCAAAAAAGGGATAGGATGTGGATTTCAAGTGTGCATTTCAAGTACTTGTAATAGTCTAAATCTGCTGATCTGTTGTTTGCTGATTTGACCATGTGTTATCTGCTAATTCTATCATGTTTCTAATAAACAGGATTTTCAGGAAGATACAAATATCAGTGTCTGGAATTCCCTGATTCAGATGTGTCTTTTTGAAGTGTGGTTAAAAACTTTAGTGCAAAAGTGACAAAACATTAGCTTAGCTAGATCATGTGATTGATCTTATAGTAAACTTGAGCAGAAAAGTAATATTCTTATTCTTCCTTTCTACATTCAGAGCAAAAGTCAGTGGGATGATCAGATTTTTGTCAAAGGATGTATCCATGCACTTGAAGCTTGGTTACCCCGAAATATCTACATTGTTGCAGGTGTCTTCATAGCTATCTCACTGCTCCAGGTTAGTTATTCTTTGACAGAAATGTCATGTTTGCAGACAAAGACCTACTGAAGGTAAAAGTAGTTATGGAGAGAGGTAAAATAAATATTTTGAATGTGGATTGTTTAGGTATGATAAGAGGATGGCAGAAACACCAATTATAGTAAAGGGGAGTTAGTGTGAAAACACCTGTTGCACAAAGCACTGAAAGTTATAAAAATACAGTGCAGTAATAATAGTGTGTGATAATTGGGATATATATAGTGTAATATTAATATGGTCATAAGTAATATATGATTATTATATAAAATATTCCCTGTGTTTCAATGTCATTAAGGAGGGGTTATCTGCTCCAGTAGATCTGAGCTCCAGCCCTCTATCACAAACCTGAACTAAGATACAGCCTTGTCCTTCATGCTACCTACATGGTAACCTACACTGGCTAACCTAGAGTGGTTGTAGCATGCTGCCCAAAAAGTTTGGGAATGTAAGAGCAGGTAAACAGGTGATCAGGTTGCAAATGTGATGTTAGCAGAACTGGATGGAAGATGGTGACTTCTGTTACCTCATCAGTGCTTGGTGCATCAGAGAGGGAGCTGAAACTCTCAGTAAAGCACGTTACATTGCTGCCTTCAGGGTGGATGCTGCTTTCATTGTGGCAGTTGTTGCACTGTGTTAATTTCTATGCTATGAAATTCCTTCATTCAATGGTAAACAATAAACTTTAAATTCTGCTACAGAAGGTGTTTTCCATGTAATTGACAATAGTTGAGTATAGAGTACTAGCAGAAGACCTTCCTTCAAGCCTGGTAATGCTGTCCTCTGTAGCTTAGGGATTGATATATTTTTATGACCATCTGCTGATAGTGCTTCCATGGGATTGAGAAATGCTATGCTAAGAACAGCATCTCTTGCTAGAAAGATGGTCAAGACACAAAGTTTAATATTTTGGCAGTGTGTTGATTGGCCATGTTGTTCTCTATTTGTGTCCCAAGGCTCTGTAAAACCACTTTCAGTTATTTGTATTTTCCAATTGGGTCTTTCTTGTGCATTAAGCTATTTCATTGTGGGACTGGAATTAGATATAACCTGACTGCATTTAAATGAAATCTTTTAGCTTTCCAGAACTTCACCCCAGTTTTATATTATTGTTAAGAATGTTTTACGAAATTTGCTGAGTTACAAGTTTATCCTCAGTTTGTAATGGAAGGTTTCCCTGAGAACGGACATGAATGTTAAAATTTCAAATTTAAAATGTCTCTGAATAATCTGGGACTACTCTGTTGTCTGTGACAATAATTTCATTTTAGGTAATGGTACATTCTGTCTGTATTTAAAAAAAATTGATCTGAAAACTGGGTTGTTATTCAAATTGTGGAACAAATGCAAATGTCTGCTTTGTAGCTTTAGCAGTAGGTAAGCATGGATGTTTATGACACTCAGACTTGGTTAAGTGGATTTGTTCTAGCTCTAAGGCATCTGAAAGCTTATTATTTTGAAGGCTGCTGAAGTTTTACATGAAAGTATCTTTCTCATGGGTTTTATTACCTGCAGGATTCTCTTGCCTTTATTACCTTTTAGTAATAGCTGTGCTTTGATGGATGATCTTGGCTATGACATGATATCTGAACCTGCCAACAAACATATTGCAGACTGGTGCATAACAAGTATTTTATCTCACAAAATGGTATATTTTTTATCTTTTTAGATTTTTGGGATTTTCCTAGCCAGGACATTGATTTCTGATATTGAAGCTGTAAAAGCAAGTAATGCCTTCTGAATATGAAAGCAGACCTGTGTTGCAAGGCAGTGTATGTTAACATTATTGATTGGACACCAAGGCAGAAGAAAAGCACGGACTGTGAAATACTCCTGTTGTTAAAAGCCTTATGTGGATTTGTTTTTTTATCCTGCTCATGGTTTCTGTTAGAAGCTGTTACAAAAAACAATCACCAAACACACGCTGTCTACCTTTTTTCTAAGAAGACAACTCAGCGCACAAGCGTTGATCTCTGAGGAAGAAATGGAATTTCCCAAGACATTGGGAGAACAGATTTTAGACTGCAGCAGGGAGCCATGAAACTGCTGTCAACCCTTTCCTTGAAGGATTGCTAAGAAGATTGTTCTGTCTTCACTCCTGTCTTGTCTTAAAATGTAATCTTTTCAAATGTCTCATGCTGATTTCTTCAGAACCTTGCAATCATATTAATCTCTCCAGTAGACTTTTCCAGTCGTTTTTGGCAACATATCCAGGAGCCATAATTGGAAATTGGGAAAACAATCACAAAATGTCTAGATCTTCAATTGATTTTATATTGTGCAAACCCCATACTGTTTTGAAAAATGCAAGCCGTCTCCTGAGATGAGAAAAACCTGACTATCTGTAGCATTAAGTCTTACAAATCTCCATTTCAGGCAAGAGGGTGTAAAGCCCTGATGCTGTTTCCTGTCTGAGAAAAATGTAAATATTCCTTATTTATAGAAGAAAAACCTCTTTAAAAATGCTTATCCTTTTGATGATCAGTAATATCTTTAAGAAGTGCTATCTGCAGGCACTTCAGAATGCTGCTTGTTTCATTAGGCAGCAAGCATGCTGTGCTAGCTGTTGATGACTTTTGTTATTCCTCTAGTTCCTCTCACAACTATGTTGATCTTCACAAGTCTTAACTGCCGCTAGTAGGACTGATGAAATACAAATTCAGTGTTAATCATTACTGAAATATGGTTTTAAATAGGGGAGTACAGATTTAGCAAAATATTAAAGTTGTTGAATTTTAAAGTCTTGTATAAAGCTATTGAGCCATCAATTCTGCCCAGTTCATGGTTCAAATGTGAATCAAAATGCAGTGAAGCAGAATGATTTCTTCAGTAATTTTCTACATGAAGCTGAATTAGTCCTTCTTATGTCGGGGTTTTCATTTTAATCAAGAGAAAAGTAAACTCTTCTTCCAGTCCCCCCTTTGTGGGGGTTAGTAGATGGATGTGTTGGTCAGTAGGAGTTCCAGTCTCTTCTGTAAGACTTTGGTGTTGTACCCTTAGCTGTAAGGTGCAAGTCTGGCTGAAAAGTTTTTGGAAGTACCTGTAGCTGTCAGTCTTACTGCAGGCTATGTAACTAACATCATTTACTGCTTCCAGTGACACCAGGTTTTTCAAGGAGAGCCGGTTCACTTACAGTGCCTAACGCAGTCTAAATCTTAGAAAAGTATCTATTTTTATAATGATATTTTACTATATGTAGTGTGCCTGAAGGATTTAATACTTGTATTTCTAAAGTATATGGCTTTCTTTGGAAGCCAAGCTTTTAAATATATTATGTCCTTTTTTTCTATTATGCATGTATTAACAAACATCTCACTGGCAAAAGTTGATCAACAGTAAGAATCTTTGTGTCTGGTGGATTGTCCAGACATCCTTCTAGCTTGTAATCTGTGAAGCACTTCAGACAGTGCTCATGTGTACTTCAGCTTTCATAGTTCTTTTTCTGGCCAGTGATTGAGACACAACAGGAAAAGGAAGCTTGTCTAAGGATGGCTGATTTCCTTACAGTAGCAGAGAATAGTCTGCTATTAACTCATCTGAAAACCTGAAAGTGAAATGGCTGGAAGTACACCGTGACTTTTTAAATTTGGTATACAACAAGAAAACAATAGCAGTAGATCACTGAGGGGAGAGCAGGAGGCATTTCTTCTGTAAAGCTGTGAATTTGAGGTCTGCATTACCTATTTGTTGAATCTGATCCATGAGGAGCAGCCAGAAATGTGTGTTTGTACTACAACTTGATAAGCAGCAGAGCAGTAGCCAGCAAACTTTAAATTCTTAAAAGGTGCTTAAAACTTTGCAACACCTCATCAGCCAACTTACTTGGTTAAGGTTATGTGTAGTAATCTGATGTATGTAAAATCAGAGAAGGAAGATTGTTATTTGGAGCTTTTTAGTCGTAAAACATTGCATTGAAAAACCAGCTAGGGGAGTACTTTTCCCTTTGCCAGTTTTTGACACAGCCAGCTCCTAATGCTGGGAAGGAATTCCAGGGATTTGGTGAAAATCATTCTGGTGTCAAAGATGGCTGTGGAGTTCTTGCACTGAAATTAGCTGCTGACAAGAGCCAGCATTACAGATTAGGATTCCAGGGTCTGCAAATCTTGCCAAGTTACCTGAAGAATAATTAATACTTGGTTTTTTTCAAGTACTGTTTGTATGCAAACCAGAATTTAACTGAAATATTCTTTCCACCATTTGTTCTTAATGGCTTTGGCCGTATTAACACCAGCCTTTGTATCAGTGTTTCAGTTATTTGGAACTGAATTTGAGAGAAGTTCCATTTGTTTGATGACCTTTAAATTCATGGAGTGATTTGTCTTTTTTGCCACTGTGGATAGACTTCTCTGTGCTTATTCAGTATAATTTTTAAAATCCTGGGGGTCTAGGTTGTTTTGCCTCTGTATGTTCTGAAGTACATCCATACGTGCTAATGTAATTTCAGATTTGTAATGGGAACACTTTCTACTTAGTTTTATTTAGCACCTTCTCTGTAGACCTGCAGTGACTTCATGGCTAAAGATTTAGGTTATGGTCTAAAAAAATTCTTATCAGCAAAAGCAGCTGGGTGTGAGCCTGCCTCTGAAACCCCAAAGAAAAAGTAGTTCAGTGATCTCACTGAGGGGTTTGATACCTTGTTGATGTTGAGATTTCAGCGTTTGCATTTGGAACAAGTTCACCAACACTACAGTGGAACCAAGGTTTTTCATGAAGATGTCAAAAGAGGTCAGACTTGAAGAACTGGACTGAAGCAAACTTCAATGTGATCACATTTATTTCTCAGAAATGAGCACAACTTACTTCCCTTAAGCAATGTATGTATGTGTCAGTCTGTTTGACAGTGCAACTGCCTCTGGCTTTATTGTTATAACTTCATTGGACACAGTTTCCCTGTACATGAGGAGGAGGATGGATATAAGCATTGAAAAAAGCGCAGTGACCAAAGGACCTTGGGTTGCCTTGTGAAAACCTGAATGTTTCTTCCCAGGAGATCTTTAGCTTTGGTGAGTTCATGCAGTGCCATGTGGACAGACTTGTGCTTCCAGTCCATGGAGCTCAATGTGGCCATTGATTTATGTGTAGAATTGCTTTTGGTTTTGTATTCCCCTTCCATCCTTCCCTCTTTCTTCCCCCTACTGCCTGTGCATTGTCATGCAGCTTGAACATTGTTCAGCCAATGGAAGGAGAGCTCCTGTCTCCTCTTCTGAGATGGCTTTTCTGAGTGACTTTCAATGTATTTTTTTTCCTCAAGCCTTAAATTTGATTAAATAAAATTCAATATTTTCTACTCCTGGAGTTTGATTCCTGAGATTTGTTGCTTCCAGTCACTAATATTTCACTCTCAAAGGTTTAGACTGGCTACTGAGATTGCAGTTTGTGGATAACTCAGAAATGGTGAAGGTCCAGAGGTGCTGGTTTTTGTTTTGCTGAACTAATTCTTGATATTTTTTCTTTTCAGTTTGGGCTGTTGAATAATAGATAAGACTGATGCTTTTATCTGCATTTTTAATGGAAAGCCATGAGCAAGTGAAGAGTTGCAGAACGGTGTAGAGTAACTATGAAATCTCTGGGCATCAAAAAAAGTTAAAAGTGATGTTTTTCTTTTCTCCTATTATGTGGTCAAGACTTGTTTATGTGTTACTCAATAAGTGTCATTTCTCTTGGGTGGTTTTATGAAATTCCCTTTCTCAAGGCTATTCCTGAGAGTGATATTTGGTGATGAGTGTCATGGGCTAAGTAGTGTTACTGGGTTTTGCAAGTGGGAAAGCTTTTGCAGGAACCAAGTTGTCATGTTTTTTTTTGCAGACGTAAGCCAGTTGTTCTCAGACTGAGAACATGAAGCCTTGTTGACTTCTAAATACAGCCCGCTTTATAATAGGTTTCTGAAGATCAGTGCTGTTTATTTTTTTCCCAATGGCTCTTCTGCTGGCTAAAAAAAAAGTAGTTGCTCCCAAGCTTTTCAGTCTCTACCACTTCATTGTTTTGAATTTGATTTTCTAGGTCTGGACAGCATGACTGCAATGTACCTTCAACTGCTTCAAAAATTTCCCATAAGAAAAAGTTGTGGAAAAGAATCTGTTACCTTCTCATCTAGTGACCTTTTTAAATAGAAAAGGATTCCACAGAAATGTTCAGAGACATTTGTTTTACTACATTCCTTTTTTTCCATTATATGAAGTTAAACCCAGGCTCTCTTATGGGTGATAACAGAATGCTGGCTGCCTTCATGTCCTCACCCCTGCCCACTTGTAATTTCTGACTGTCTTTATTTCTGTGTCTTGTCCACGCACTGTGTGTTCCCTGACTGTGGTTTCTTGTCAACTTTGCTTCTGCAGAGTCTCATTCCAGTAGGTGCAACTCTGAAATCAGGACAAGACTGTAGCCTCAAGTATTTAGGAATATAACTTGTGACAGGAGCAGGTACAGTTTCAGAGACGGGCTTTAAAATTGGAGATTTAAGGGGGAGTTAGCTTAAAGATAGTTTTGGTTTTGACATGTTCACCTAACAGCTGGGCTCACAGTGTCATTCACAATGAGAAAGATGTTGAATTGGTGCCAGTTAGCCCTTTGCATTGTTTAAGCTATTGCTTTAATCTAACTCATATTTCAGGTTGCATGATAAAAGCTTAAGATTTTTATATAATTATTTAACAATCCCATTGATACAAGAAGAATTGCAAGTGTGTATCCTAATCTCAGAAAACCAAACCACTGAAAAATGTATAATGAATGGTAATTGCCTGATCTTTCTCCTGTGATGTTTCTTAACCCCATTTGCTTGACAGGACTTTTTCTGCTGTGCGTTAGTGGCTCAGTGAGGAGCAGCAGTGGTGCAAGCATCAGGACAAAGACATGTGCTAATGTGGAGTTTTTCATGCACAGCTTTCAAAGCAGGAGCTGCCCCTGGGCTTCAGCAGTGTTGGTTGTGCAGCAGCATGACAAATGCAAGGGTTGCAGAGCTGATGGTGTGTGCCTCAGCAGCAGTGCTGGCTTGCCGTGTGGGAGGAGGGAGGTTAATGGGGTGTCTCTCCTCTCAAAACCTGTAATGTTGTGATGGCTTCCTTGACCACATCTGCATTGCTGTGACTGCAGAGTTGCTCGAGGGTGTCTTTGATCTTGTCCTCTTCTATTTCTTGTCTCAGATCACCTGAATGGGAGATGAAACAATGACTTTTATTTACCTGCCATGGTGTAGTGGCTCCCAACAATTGTAAGATAAAAGTTTGGAGTAGTTGCTGTTCATAATAAGCTGCTTCAATTAAAACATTAGTTTCAATAGATACCCTTTCAGCCATTGGAAGTATTGGCCAGAGTATATTTCCTCCTACTTGACTTCTGAGAACTGATTGACAGAAAAAAGGAAATTTCTGGCACTAGTTTGCCTGTATGCTTTTTGCTACCATTCTGTATTAGTAAGACTCAACTCTTAGCCTTACAGTTAGTCTATAAAATGCTAAGTACATACATCTCTGGAAAAAAGTCTTATAGATCGTGTCTGTTACGTCAATACTTCATAGTAGCACTGAAAGCTGCAAGTTCTTTATCCTTATTCCAATATCTGCGTGGCAACAGGGATAAAATAAAGAATACTGCAAAATCCAGCTTGTCTGTCAATACAGGATTTAAAAAGCAGCTCACCTTGTGATCCATCCTTGCCCAAGTAAAAGTGTTATTTTCAATTTATGTAATTTTTTGTGTTAAGATGTGAGAAACTGCCACAGGATTTTTGGACTCCTGGTTTCAAGGTGATGGTTTTTTAGTGCTACACATCTGGGATAGTCCCATTCTGCAGGAGGCATTTGAGATCTTCCCTGACCATGGAGTGAAACTGAAATGGTGCCCTTCACATGCTTTACTGAGAGTCGCTGTGTGAAGGAAGCATTGCTGAAATGGCTGCCTTATCTCAGCTTCTGGTTTGCTCACAGCACAGGCAGAACAAATGTATGCCTGCCTGTGAGCATGGTACAGACTCTTTCTTTGGACAGAAATGCTCTGGGACTGCCAGGCATTTGTGCATAGTGAAGCTGGACAAAGATGCTTTTACTCCATTACTCTAATTTTGCTATTTTGAGACTTGGTTGTATCACTGACTCACTGGAATAATGCCTTCCTCTCTTTTTATTTTATTCAACTAATGGTTTAATCAGCTTTTCACAGAGAAGGAAACTACTTGACTATAATTTTTGGTGATCAATACAGAATGAACTTCTAATATCCTTTACTTATTCACTGGAGCTTTGCAGGCAGCATATTTTGGTAACAGAAACCACTTGTCTTCACAAATATTCATCCTTCCCTCACAGACAATTTAAAATGAAGTTACCTGAATTAAGAAGTCTGCACAAAAGGCCCAATGAATTGTATTTCACCTCAGGACTTGTGTTATCATCTCGTAGAAGTTTGTGTAAGCTTTGAACTAGCTGTGATTCTTTAAAAGATTCTTCAAGAGTTTCTGAAAAATAAGCAAAGAAATGGTAACCCTGAGGTGTTATCTGAAAAGAAACTTTAAAGTGAATATGCTTCCTTTTTTAAAGGAGGTTCTGGACTGGCTTCATTTCAGGGATGTCTTGAGCATTTGTCTTCTGCACTGGAGAATTTCTGTGCTCCTTTCTGTACTGAATTTCTTTACTGGCCTTATTCCTGAAGACAGGACCAGTCTACTATTGACTGTGTATAGTTAACCTTGTAGTAAATTAAAACCTGCAATGTTCAGTGCTAGAAATGTTGATTCCCATTAGTTGCCTAAATTATTTTGAGAGTTTTAATGGTAGAGAAGCAGTAAAATGGGCTCTTCAGCCTTACATGTTGAGAAAGGAAATGACAAATTTCAAGTTTATTTTTCTTTTCAATTTACCTTTTAAGGTACATAGATTTCCGTGGTGTCTCTTTATTGTAATAAATTCAGACCTATTTTCAAGTTATACAGGATAAGTCTGAAAGCATTTGTTCCTAACTCTGAAAATGAGCTCAGGAAAAGTAATTTGAATCTTTATCATTTTCTCACCTGCTTTATTTGCAGCTTCTACAATGCCTTTTTATTTATGTTTCTGCTTTATTCTTTCCTTATGTCTGTTTGAAGATTTCTGCTACTTACAGACTTCATTGACTATTTGAGTATATTACTTGTCCTTATTTAGCCTTTATAATCTCATTTTTATCTCCATCACCTTCACTTCCCCCCCCCCACCTTTTTTTTTTTTTTTAGGTTTCTAGCATCATATTATGCTGCTCAAATAGTGCCTGTCCACACAGCATGATAATTTGACTCTATCCTAAATAAACAAAACCCTTCAGGCCATTCCCAAAGCAAATTGATTTTATGATCTGAATGGTGACAACCTTTACGTCATGCTGAAGAGCTAAATGTAGACAAGAAATGTGCTTTTTCTTATATGTTACTTAGAATTAACAGCATGACAATGTTTCTTAGTCATTGAGGATCTTGCACAGATAAATGCTTTTAGGAGGAAAATACCTAAATCGATGGCAGATGCTATTGTCAAGGCATTCAGAGCCTCATTCTGCATGGCAGCGTGTTCACTTGTTGTCATGGAAACCAGATGCTTCACTCCTTGTGCTGCCTGGATGGCTTTGACCACTTCCTGTGAAAGCAAAGGTAAAACAGATGGAAATCTAATGTAGGAATGCAGTAGAATGAAGAGGGAAATGAGATTGCACCCTTCAACTTCTGAATAGAGGGAAATTTGCTGCAGTGCAAACTGACAATATTCAAAGACTAGGGATAACATTGCTTTTGGCACTGATCATACATGTCTGCTTAGGACAAAATATACATTTATCTGTAAGATAAATGTATATTTTGTCACATTTCAATTTGTCCTTATTCCACTCTTTCATTTCAAGCCATCAAACTAGCAAGAACTAGTTTTGCTTTATCAAAGCCTGTGCAGAGAGTATCTACTTTGGTCAGTACCTCATAGTAAGGCATGGCTGGGATGCTTGCGTGTAGTAGCACAGTTTACGAAACCAGAAGCCTGTTTGAAAATGCCAGCATGTAAAGATCATGCCAGATTTGTCCATCATGGATAAGTGGGCTCTTTGGAATGTTCAGAGGACTGATATTTAGGACAGCTTAATTTTACCTTTGTAATTTGAAACATGTTTATGGTCATAGAAAAGCTTTACCTGCTTATTACCATTTGTCAGGCCTTATTCAAGCAGGGTCAATGTTGACAAGTGACAGTGAGTGACCATGGTGCTGGTTTCTGTGAGGTGTCTGTGCCTATGGAGAACACGGGTTTCCCCCTTATTGGTACTGAGGCAGACCAGAGAAGTTGTCACTGTGAACCTTCATGATTTTCATTATAAAGCTGCGTGTGCTGTTTAATCCCTAGCTCTGTCTCCAAGCTTTAAAAATACTTGAGAAAGGTGCAGTAGAAATCTGCAGAGCAGGGGTTCTGGTACCTGGGATCTGTTGTGGTGCAGGATGGATGCCAGCAGCCGGTTTGCCTCTCCGCAGATGCCGCTGTGGTCGCTCACGCTGCACCACTGCACCAGCCTGTTGAGCAGCAGGGGGTCTTGGCCCAGGATTTCGGCTGCATCAGCTGAAGAGAAAAACATCACCAAGAGGCATTCAAAATCAGACCCCTCAGTCTGTCTGCCACAGGAATGCCAATGTAGAAGTAACTGGGGTGGTGGACCTGTGCTCAGCAACCTTCAAGAACTCTAATTGAAGCACGGAGCTTTTAAAAGATCTTGGAAATATTTTCCAAAGGAATCATGGAGGGAAAAGACAAAATAAGCTGTGTCAATAGAATAATTTTAAAGGGGCTGCTGAAACAGGGCTTAAAATAAGCAACTTTCTGCCTTGGAAAACAAATATTCTGTTGTGATACTTCAGGAGGCCCATCCCCTTCCCACTTGGCTTTTGGCACTTGCACTTGGAGCCCTGCACAAATGTAATTGTGGCCTCTTGGGAGCCTGTTCATGCTGTTTTGGTGATAATCCATTACTGTTGGTAGTGTGGGAAGCCAAGTCTTGTTACAGAATAGCAGTGTGTCAGTAACTGGATGACCTGAGTCTTAAGAATGTGTGTTGAACCATGTGTAAGGCATTATCAGAAATTCCCCTTACTGTGGAAGAACCCTTTAATTTGCATTTCCCTGTGTTTTGGGAACCCTATCTCAAGACTTGCTAGAAATATTTAGTGTCTGTGGTTGACATTTGAAGAAACCTCATGAGATAACTTGTTCTAGGAAATGGAACTCTAATTATGTGAGCATCTGTAACAGAAGGGATAGGTTTGATAGAGGCATCACCCCGCTCCTCTTCCTTTAGCTGTCCCTTTCTCTGTGCACTGCATTTCTTTTGAGATAGACTGGAAGAACCAGATGGAGCATGCACTAGAAGGTCAGTGTCAATAAACCACAAGATTGCTCTGGATATTTTCCAGAAGCTGAAAGTCAGCCTATGCTCTGTCTGTTTTGGAGAAGGGAGATGGGGAAGTGCACACACTTTTTCATTTGTCCAGTACGCTAAGGAACAATCCGCATTTCAAAATCCCACAAGGAATCTGGGAGCTTATAGCCTAGCTGGCATACTTTGTTTTGGGACAAGAGTTACTGGGCATTCAGAGCTACCTACATGTTATCTCCTGTAACACAAGACTCTTGTTTCTAGTCAGATGTTCCTAGTTAGTCTGCAGAGATCACAGTAATCCAGCTTAGTACAGGAAGTTGAAGTAAGAGGCTGGAGGATGGAACCAGTTTAAGAGATTTGTGGCGAAGGTGGGTTCTTAACTCAGTTTGACAGGCAGTAGAGCTCTTTGAGATAAATTCCAGTTAGTTACTCTTAGCAGGAAGACCTTTTTACTTTATTCAAATTTGTCATTTTATGAGGTTGAACTTTCAGTCGTGCTGAAAGTCCTTTGGCTACTGAAGTGCACAAATTATTCTGCTTCTCTGAAGCCAAATGGTGGAAGAACCAGGAGTTAACATCTCTTTAGAGTAATGAAGCTGACAGATCTGCCTGCAGTTTTCTGTGGTTAGGAAGAAACCTGCCTCTTCTAGTCTGTAAGCCTCAGCATGTCTGCTGAGAGTCAGAGTAATGAATTTATACTAGATAAGGCAATTAAGTAATTTAGTGTGGACTTCTTAGTAGATGTGTGTTCATAAGGGTTTCAGACTGAGTTAATTAAAGGCAATGTTAGCTTGTGGGTAAACAGAATAGAAGGTAATGAAAAGTGGGAGAATTGTGTGTTCATAGGTGGGAATGGATAAACATTGAGTGTCCTACATATTTTATTCTACTTTGCATTTTGATAATTAATTTGTTTCAGATTCAGAAGTGCCAAATGCTGACTTTGTATTAGGGCTGGTAAATAAAATTAAAAAAGATAATTTAGTGTTTGATAATTTAGATCTATGTTACCATGATGTCTCAATTTTGAATGTTAAATGCCTTGTCACAATTGAGATATAACTTTGGAGAAATTACTTTACAACGACTTCTTCAAAGCCTCAGAACAAGAAGATGCTAGGTTTCTATGTGTCTTGTAGTGTTCATTTCCTACCACAGTGAAATGTAAGTGAAAGCAGCTTTTCACTGGACTGAAAGTAGTGCAGATTAATAGAAGGACTGGATCTAAATTTTCTATCATGCATGTTAATTTGATAAAATATGCAAATAGTTCTCATATTAAGTGGTGTCTGCAGTAGTGCAATGGAGTGCAGCATGGAATGTAGCAGAGTGAGGTTTTATCTTCTTCCATATGACTAATGAAGTGATGTCTGTAATTGTCCTATATAACTTATCACTCCCCATCACAAAATGGTCTTAACTATTCTAGTTTTAATGTATGTTACTGCTGCATATCAAAGAATCAGTACTGATTAATGCTCTAGAGCAGCTGCTCTGGCAATGTGAAAGACAGTACCAAACTGCATATGGCACTTGTTTTGTGTCACTGTCTGGTAAGAGCTAAGCAAGCCTAAGGATAAATTAAGATATTGAATTATATCTTCATGTAATTACAACACTGCATTTTGAGAAACATGCACAGTGATGTGCACAGAAAGATTATTGTTGCTTTTGCATACCCCCTCTGTGTTAAACTGAATGAAGTACAAGGAGATAATCCAATAGATTAACATGAAAAGTAAATTCAACATTTGAGCCACATGAGCAAGATAAAACTGGCAACATGTATAGAAAGACGGGTAGAAATTAATTTCTCCTGCCTTGCTCCACCCCAGCTCCCTTTATTCATTTTGTGTTCTCGAGTTCTTTATTGATTTGCTGTCCTGAGATTAGACATTAAAACCTGGCTCTTTTTCATCATGCTCATGCCTTGCTGCTGTGTCTCTGGTGAAAAGCATCTTTTTAGGCCTTTGCCCATTCTCACTGACTGCTGCAGATTTGTTCCATGTGGTTTGTTTCTCAACTACCTCTGAGGCTGACTGGGGCAGTCTGGAAAGCATGCAGCCTCTGGCAATAATCTCTGCTGGAAGCTCTCCAGATGGAGTGGAATTGGGTTAGCAGGACACTCAGCCTGTAGTCTTGCACAGCTTGTTTTGCAGGGGAAGGGAGGAGGGGAGCTCATGGCTGATCTCAGTGAAGTTGCAGGTGCCTACCTTGACCATCTGCTAACATCCGTAATGTTCCGAGGAGTTTAAACTGCACAGGAGGGCTCTCTGACCTTAGAAGCGCCTCGATCCGCTCTGCAACGCCTTCCTCCAGCATCTGAACCTTGCTGACAACTAGGAAATGGGAAAGAGGGGTTGATGTGAGGCTCAGTAATGGCACAAACATCTGAAAATGTAGATATAACATAACTGTTGTGAACTGTGTGCTGTGTTAGGCTTCTAGTGAAAAATCCAACTTGTTAGCAAGCTCAGAAATTAAGTCAGGACTACCTGAGTGCTTAGACTTCTCTTTTGGGCTAAAACTTTCATAGGAACTGCTTTTGGGTATTTTTGGTCACTTTTGATCTTAGCCCTGCCCAGTGCAAAGTACATATAACACGGCATTGTTGTTTCTCTTCCTTCTTCTAATTGTAACAGATTATCCATCCACTTGCCCAGTCCACATGAGAAAGCCTGTTCTGTGCTAGCTCATCTTAACTGAACTGGGGCCATATTTCTTGGAAATGGATTTTCTCTTTGTATTTGAGCTCACTGATGCCCTGTTGTTCATGCCTTTGTTTCTGTGCTTTCCTCTCCTCATTTTTGTGTCTTTGCTCCAGCGGTTGGTGCAGTAAATCCCTTGTAATAATCAGAAGCTTGTCTGCAAGGAGTCTTAATACTGCTTAACTGTGCTACCAAAAGCTGCTTCCTCCAGAGCAATTTTTTTCCTATCTTCTGCATATATTTCTGGGGGAGTGGTGAGGAAGATTGGACAGTGAAATGAGGGAATTAACTGTTATATCCTTCATCTTTTTATTGGGCAAATTGAGAAGCACATCCTGTTAGGTATCTTGCTCTTAATGTCCTTGTTCTTCAGTGGCACAGACTGACTCCTTTTACTAGATTGTAATGACTTTTTAATTTTTTATAAGCATCTGTTATCTTTTAAGATCAATGCTTGAATTGAAGAGTTTTCCATGTCTATTTCCAAGTGTTCACCCATATTTAATTCATGTTTATGGATTTCCACTCAGTGTCTTTCATTTTTCTTTTTCAGGTAGCAGATTATATTATTAAAAGCAATAGAGTGTGTGTTTCTTGAAGTTAGAGAATACCTAACAGATATTACAGATAAATTACAGATATTTTTATGAATTGATGACAAAAAGTATATTGTAGGAACAGCATTTTAAGTGTCCACACACTTGGAAACATCTAAAATGGTTTGTAATGGACTTGAAGAAAACAGAAAATCAAAAAGCTGAATGTTGATGTTTTATAATTGAGTTGAGCTTTTTAAAGTGCAGATTCAAAGAAGATTAGGATTTACTGGTTCTGTATAATATTAATGAATATTAGTGTTATAGAGGAGAAAGTTTGACATCCCTACCAGGTGTCTCCACCCCATTCTCTGTATTTTAAGCTATGAACCCTGTTCTGATTTTTTTTTTTTTTGTCATGAGCTGCCGTGTGCTATTAATATGAAACTACTTCAGCAGTTGGTAATGAGATTCCACTTTATGATATTTAAACTCTTGATGTAGATGAGAAACTCCTGATGAATTATTCAAATATATGTTCTTGCAGGGGAGGGGGAAAAAGTCAATTGCCCATCAGAACACAAGGGGCTGGTATTGGTGCTGGGCCAGAGGTGCAGGGGTGACCCCTGTGTGCAGAGGGTGGCAGTGAGTCTGTGTCCAGCTGTGCACCTGGGACGGCGAGGCTCTGCAGGGCGCTGAGCGCAGCCTGTTGCACTGAGGTGTCCCCGCTCCGCACGTGCTTCTCCAGCAGATCCAGGAGCTGGTGGAGCACCCCCAGCTGCAGCAGCCGCAGACAGTTCCCGTCTGAAGAGAGAGGCAAAACCAAGCAGGTGAGAGAGGTAAGAAACATAATGGGTGATGCAAAATCAGAATTCAGGGAGTCTTTGCCTTGACTGTTCATGTCTTGCTAAGATCAAGACTATAGCTTTTGCATTGCTTTTTGCAACCTTCACCTCTTTAGAGAGAAGTGAGCATCAGCTACCTGTAAACTGATGCTGAGACAGATTCCAGTGGAGCTTAGCTCAAGAGAGCTTTCAAGGGACAATCACTGTCAAATTCAAAACCATAGGTTCCCCAGTCCCTTTCTTTTCCCTCAGTACTGCTGCATTTTCCACTATACATGTAGTAGAATACCAGTGGCATTTTTCATTTCTCACCAGGACAGCTTTAAGGCTCTTTAATTTTGTATTCTACTGATTTAAGACCCTACTGTGAAACCAGGGATCTTACCCACCAATGGTAAATCTGATTACTAGTTCTGTACTGCTGTTATTCTTTGTTTCTATGAAATAAATTGTCATTAATGACTCCTTGAATGAATCAGAGCTGGATTTTTCTTACCTTTTTTTGAGAAACCCTTTTTCTGAAATGAGAAGTCTATTTGTGCTGCACTTACATGAAGCTCAGAAAATGAGTTGACCTGGAGAGATCTGGTTTATTAAATCCCAGTGAAAGAGCAGATTTGTACATTCCAAAAAACCTACCACTATGCCCAGCAGTGCTCTGCAGTATTTTGTAAGTGCGTGTCTGGATGTCTCCTCCTGTCTTTGCTGGACAGGTGGCAGCTTTGTTTTCAGAAGCTGCTTAGCTCACCTTGTTAGGAAATGAGGAAGTTCTGCTAAGGAGCAAAAGGAAGCCCTCTGTGCTACAGATGGCATCCTTTCTGGAGGAAGTTTTTTGAAGATGCCATTTGGAAAATAATTTTCTGTATTTTTCTTTATGCAGTTTGCTATGCCCTAAGAGAAGTATATGCCTGACACACATGAACATCTCCTTATTGTGTGCTTTTACCTTGTGAAAGCTGTTTGTTGAAAATGGCAAAACAGTGTGAACACTAAATAGAAAGATTCACCTGGAATAAAGAGTCATCCATGGAACTGCACACACCTCATGCAAATACATGGTTTGGCCAAAAGTAGCTCTAGTACTTTGTTGCAGTAATAAGCAGATGGGACTCAGTTTCTTCATGCAGAAAAGCCAAATGTTACAGCTCATTTTAGTACAGTTTCCAAGAGCTCATGTATAACTCTAATTGGTTCATAGCTTTTTTTCCACTCAAGTAATTAGTTAGAAAATGCTTGTGTGTGTATGTGCTAAAACTGCCTCTTTACCCAGGTGTTTACATATTTTCTTTGTGGATTCTCATGGGACAGACTCCTTGTTTTTTGCAGGTGCAAATGGCTCTCTTTCCAGAATAGTTTGTTGTGCTCACTGCTTCTCATTCCTCTGATTCTTTCTTATGGGAACTTAGAGGCTTAGCTGGTAATTCAGCAGAGCAAGGCCTGATTTTATAAGGCCTTTTTTTAATAATATCACTACCTGTATGCAACAGTACGTCTCATGGTTCTAACTGAATTTACAGACTGAGGTGTACAGACTTCTAATTTTGTATGTATAGCGTGTAAGAGGGGCCTTAGTAATTTTAATACTTTTACTGGTTTGGATGTTATTTCCACCTCAAAGTCATAGACACTCCTGTTGGCTTTTAAATGTGCTGTCTTTTGAACGAGTGCCTATTATTCTTTTCATCTCTTAACATTTCACTTAGTAGCCTGTTTTTCCTCTGTATTCTTACATATGTTAGATCAGAATTTGTCAAATGCTTTAAAAATGTAGTTGGATATGTTCATGAGGGAGCTGTCAGTCTGTGAAACAGTTAGAATTCTACTCACACAGAAGTATTTTGATACCATTTTATGCATACATTCTCTAAAGCTGGTAGTTTTGCTTGTCATTCTTCAAGTGTTTTCTTGCCTAATCCTAATCCTTGGAGATCAGAGTATACGAGGAAAATTGCCCAGTCCTCCTTAAGAATAGGCTCCATAGAAATAGGTCACCTCTTTTGGTCTGATAAAGTTCTACAGGGAAAATATTTTGATCTTCAGATAGACTAACCTTAATTGAACTTAATTTCTCTCCTCCCCCCACCTCTCAAACTGAAGAATGTCAGAACATTTTTTTTTTACCCTCATGTAGTAAAGTGCAAATAGGCAGAGCCCATTAGTGGTTGCCTTGCTTTGATTGTCACAGAGTTCCAAATTGCTTTTCTCTCCTATGGAGTTTTTGCTTGGATAGCAGCAGAACATCCAATTTAATGGCTCATAGTTAGCCTGATAGGAACAGCTACTTTTCATAGCTGCAAAAGCTGTCTGTCATCTTTTCACTGCCTAGAAGTCATTTGATGCTGAGAACAGATTTCCATAGGATTTTTTTTCTCTCAGATTAAAAGCTGTGCATACATCAGTGGCACACACTGAGGCATGAGAGGGATTATTGAATTCTTCCACACGAAACATCTAATGCTGTGGTGGGGAAAATGGGTGGAGAAGAGCAAGTGACAAAGCAAGCCATTCAGCTGAGTAAATTGAAATGGCCAGTTGAAGGGACTGGGGGCACTTCTGTGGCCTTTGTAGAGCCATGATGCACAATGGCTGATTCAGAACAAGGTATGAGGCAAGGAAGAAGGGAGTCTAGAAAGGTTGTAAGGTAGAGGTGAAGAGATGTATGGATGATAGCTTGCTTTAAAAAACCCCCAAAACTGACATTCAGACAGATGTGAGGGGAATTTTTCCTAATAATTAAACAACTATTAATGCAGAAAGTTGAGCAATTTTGTTAATTGAGTTTGAAGCCAGTACAGTAGCTATCAGTGAGATAGGACAGGAAGTGTGGGGGGGATCTTTTGCTGATTGATTGAGCACAGCATGCTTTCAAGGAGTCTGCTCATAAGAATATCTCTTTCTGTCTGCAGAGTATAAAGGCTCATTACTTTCTATAATAGGAATTGAAAGATAAAATGGCTTATCTTGAGATTTCTTCCCATCTCAATATCTGAGAAATCCTCCCTTCCTAAAAGAGATTTGAAATGTAAAACAGCAGTAACTCTGTGGGTTTTTTGTTTGGGATTTTTGTTTGTTGGAGGGTTTTTCTGTGTGTTTTGTGGGTTTTTGGTGTGCGGGGGTTTTTTGTTTGGTTGTTGTTGTTTGTTTTTTTTTAATTTCTAAGAAATATATTTGCCATTAAGTATTTCCAGAGTTTCCTCTCTAATAAAGTGTGGTTCAGCAAAACAAAAACAAAAACATTGCAAAGGCTTGCATACTTGATCACCCCTTTTGTTATGATTATGCCCCCCAAATTATTTTAGTATCAGTAGCATCTGTAACTTAAAAGCATGCAAGTCTCTAGTCTGCAGAACAGAAAGTAACTATTTCAGAACCAGGGAGTAGTCAAATCTGATAGTGTTGGTTTTCTCTGCACTCACAAAGTGGCTTTCCATCTTTGAAGGGTAGAGGGTAACCAACCTTACCATTTCTTTTGTAAAATTGGCAATAAGCCTTGCCCCTGTCTTGGTACCTGCAAGTGTCTGGATGTGGTGCAAGTATCCGTGTGCTTAGAGATGATGCCACAGCCCTTAGCAAAAACCTTCTGTATGTACTTATTTGTGTTATGAGAAATAGAGACTATCTCATATCTGATTATAATTAGCCCCCAAACTGAGCTGTTCTGTCAGTCAGTGATGACTTTGTTGTTAAGGTGAATAATTGAAGACCTTTATGTTGTTGATTGCTTTGGGGTTGAGAGTGGTGGCATGCAGTGTAAGTGGCCAGTTCTTGATATTTTTTTAACCCATGTTGCCCAAAATACAGCATAGCAGTAACATAAACTAAGTTGCTGTTAGGCACAAGCACTGGGCTATAGGCTGTAGAAATGAAAAGGGTCATGCCTGAGAATTCCTGCAAGGATGATAAGAGATTGTGGATGGTTCAAGTAAAACAAACCAATGGAAAAGGAAACTCTTCTGCTAGAGAGACTTTTGGATGCTAATTCTTCATGTACCTGGCCTGTAATATTCCCCTTTTTACCTCCAAGGAGCAGAGAGACAATGAGATCTGATGCAGACTTCACAATGCATGTGTCTTCAGCCTGGGAACTGCCTTGGAGCCTCAGCAGGATCTCAGACAGCACCTCTGGCACACCTGCATCCACCAACTGCACTTTCAGAGTATCTGTAGAGATTACAGTAAAAGCACATTAAAAGCTTCTTGGCTCTTTGTGGAAGCATTTCAAACTAGAAAGCTAAATCCCTGAACTTTATCCAGTTGTTTTCCAGGTGCAGTCACTGTTTTGGTTTTGTTTGTAACAGCTTTCTGGAGCTAGGATGACACCAAGGCAGAATGAGCAAAGCTTTCTGAGTTGGTCTTTGACATTTCTTGTGCTGCCAGTCATGAGCTTTCATGGATTTAAAATCTATCTAGATATTTTTAGTGTCAGTTCTTGTTGTACCGCTACTTAGAGTATGCATCTTCATAGAGTCACAGAATATTCTGAGCTGGAGGGGATCCACAAGGAGCAGCAAGTCCAACTCTTAAGTAAATGGCCCAAACAGGGATTGAACTGGTACCCTGTTGTTCTGATTTTTAAAATTAAAAGATGATCTGCTTTCCTCTTACCCACCATGGAGAGTAAGTGTGAATCTGCTGTCTTTTGGATCTACTGAAATGCAGTGGAATGGTACTCTCTCCTTCCTTTGTTTTCTCACCTGTTCATGTGGTGTTTGGGCCAGGATCTTGCATGTTCTTGGAGCTTATTTCTCCTTGCTGGTTCTGTTAGCGGGATCCCATGACAAACTTGGAACCCAGAGCTTAAACCAGTACAATACCCAGTCTCCGCTTGTTCCACCCAGACCAAAAGGAGCCTTACCATTTTCTGCAAGTGCTTGCAGGACCTCAAGGACAATTTCTAACCTCTCATGGCTCTCTGCTCTCCTCAGTTGTTTCACCAGTTGTTCAGCAACTTTTGTCATGCTTAGAGCTTCCTTGGCTGAATCTGTGTAGGTGATAAAGTCAGGATTTTGAATTTTTATTTGATTGAATGATTAAAGATATCTCCCTATGATCTGAAGTGGTTAGATACTGTCTTTGAAGGCTTTTTCTGTTCTTGTAGACTCTTCTGTTTCTTAGGACAGCACTGAGACAGCAGAATTCTATCCCTTCTCCCCCCCAGGTTCTTTAACTGTTTCTCTGTAATTTCTGTAGACCTCATAGGTGTCAAATTAATCCTGGCTTAATTTCACTGACTAGTACAAGTCCATCTGTAGTGCGATTATTTGTTATAACAATTGGCACGTGTCAGTTTGCTGTAGCAGTATATTTCTTGCCTTGATTAGGTGCTTCTAGTCTTGCTGGTATCCTAAACATCTGCAAGATGTATGTTAGCTAAGCTTGCCACTGTTTGACATAGAATACATTTCAATTGAATATGGTATTAAATAATATAACAGCTGTAACAAGGACTGACCTCTTTAGAGCATAATGTGACAGTGTGGTATCATGTCCCCTTCCCTGCATATCCCCCTAAATGCAGGAAGCAGTAGATCAAGCCAGACCATATATAGAGAGTGGTAATAACTTTGTACTTGGTCTTTTTCTTGCATTACTACTCACAACTTGTGTAAAGTAGGGCAAATATATTTTGAATTAGTGGAGATGCTTTTGCTTTGAAAACTGTGTAAATGAAAATAGAAGCTGTTTTAGTAAGTTATAGAAACTTAATTATTAAACAGAAATTATATTTTGATAAACAAGCTTTTAATGTACCAAATTTGAAGTAGTTGAAACTGTCAATTTATCATGTGAAGTTAGGCCATATCTTCATTTGGGGTCAAAAGCTGGCTGTCAAACTTAATTGTTGTAATGTAGTATAAGTAATTGCTGGTACTCCATAAAAGAGTAGTTATTTCTCCTCTCCAGATACTGTGGCCAGTTCCTGATTAGATATCAGTAGTGTTTTAAAAACAAAGCCCAAACACCAGCCCTACCCCACCCCAAAAACAAAGCCCACAAACCTGTGGGCAGGGAAAGGCAGAAACAGTGTGGAGATGGTATTTTGATCTAAGATGCAGAAACTTAAAAAACTTTTAACAAGACCTTACTTACCAAGGTCTGCCAGATTGTACAAGGCCAATAGAGCAACGTGGACAAGTGGTTCACTCTGTGCATAGTCAGTTAATATTCGGACCAGTGATGGGATCACTCCAACCTTGACCAGCTCTTCCTGAAGGCTGCCTGGTCAGCGAAGCAGAGGTGTTAAAGGTGCTTAAATCAGAAACTGATTAAATCAGTGGAAAGGGTCCAACTGAGATGCTTAGCAGCAGCAAGGTAGTCTGGTTCTTTCTCACACCGACAGAATTTGTAAAGCTTTTGGTGGTGGCTCCAGGCTAATGTGTGTGGAGGAAATGCAAGTTTGGGACAGATTTTTGCTAAACCTCCTGGTTTGACCTCGACTTAAGGTATTAAGCAACTGTGTCCATCCATGTGTGCTTGCTGAGGAAAACCCTGATAACTGTTTTCTTTCTTTTTGTAGCTTGTTTTGTAATGAATGAAGGCTTAACATCTGAAATGATTTTGACGGTGCCAAGAACAGTAAGATACAAATTGAACAGTGATGGTTGCTTAATAGCACAGTGGCACTGCTTTTGCAGCACTGTCTTGCTGAGAGCTGGGCTGTTGCTTGGGTGACAGAGTGCGTGGCAGACACCAGGAAGGCTCTGTTGTAGCACAGGCAATTGGAATTCAGACAGGGAATTGGTGAAGTTAATTTTTCTTCTCTTTGATGCATTTATTGCTGTGTTAGTAATATGATTTATTAAAGCGTGTCACAGTCGTCTTGGCAAATATGTGCTGGGCCTGTGCTCTGCCAGAAGGGAAGCAGATGTGCAGGATGGCCATATGCTGCAGCAGTGCTGTGTACAGGAGTTGCATGAGCAAATGGGAATGAAATTGTAGGGAAAAGCTTTTTTAAACTCTTGTGTCATTCCCTGACAAATACACGTGACTCACAGGGAGCTTAGTGGAATCTATACCGGGTGCCTATCACGCTTGGATTTCAGAAGAACAGTGAGGGAAGGCATACCCACAAATTTCTGAGTAAGTTGTGCAGATCCACACTAGAAGGATTAGAGAAGATAGGTTGAAGGCAGAGTAATGGATATGAGATACTGGGTGAAAATTTCCATAAATGTAACAAGTAAATGAAAATTGTTTAACTTTTGAGCCCAGCTGGTGCCCAGGGAATGTGGAGCACAAAGATCTCCTGCATGCAAGCAGTGGTTCTCAAAGAAGACTATTCCTTGCATGGGTAAATATCTCAGTATTTTTTTAATCTCTTTTTTTCCTAACACACTTTTTAAACAAGTGCTTTGCTTTATAGATGTTCTTATTACTTTGGAAGAAGTCCAAGCCATTCAGGATTTGGACCCAAGGCAAGTCTGCAAAATTGCTTAAGATATGTGTGAGGCTCTACTCCTCTTATGATTTCAAAGCAGTTCTGACAGAGCTGTGCCACTTGAAGTGTAAAAAATGTAGGGAGGAAGCCCAGAGTTCAGGCAGTGCTTGGGGTGCATTCAGCCAGGTGTCTGTGAGCTCTGTGAACTGCATACCTAACTGGAGGCTGAGGTGCATGATGTGCTCAGGTCTCAAAGTTATGAGTTACAGGTTGCAATGCCTTTTAAAATGATGCCTTAGAGCCAGGGAAAAACAGATTCTCCTCAGTGGATACTTACAGTTATCATAACAGATACGGCCAATGGCCCTCCCAGCGTGGAGCAGCATTTCTTGGTCTGTGCTCTCCAGCAAAGGTATCAGTGTTAGAACCAAACCTGCTTCAATACATGGTTTCTTCATTTCCTCTGTGTAGATAAAAGACAGGGAATTCCAGGTTTTTGCTATTCAGGAATAAAACAATTGCAATAGCAATAGCTGGTAGCCATGAAACAAAATTCAAGAGTGAAAACATGAAGCTAATGTGCTGTGAGATGCCTTGTAGTAATATTTGAGCATGACTTACCATTTTTGGCTATCTCTGAGAGCACGTGGGCTGCTTTCACTGCACATCGTGGATTGCCCTTCAGGACTTTTGCCAAAGTTGGGAAGATCCCACTCCCTCTGAGTAGGTGGAAGGATCTCTGCTCTGCAGTGACAAGAGTGTTAGCAATACCTGCTGTAGGTTTGCAGCTGTTTTATTCACATGTTCCTTTGTTTCCTAGAGTTCTGAGTGGGTATCTGTGGGATCCAAGCTTCTGATTTAACAAGGTTCTTAAAGGCTGTCTGAGTCTGAGTATGTGGGCACAGTCATCTGCTTGAATTGCAGCAAGTGTGGTTCCAGCTGATTACTCTGCTTTGTGCTGAATTGAAGCAGCGGTGGCAAGGCAAAGAGGAAAACAGTTTTATCTTCTCTGACTATGAAAGGATGCCTGCATAAGGCATGGGAAGTCAGGGATTAAGGTACTATTCCTGAGGCATGGCCTAGCAATTAATTCTGTAGGTAGGCACAATACCTTTTATTAGCGTAGCAATTAGAACAGACAATTCCCTTAGCCTTTTTTCATCAAAGATATGGCCAGCTGGCCTGAAGATACTAAATCACCATCTGCCAGCAGACTCAAATGCAGATTTATGTCGTTTTAGGAGAATGTAGAAAGGCTTTAGGGACTTTTGTATAAGTAGACTAGAAACTACTTTTAAAATGCCTGGCCTGATAGGGTCACCCTAAATTAATCCTAGGAGTTTGTAATGAATAGAATATTAAACCTGGAATTTCTCTGGAGCTTTTGGTATTTTAGTGACCAGAAACTTTATCTGGGCACAGGTAATTTAGTGAGTTTTAGACAGAGAGAAAAGAAAGCAACACAGCCTGAGGACAGCTACAGTTCCAGCAGCAATCACTTTTTGAAACAGAGATGATCAAAACAAACAAAACCTGATATGAATTCTTTTGATTTGTGCAAATGGTTGATTGGTGATCCAGAGTGATACTTAACTATCTTCAGTAATAGCCAGTAGAATCCCATTCAAACTTTCAAGGATCTGATCTTCAGCTTCTGTGTCATCTCCACAAAGCCCAAGGTATTCCAGGTGCTTATTCAGGGTTTCTAAACAGAATGGGATAGAAAATTTTGGTGAGGCAGCATGGAAAATATTGAGTTCTTGTGGTAGTGCTTTTCAGTGCTAATTATTATAAAATGATTTCCTGAGGGGTCCAGATCTAAATATTCTCATTTATTCCAAGAGCATAAGGTCAAAGGCGTGGTCACTTCTCAGAGAGCACACAGCTCTTGTGCAGGAATAAACATGCAGGGATAAATTCTATCTGGAAACAGAAATTAACATATAATAACTGTGGCAGAGTTTGAGGTGGGGAGAAGAGAGGAATAATTACAGGACCCAAATCAAACCTGTCATTTCTAAATACCTGTTTATCATAAAGACAGTACTTGCAGCTCAGCTATCTACTATGGCAATGGCCAGTAGCAGGCCCTGAAAGGATGCAAGAAACAGATGGGGTAGAATACTTCTCCCTTTGTTTCTGGCAACTTTGGCCTTTAGAAACATATTTACATCAATATATATCTAATATATCTTGATCAACGTTTATTTGGATTTTTTTACCTGTAATTCATAATTTTTATCTCCACATCACACAGTTTCACTGTTATAAGAGGAAGATACTTCCCTTTGTTTTGAAATATTTACCAAAAAGGTCAAAGTTGATGGCCTTTGAGTTGCTGTTGTAAGAGAAAGAAATTATCCTTTACTATTTGCTCTTCCATGTCTGTCATAATCAGATGGATTTTTACTATAGTCCTCCTTTGTAATTCCTCTGCCAATTTGCTTAGTATTTACAGAAACTTTGATCACTTGCCTGAATAATTTTCCACCTCACTTTTATTCTTCGTTAGGATCTAGAATTTGAAAGTGTTCTCAAGACTCAGATGAACTGGGATTCAGAGAGATTGTCATATTTTGTTTTCTACTCTGTTAATTCTTTGTCTATTGGAGATTGGCTTTTGTCCAGTTAATCAAAATAATCTCTTACCTTCCAGGCAGCAGGAGGTAACTTAAACCCCACCATCATTTATGATTTGGCCATCTTTTCCCCATGTAGGTTGTTCTGCATTTGCAGGCACTGAGCTTGATGTGTCCCTTTATCCCAAGTCACACAGGATGATACCATTTTCCTGCAATTATCTCCAGTAAAATTTGAGTCCTCCAAATAATAAAAAAACTCCTTACCATTCTGCTATTTCTAGGTCATTTATTAGTATATTGAATTGCACAGGCTCCAGCAAAGGTAACCTTTAATAATTTTGGCTTTCTATTGTAAAAGCAGCCTTTATTCTGCTCTTCAGACTTCATCAGATAATCATCTCTCATATCCCAAGATAACTTAGATAGAGGTTATTGAAAGGTTTGTAGAAATTGAAATGCATTAATGGTATCTCCTTTATTGACCTTCTTACCAGTTCCTTAAAAATATGTTTAGAGACAGGCTGAGACAGGTTGTGGAGGTTCACCTCCACAAAAGTCAGAGAGACTATCCTTTTTTATCCTGTCTGTGTTTAGTATCTCTGTGCTTTACTATAGTCCTACAATTTACCTGTGCAGAGATCAGACTTATGCGTTTTAATTTCCCACATTCCTCGCAACTGTTTTTGTAAACCCATCCCACTCTTACTGCTTTCAACTTTATTAAAGCTGTTGTTGATCTCAGTGCTGTTCTGCATGTCACAGTTAATGATGTAATGAATCATCTTTTTATCTCTTATAAACTCTGTAGTATAGCATCCAATTCTGACAGTTGGCTACCACTTATTTTATTGTTTTGTTTAGAAATTTTCTGTCCTTTTAATATGAAGATTCCTCCATCTGCTTTCTAAAACAAAAAGACCTAAAGTGACTGCAATTAATGTAAAAAATATTGCCGGAAAACTGCTGTCTGAAGTAGTTAATGTTTAGGATATTATGTAGGATGTTACCAAAACAGTAGTAAAATAGCATTTCTGCTTTACAAACAGTTTCATTGAAAATGCTGACTCATGAATAATGAGTCAGAAATTGAGGATTAATAATTGATCACTTATTTTTGTTTGGTGAACTCGCTATATTCTCTGTCCCTAATGTATCCATTAATTAATGTGAGATTTTTTTAAATGAAAAGACATGAATTCAGTGCATAAAGGAATTTACCTCTGAGGAACAGAAGGGTCCTGAGCTGTTTTGAAAAGAGAATGAAGTAAAGGGAATTGAAGTAGAACATAATTAAAAGCGGTTATTGCCTATTAAGAAGAAAAATGATATGGCTTAAAAAATTAAAATCAGTTACTTAAAACAGATTTGCTTTTTTGCTTTAAGGAAGTTGCCATCTCCAGAAAAATATCTGAATTTACCAGTTCCAGTTTTCCTGCCAAAATTTGCTGAATAAATAATTTTGTGTAAATGAAGTACAGTAGAATGCAGCTTTTTTACACAAAAAAGACAGAAAAAAACCCCAAACCACCTGAGCAACCTGACAGTTGAATCAGGTTAGATCTTAAATGAAGATCTAATGGGAGTGGGCAGAAGGCTACAGCTGCTGATTGAGCAACATGAAATAAATTAGAAGCCTATGAGATTGAATTATCTATTGAATACTGCTTTTGCCTTCTCAAGACCCAAAATATGTTGGAATTTGACTTCTAGTACTGTGTTCTTTAATTAGAACAATAGTGATGTTTGCAAATACATTTCTAAAATATTTCTAATTATAAAGCTATTTCTAACTATAAAGCTATGGAGAGACAGGATTTCTTAAGATGGAGGAGGTTGTTTTACAAATAGCAGGGAGCAGTCCATAGTGGTGTTTCATTGGGTCAGTACAGCAGTATCTAGAAATCCAGACGCTTTGTCATTTCTCCAGGGAATAGATAGCAGAATAGCATCATATGCATGATGACAAAGTCCTTGTAAAATACCCCTCTGGTTTCAATCTGTAGTATTTTTGAAATGAGTAGCATGAGTGGTAGCTGACTGGAGAGTTACTCATAAAAGCCTCACAGAAAGCAGCATTTAACTAGAACAGTATTAAAGTACTGAACCCTTTTCTCAGGGATTCAGAATTTTATCATGCTTGTTATTCATAAAAACTTGATTAACGTAATCACATTGGGTCTGATTCCTCAATGCTCCTTAATTTCAAGTCCTCTGCTTCTGCAGAGGCAGTGAAGTAGATACTGTTAAGATAGTTATTTATGTGAAAAAGCAGTAGACAGAACATATACAGATTGTGACTAAAACTGACCAGAAAAGAGTATTTATTTCTCCTTTGTGGAAAATTCCGGGGTGCTGACATTTTGTTTCATCCCATGCTGGAATAGATTGTTGGCACGGTGGAGCTAGAGGCAAACCAGAAGGATTTGTGTCAGGTTTTTTGCAGAAGTGGTTCTCGGCCAGCTGGGGGCTGCGTGGCGTGCTGCCCGGCCGGCGGGGAGCCAGGCTGGAAGGGTGCCAGCCAGGCCAGCCAGCTGGTCAGACAGCAGGGACTGCTCACCCCCCTGGCCTCTGAGGAGGCTTTTAGCAGAATAAACATGTTCTGAAGGAATACTATTCATTCTCTTGAATCAGCATTTTTGCTAGGATATCACTCATCAGCTTTAGTAATTCACCGTAGAAGAGAGGGAAATGGGCGCTCCTTGCCTGCAGGGCCTGAGTTTAGAAATCTCTTGAGACTGAGGTACAAAAGGCTTTTTTCCTGAGCTGAAGGCATAGATTATTAATTCACACATAAATCTGTACGTAAGATATTGAGTAAAAGTCATGGGAACCAGGCTTTTGCTGTGGGAGTTGGTTTTCGATCATCCTAATGAGAGCAGAGACAATAGTGCAGAAAACGTGCTGTAGCACAGCAACTTCATGTGGCTTCTGCTGTGGCGAAAGAGCCATGAGGAGTGAGCTCTTTGGATCCCTTGAACCACTGCTGTGTCAATTCTCAGTGCTAGTTTTGATCTATAAACTCCTCAGAAACTGAGAGAATGCCATATATCTCCCTCTTTCAGCATCTGACTTTGCCCCTCCTAAAACAGCAATGACTTCTGATTTTTTCCTTTTTATAGCCACTCACATATGTAGAAAATTTCCCTTTATTTCTAGAGGAAGTATAGATTCTATACTTCAATATAAATGCTACTCAGGACCCAAATAACAATTATTTATTGTTATTTGGGTCCTGAACAGTGTGAGCCAATTTGAGGTAGATCCCTTGAACCACTGCTGTGTCAATTCTCAGTGCTAGTTTTGATCTATAAACTCCTCAGAAACTGAGAGAATGCCATATATCTCCCTCTTTCAGCATCTGACTTTGCCCCTCCTAAAACAGCAATGACTTCTGATTTTTTCCTTTTTATAGCCACTCACATATGTAGAAAATTTCCCTTTATTTCTAGAGGAAGTATAGATTCTATACTTCAATATAAATGCTACTCATGGTATTACTTATTGTTATTTGGGTCCTGAGCAGTGTGAGCCAATTTGAGGTCTTGAATCAACTTGATCTAGTCAAATGCCTTGTGTTTTGCTGCCTCATCCTTCAGTAATTTCACATACTGAACTTATTCTTCTGTCACTTACCTTTAGTATAGTTTAGAAGGTTCTTCCATGGCTTATTATCATCAGTATTATTCAAAACAGAAAAACAAGGTAATGTGTTTATTCAGAATATAAAGATTGAGGTAGTTATTCACAGTAGGGGTCTATTTAGCTTTGTCTAATGTCTCTTGTAATAGATGATTAAAGAACAGTAAAAGAAGACATTATATATCCTTTCCCAGGTATGCTTTTTTCCTAGTAATCAACTCCACAGGGATCTTCTTTGGTGGAAGTTTCATGTTGTTTAATTGCACTTAAATTTGTTAAAGTATTTATGTCAAATTTGTTTGTAATTTAGTTTGCAGAACATGGACTAGAGGTAAGTACCACAAAGTAATTTTGGATTGAGAGAGAAAATAACTCATTCTTTTTTTCTTTTTTTTTTTCTTGTTGAAATTGTCATCTGGCCTTCTCTTGACTGTAGTTTGCTGTAAATAGTTGTATCACCAGGGCAGGAAACAGAAGTCCCTATGTTGACATATCCTGTGTAACAACTGAGGGATGAGGGTTAGGGTTGAGAAACTCCTAGAGTTCTGCAGGTCAAGAGTAGCTGAAAAGCATCAGGTGTAGCCTGAAGAAACTAAAATTTTAACTCATAATACTGCAAAATAGCTGATGGGTTTGTCTAGCAATGTAATTAAAAACAAAGCAAAAAGAAAAGTTGACCTGCATTCATGTTAGTGTGACAGCCTGCAAAATCATGTAGCTGTAAGTTTCCATTTTCTCACAGTATTTTTTTAATGCTCTTCCCTGAAATAGATAATGTAATTCCTGATTTGTTTTGCCATGTCCTAAATGAACCTATGGTAATGAATGTACCTGTATGCTGAGTAGAAGCATTACTGTATAGTAGTCGAAATAAAGCTCTAGGTCTCTTTGCCTGGGAATGTGATATTAAATTTGTTTCATATGAAACATAAAGGTGTAAACTGGGGATGGAAAAGTCCAGGAGGGCTGGCAAGTGTGTGTTAAGAGCAAATAAAGCCTGTAAGGTCAAATACATTCCTGCTGGCTGTGAGTGGTGCAGCTACATGATTATAGCATTTTGCTGTAACCAAGGGTAGCAAAAGCTGCTGCTTTTGATTTCATTACCAGGGAAGGGAGGAGAAAGATACAATTCAATCCAAGGCAAGATTTTTTTTTTAAATTTCTCCTGTGGTGAATTATTTTATTTCATCTCTAGAAAGTCATGCAACTGTTTTGGGACTAGGCTGACTTATATTCTTTCCAATAGAACTACCTTATCTTGGTACATGAAGTAGAGTATTGGAGGAACAGATCCTCCATCTCTTCAGACTTTCAAACCCATGGCAAGGAAATTGTCCTATAAATCAGATAAGCTATTATCTCTGTCTCCATGGAAAGCCACTTACGGCCATGTTAAAAGATACATTTTGTGTCTCTGTCACTGCACTCAGGGGTGATGAGAAAAATCACGAGATTAAAAAGGACCTGGGGAGAGAATTTAAAATTAATATCCTGAGGATGAAAGGGATATAATTATGAACAACTCCTGACCTAGCTGGTTTTTAACTCTTGTTCTTCTGCGTTCTTCAGGAACTCTGTTCAAGGAGGAAAGGAATAGGAATGGACGAGTATAGTTTTCCTAGAAAGCTGGAGCCCTGTCATTACCTGCGAATTCAAGTATCTCCTTCCAACCACTTTGAGGATCTGAAAGGGTCCATATTTTCCTCAATATTCTTTTCTCTTGGTCTAGACTTTGGGTAATTATTCTCAATGTTAATAGCAAAATACATAAGTGTGCTCTAAAAATACCTCTTGCCTAGAACTGGAAAGCAAGGGACAGCCCACTGTGTTGTCCCCAGAATTTAGCCTTTGCTCATTGCTTTTGAAGCCTTTCTGGACTGCATTGGCCCTTAAAGTATTCAATGAGCTCCTTAAAGTATTCAATACCTATAATTCTATGGGTTGGACCTTTGAATGTTTTGCTATTCAAAGAACATGAGAAAGTAGCAGGTTTTAAAGGAGATTTTCACTGTTTAGCCTGAGCAGTAGGTGGAAGGGCTGATGAAAACAGGAATTTAAGCCTGACTGGCTAGTACTTGCATTAATGTTCTCTATTAATCACAAGGATTAAATTTTTTTTTTTTTTAATCCATGTCTAAAATTCTCTTAATTGTCACAAATCAGGTAGGACAGCCACAAATGCTCTCTTTGATGTGGTGTCACACATGGCCCCCTTTTTTTAATGAGGTAAAGAAATCACTTAGCAGTATGGTAGAAAAATAAATTGAGATGGACAGAAGAAGTTTTCAGAAAACTAGTAGAGAAATGCAGGCTCAGCAGTAAAAGGAGATACTGATATTCTGGTGGTAACCCAAATTAATATATTGTTATGGTAAGAAAAAAATGGCAATTGATTGTGAAATGGAGATTGATTGGAAGGGGGGGAAGCAACTTATGTTTTTATAATTTTTGGCTTTATTCTTGGGTAACTTAATTCTACCAAGGAGGTAGTACAGCAAAAAGTGTGTGGGGAAAGCTGTGGGTAGAAAGCAGATCCTCTTTGTTTGTGGCTGATGTTATGCCCTGTGGAGTCAACCAGAAAAATGGCTGCAGAACCCTGACTGAAAACAGATAACAGGAAAAATATGATAACCTAAAACAGGTCAGTGAGATAAGTCAAAATAAGGCAGCCAAGTGCAGTCAGGGAGAACATATGTGCCAAAGAGCATGAAAAGCTGCTTAATTGCATTGTATTAAACTTGCTCCTTTTTTGAGGGATGGAGAATAAGGGTAAAATTCACTTTAGTGTAAAGGTATCACAATATTGTAAGCTTGTGTACCAGTATGTGCCTTTTTACATGCCTGATAACTTGACTTAGTGTTTAGGGAATAGTCTGTTGGACATACTCCAGCTTCATAGGCTAATGCTGAGCCTGAGCTCCCAGATACTCCATTTGTTATGCATGATAAGGAAATTCTGGGTCCAAAGGCTGGAAGTCATGCTTGCAGGAATAGCCACAAATATGCTGTGCTCAAAAGCAATGAGTAATATACCATCAGCACAATTTGTGTTTGGGTAATATTTTCAGATAGGTTTTTTTCTGTAAACAAGGGGTCAGGAAACTTGACGGTTTAAATCAAAGTTCAACTTCTTTCACAGTTGTTTGGTTCCAGGAGGTGTTGATTTCATCATGTATTGTGAAAGAGGAGTCAATTGTCAGTGTATCATGTGAGCAGATAAGCAATCAGACAAATTGTGACAGCTGGCTTCATTTATGGAAATGAATGAAATTTCTGTCTTGCTCACTGGAGATCTAGTTTTCTGCATTTGTTGAGTGATGTTGATCTCTAAAGACGCCTTTGATCATGCAGTTAATATACATCTTAAGTTTTGCAGCATACACTGAATTAAAGGAACCCTTCCATGTGGTTATCATGTGTGTATGGGAAGTGGGCCATAGTCTCAGCCAAATAGCATTCAGCCTAATTTTCCTCGCTTCCTAAATTTAGCTTGAAGAGCTGTCAGTGGAGAGAAAACCAATTAGACTCCATGGCAGAGAAAACACTAATTTCCTTTGGCTGACAACTCCTACAAGGGGCTTTTTGGCCAAGCAAAAGAACAGCTGTGTAAAAGCAGAAGCCTTTTTGCTGATATGAAAGCATCAGCCCAGCCCTCAGCTCTCCCTGCTAATCAATCTGCTGGGAGCGTAGGTGGGCGTTGGACACAGCTGGCAGAGCAAGGAGGCTCCACCAGGGAGCCCAGTGGCAGGAGACCTATGTGGGGAAATGGAAAATAACAAAGCAAATGCAATTATTGGCCTTTTGTGCTTTGGCTCCCCCTAAAAAGGCACAGCACAAAGGTTTCACTGTCCAGATGAAAATTCCTGAACTTCTAGGGATTAATTAATGGTGGCTTCTGTGCAAGTATAGGCCTGAGCATTTGTCTGTTCTCCTTGTGTGTGACAAATGTTTGAAGAGCTATAGTACAAAGATTTATTGTAGGCCTGGAAAGGGCATACATTTCACTTTTGCTGCTCTGGTACAATGCCAAAAAAGTGTATTTCGTCTGCAACTTGTCCTCTCCCTGCACCTGTCTTTTTCTTCCTAATTTCTTGTATGACTCCACTCAAGATCTGGAAAAAGCCATTGAGAGAGGGGGATTTTGTTCCTGCACTGTTGAAGGGGATTGCAAGACCTATGGAGTGAGGTACCTTATTAATCTCAGAGTTTTCCAGAATAAAATGGACAGTAGTGGGAATTTGCCTAAATTCTGTTAAATATAAATGATTTTGTGGCGCTGTCTGCAATTTTGTAGTGCTGAATATTATGGTGTTGATCCTGACATGTGCTTTTGACCCATTTTATAATGAGAGAGGTGTGAAGAGGATCCTTGGAAGGCACTATGGAAGTTGGTTGCATAATGGACATGCCAGGAATATTTTCCTTGCTTAGTGGGTGTGTGTGTTTGGATATTTTTATGCAGTATAAGAGACTTTGTACCATAAAAAAAGATCATTCTCTCTTCTGACACATATTTTAAAGCTATGGCCTTATAAGCTCTGTTGGTGCTTAATGCAAGTAACACACTGCTGTAAGATATGACCTACAATTTAGAGCTCTGCTCCAAACCCAAGTTGCTCAACAGAATCTGCTTACTTGTGCATCACTTTTTCAATATCTATGAAGTGTTACTTTTATGCTTGTTCCCAACAGAGCAAGAAGGATCAGATTTTAAATGTATGCAGGTAGGCACAGGTGTCTTAGCAATTTTAAAAATCCTATTTTTTTTTTCTCTGAGTAATTTCTTTGTTGTTTAAACTTAACTATGTTGACCTGGTTACCTGTGCCGTGTGAGTAGGTTTGAGCTCTGCTGCACGAGTGGGTTGGTATTGCCTGGACACTGAAGGTTGCAATAAGATTTTCCTGGACAAATTCATGTTTATGCAATGCTGTGCAAGCTTTTTTGATGTTACCTAGAACTATCTGGTTCAAAATTCTTGGCAGGTTTCTCTCAATTTTATTTGTCTGGAAGAAATGCTTGCAATCATTAGGAATTATCTAAATAATGTTATTAATATCAAAATTCCAAGTGGGTGGGAGGGGCTTTTCAGAAAAAGAAACATTTAATAGAGAGAGGGAGGGACTATCTCTGAGCAAGTCCTAAGATTCTTTTGCTGTGCTGGGCTTGTCTTGGCTAAATTTCTTCGTGGCTACATTTCTACCTATTGTTCTACCTTTTTTTTTTTTTTCCAACAAATAAGTTAAAGAATGATAAAATTATTTGGTAAAATAGTTTTGGGATGCTGGATTCAACACCTGTATTGAACAGCACTGATTCCAAATACTTCTGATAATTCTAATAGTCTGAAGATATTCTCTAATTTGTAACATGGGGTAATTTCTTTTAATGGGCATTTGTTTTTCTTGTCTGGAACTGGTGTTTTTGAAGGAGTTTCTACAGATCTTTCAATAAAGCTGAGCTGCTTTTATTCCCAAATGTTTTTAGACTTGACAGGATATAGTTTTGTACTCTTAACTACAAGGGACCATAGCAAAGTCCCCATTCCAGTTTATAAACAACAATGTACTGTCACTGTCCTTCCCTGGACTGGGTCCTGAATGAAGCACTTTTTCTGTATAGATTGAATTTTAATTGTATTTCCATTAGAGAACAGCTCCCCCTGAAAATTTGATTTTGATATTAGAACAGTGAAAAGATAATTTAGCTCTTTCCAAGCAGCACTGTATTTTATTTACTTAGTTTAGATTTTTTAGTGCCTCTGGAAGGATCCCTAAGCACAAGAATGAGAGCTTTAGGAAACTGGATATTAAGCTACTTGGATTGCAACAGAGCAAGAAGATGGGGATTGTTTTTCCTTTTTTTTTTTTCTTTTTTTAGATTATTGTTGACCCTGTGATACAAACAAGTCCTTAGAAACAGAAAAGATGGACACATACCGGGGTATGAGCCTTCAGACACAATCTCATCCTTCCTCAAGTGCAAGAGCTTTATTTCACAAAGCACCTCAGAAAAGAGGCTGAGAGCCTTTGAGGAGTTGGTTCAAAACTGCTCTGGGACCCTGTCTCCCCCCCTGCAGCCTGTGCAGGTCAGGATGGCTTTATTGACTTTGGTGCAGTCTATTTCTAGTTCTAAAGAATAAGAGTAGCTGAATTTTCATTAGGTTCTAGACAGCAATAAGTTTGCTGACTCTGATTTATTTAAGTGCATCTGATACAATGCTTTAAAATTGAGAAGGAAAAGCAACTTGTATTAAAAGCAGCAGCTGTGGGATTTCCCTATGGTATTGATGCATTATGGGCTTATAATGCTGTTGAAAGCAAATGGCAAGGTGCTGGGGAATGCTGAAAACTGCACACACAAGGAATTTGTAATATCTTCTGGGTTGGCTTTAGTATTTTTAGACGTAAGGAAGGTAACATAGTCTACATCTAAAAATTATCTCCTTTTTTTTTTTTCTTTACAGGAATTAATGGGTTTTTTTTGGTTTTTTTGTTTTTTTTTTTTTTTTTTTTTTTTTTTAAGATAAGTTTGACCTGAACTTAGAATTGTGCGGGTTTCTGTTTGTCATTTGTTATTATCCTGCCCAGAGTTCTGTACTTGGGCAGCAGCAACAGTCCTGTGTGGGTAAAATCAGGCTGGAAAGAGCAAGAACAAAAGTGGAAATAAAAACTTTGAGCCATGACCATCAAACATATCAAAAGGATAAGCCTTCTGAGCAGAACATTCAGAAAGTAGGACAGGTATACATAAATGATGTAGGAGTAGAAGAAACAATTCACCAAGTTCAGCTGTCTCCACCTGAATTGCAATAGAAAGTCAGTCCTATAGAAATGACCTGTACAGTAGAGGTAGTTTAGCCAGAAGCAATACCTGTCTAATACTAGTTTAGTCCACTAAATGTTTCTGACTGTTTAAAGTGTTTTATGTTAAATTTTGACCTGCTTTTTTATCAGTGTCCCAAAACTACTGAAATGCTTAACTTTACTTGAATAATGATTTAATTGACTGGGAAAGTAATTACTCTAAATAGCAGCTCAGTTGTCATACTGCTCTTAAAGAGAGATTATTTCACCCTTAAACATATTGAGTATTACTAAAATTAGTTCTGCTGATGTCACAAGGTCCAGCTGTGATGTGAGTTGCCATCACATGAATGAAGGTGGATGGCTGAACCCTTAGATCCAGTTAACCAATACCTTGGAATGATCTGGAGACTAATGGAAATTAAAGTCTCAAAGGTATATTTTAAATCCAGTACGTAAGGCATTCCTCTCACGTGGCAAGGTCAGAGCTAAGGGCTTGTACTCCAGCTTTCCCTGTGCTGAGGGTTGAGTCATAAAGAAGCATATTCGAAGGTTGGACCACCTAAATGCAGCTCCAGTCCCCTCAGTAATGCTTGGCAATGTGCAGCATGTATGCAGAGGCACATGTGAGCATATTTGCTTTGATAGATGTTGTACTGTCAATGGAGAGCAATGAATTTCTCTTCTCTTTCAAATACTTAAATTTCATAAGAAGTCATCATTTTCCAATGCTTCAAGTTCCCTTTACATTGCCATTCCTATAATTTACTAGTTTTCTTTAAACAAGCCTTAATTTTCATGTGACTGTAAGTGTTAAGTATTGTTTGAAATAGACACAAGAATTTTAGGTCACCTATAGTATTGCATTTATCATAGAATTACACTTGTATATTTAAATGATCCTAAATTAGTTTTCTATTTCTGTCACATGCATCTGCAATTTCTAGATGAGAGAAAATTAAGCATAGACTAGAGATTGTATCCATCTACAGTTAACAAGAGCTTTACTTACCCATAAAAGATGTAGCTCTCCAGAATGGGGACAATAAAGAACAGCTGATCTGTGCTGTGAGTCTGTGTCCTTTACAGCCACCACGCTGTGAGTAAGGGAGAATATTTTACAGCTTTCAAGCTGATGAGCAGCCCACAGCATGCTCACTCTTTCCTCCTCCTGCCTTTTTCTGTGACCCTGCTCTTCAAATGCATCTAATACTCCATAATTACTTAATCCTCCAGCACTACTTTTGTTTCCAGTTCTTAGATGTCATTAACAGAAATGGAAACATAGTAATTATCACACTGGGAGGGATCCTTTCACATCTCCAAAACAGTTTTTAGTGAATTTCCCTTTGCTGTCATTCAGAAGAGTGATTATTGAATCTAATAAGGGACAGAGTTCCAAGAGAGACTAGATTACAATTGGCATCTACTTGCAGGCAGATTTAAGAGTGTTCCTAGAAGCTGATTTTAAAGTCTAGCCAAATTTTATCCATACCTGGACCTCACCTGGCAGGTACTAAGTGCTTGAGAAATGGTCCAAACCCTTCACGCTCATCTTTCAAGCCTGTGGCTAAAACATAAAAGAGGATTTTTTTTTTTTCTTGGTAAAGAAAACTTTAGAGCCTGAAGGTGCCATCTCTGGCTTACTGGTTTTTGATCAAGTAGAATGCTTTCTGAATTATTCTCAACTATAATTTTGTAATGGTTACTTAAAAAGCATAGCTTTTCAAAAAATGGCTGTCAAAAAATTGCTGGTTTTGAAGCAATAGTTTGAAAATAATGGTTTGAAAAATAATATAGTTGTTTTGTTTCTTCCTGTTGTCTTTCCAAGCCTACTTTATGGGAGAGTTGAGTCTCTAATAAATAAGAGCCAGTTATAGGACAGCTTACGAAGCATGTGCTGTGTTCTATTTGGGATGCATTACAACCCCCTAGTGTTGCTGCAGCCTGAGTTAGAGGAAATGCTGTCTGCCAGTTAATACTATTTAAAGATTGTTCCAGTAAGCAGATTGAGCTTCCCAGTGTGGTGCTGCTTGGTGGGGGCTGTGGTGCAGTCTGTGGTTGTAACACTGGCTCCAAGTCTGTAGCATCCTAAAACTTCACTGCACCACAGAATTATAATCACAGTGGTGATTATAACGCTGGAGGGAGTTTAATTTGCTGACTCTTAAAAAGCAATCTGATAATGAGTTTGGAGCCTGAGGATCCTGCAAAGGAGGTGGAGATGTTTTACTGACTCTTGCTCGATAATTAAAAAGCCTTTGGCTGGGCTTATGGAGAGAGAAGATGAGCTGAATTCTTTCTGGCATAATTTGTTTTTTCCAATTGAAATGACATGTCCTGCAAAGTTACATATGAATTGGAAAATAAAAGTCCCAGGTAAAGATTGCTACCTTACATCCTGTAATGGGTAAAATTCTTTTGTGTATTGCATTATGTTTACATTGTCACATCCAGAAAAAAATGCTTTTTACTGATGATGGAGAACTAGAGCACGTATGCTTGACTGCTTAAAAGGGACCAAGATCAGTCATGGATTAAGCTGCATGTCACAAAATGATGAGACCTTCCTGCTGGTTCAGAGATTGACAAGATGAGCTGGTTCTTGTTGGCTTTTGGGTATCAAAGGTACTGTTGTTTATTGAGGTCAGAGTGCAGACTGAGGCTTAGGCAGGATTGCCACATGCTGCCAGCATGGCCAGAGGTTGGGATATTTCTGAAATGCAAGCCAGGAAGTTAAATGTTAGCATTTTATTGGCAGTTATTGGCAGAGCCGGTGAAGTGTGAAGCCCAAAAGAGACAAGAACCAGAGAGGATGAGTAGGTGGTGGTACTGCAGCGTCAGGCATGCCAGACACATTCATCCTCTATAGAGGCCAGTTGCAATGTGTTCTGAAGTCAATAGAAATTTTTTCAAAGAAGCTGGATCAGGTTCATGGATATGCAGAAAATGGTAGTCATGAAAAAAAGTGTAACAATTTTCCTTGGTAAAAGACCGAAGACAACAAAGGAAACAAAATGAGGTATATAGCAAATGGGTGAAGACAAGTAAGAACTCATATCAGATAAACACATCTTCAGTGTCGTTCATCATCTTGCTGCAGTGAATACTGATGGGGGAACAGAGGTTCATAACACTGCACAAAGCACTGACAAGCAGCCAGGTACAGAAATCCTGGGCCAAATGAACTTTGATTTTATATGCAAACTAATTAGTTTCAAAGATTGACAAAATAAGATGGTTTGGGAATGCAAATTTATAGAACAGCAATGTCAAGCTGTAAAAAGCTCTTTCTGTTTGCACATAATCTGGAAATCTTTTGTAAGAGATACTGCTCAGGTGCTGATTGAGCTGGGTGCTGTACAAATGCACAGGGAGCAATTTTTGCACTGGAAAAGTTTACACCAAACTGAAAAAGCAAAAGATATCTCATTGGTTACCTGGTAGAGGGTCAGTGGCAGAGAAAGGAGCCAGCAGTGTCCCTGTTCCTCAGGTGAGGAACAAGCTCAGCTCTGGTGAAGCATTTACTGGTCAGCACTGCTGAGAGGAACAGTGGTCTCAGGCAGGTCTTGTGCCTCTACAGCTCCTGAGGTAAAGCTGGGCCTCAACTTGGGGGACCTGAGCTGTATTTATGCCTGCTCTTGTAGGCACATCCCAGGGATGATAGGCAGAAACTATTTTCTCTGCAGATACCAATGAAAAATTTCCTTTCAGCAAAAGAAATTATCTAGAATAAATGGATGGGTCTTTCTTCCTTTCTTAGTTGATGGATTGCTTTAAGTTAAGTTAATCTAATATTCTGCAGTGTGATGTATCTCTCATCTGCAGCTTAATTTGCTGCTTTAATTTTTTACAAGGTGTAAATGTGATTCATTTGATTGTGGCTTCAAGTAAACTGTCCCCTTCCCAGGAGAAAAAAAAATAGTGGACAGTGTGTATCTGTGTTGATCTGAGCAATAAAATACTAGAAAAAGATTTATTGGGAAGGAATTTCTGCACTGGGGAACATAATCTGATTTATATAGCACTGTTTATCTTCTCTGCCTTTGAATACTAGTGAAGGGTATTTTGGTCTGGTTCACAGGTCTGGTAGATGCAGTTATTTTGGGAAAGATCAAGAGATTTTTAGAAAAGGAACTATCATTTTACTTGCTCAGCATGAAACTTCTGTAACTGTGATGAAAATAAACCTAACAGAACAGAAGGGAGAGTGGAGGAGTTAGAGCAGAGGGTGAGCATATCTGAGAGGAGAAGCAAGCTCGAGTCTGTGGTCGTGCTTCAGTAAAGTGCTTTGGGGAAAGAATTGGGAATAGACTGATCTACAGCAGCACATTAAGATGCACAGCAAGTGCCATCCTTTTCATGGGGACACATCACCACACAGGGAGCAGTGCCCAGCATCACAGCACTCCGAGAGATGTGGCTGCTCCAGCCTGCATGCTGCAGTGCTGCTCCAGATGTGTGCAGGACATCAGAGATTGATTGCTCTCTGCAATTCAGATGTCTCTGCAGTACTTTGATGGGGAATCCATGTTAGCAAATACCATTATTGAGTTTAGAGGTACATGCCTGATTTATTATGAAAATTGCTATATATTCTTACAGGTAAAAACACACAATTACAGCTACCAGAGTTCTGTCCAACATTTCCTGAAAAGAAGCAGACACATCTATTATGCACTGGATTTACTCTGCATGTTCTTGTGCATGTTAGATTTGATCTGAGCATGCTGTTTGTCCTGTATTTCTTGGTGTTATATTATTCTCTTGTAACTCCAGGCCCAAGTAGTCTACAGATATCACCAAATCCAGGACAAATTGCCACTATGACCGTGTAGCACTCTGGTCCCTATGTACTCACTATAGACAGAATTTATGCATATCCAGGGACCATGTTTGGAGTTCTGGTTGTTTGGTCAGGGTTTTTAAAATGGGATATACCTAATGGTCATATTCCCAAATTGAACATTTCCTGATGGTAAAAAAAGACTTGTTCAATAACTGTATGTATTACTACTGTCACTTTTCTTTCACTTTCAGACTGGCTTAGCCTGGTATTCCTAATTAATTAAAAGCAGCAACATTTATAGCGACACTCACTTCAAGTGTCCTTTTCTGTGCATCCATAAAGTATTTAGATCCTGCAAATCTATTTATTTTTCAATAGTTCTATCTGTCTCTGCTCTCCCCTGCTGCAATTTTTATGCACCACTTCTTGCTTTCTGTTTTGTGTGGTGGTGGTGCACTAAAATTATGCATACATCCACAGATTTTTTTATGCTTTTTAGTACAGAATAAAAATACTAAATGGAAAGCATCAGATGCCTGTCAATCTGAGTAACTTCAGCTGAGGAAAAAACCATCACCATCTCCTTCCTTTCCCTTGACTCACATTTCAAAGAAGCTTATCTGGAGATCCCTGTAATGGTCAGAGACTTGATGGATTCGAAGTCTGTGATTTTAGGAACCAGGGAGAAATTATCCTTTCTAAGAAAAGGGGGAAGGTAGAAAATATGTCATTTCAGTCCTCATTACTAAGAGATGCTTCTGGAAAGCAAAGAAATGACTAACAGGAATAGATGTGATAGTTGTGATCTTGGCAGAATTTAACTTTAGTCTGGAAGCTTGCATGTGAAGATTCAAGTTGTTGGTAAGGCTGCAATGCTCTGGTTTCTACTCTGTGTGAGTCACTTTTATGAGTCCCACATGCTAATGTTTCTCAGAGTTTTCAAAACACTATTCTTAATCTTGTTTGGTGCTGTAACTGTGTCATGGAAGAAGGTCAGGTTAGCTCCAAGGCATGAGCACCATTATTCTCAGGAGGATGGTCAAATCACTCCATGCTGAGGAGTAAGAGTTCTGTGTGCAATAATTTAGTTTTAATATCCTTCAATTCTGCAACATTTTAAGGAGTGCTCTTGGGATGAATGGTTTCTGTGAGCTCAGTCCAGGAGGTCATTCACGCTCTTGGTTTCACTTCTACTTTGCCAGTCTTGCACTTCAGTCCTAGTGGACCAACATCCACCTCTGTCTGATGCAGGCTGCTGCTGCGGTTGTCTGTTTGCGGCAGTCTGGTGCGTTTGTGCAGATGCTGCTGCCCACAGAAGTCCTCAGGCTGCTTGAGAGGCCGTGGCACAGACTTGCACAGCTGCAGCTGTGTCTGAAGGGCTGTGTGTGAAGATTTATTTCTTTGCAGGTTTTTGTTAAAGGGGCTAAAGCAGGGCTAATATTTCCCTTTCTCCCTGGAGTACGGAGGCCTTAGTAACTAGGTAGTGAGTCCTTGTGGTGAATTAGAAATCTGTGAATTGCATTAAGGCAGTGAAGCCTAAGCCATCTCACTGCATGTTCCTGAGCTGTGCTCTTTGGGGCAGGAGCTGGGGATTTGTGTGACTGAAGGAGTATAATTACAAACCATTGCCAGCCTCTTTTACCTGGGAATCATTATCATCATGAGTACAGGCCAGTTTTCCATTCCTTGTTACTTTGGCTGTAGCATTTAGCACAATAGAAATCCTAGATTGTCAGAGGTTGACTCTAAGAGTTTAGTTATATGAAAAAAGAAATGAAAAAAAAGAGAACTTTTCTATAGGTTCCCTAGTTTTGTTGAGGCTGGGAGATGTCATGTCTTTTCATGTAACTTACTTTCAAATATTTTTTTTTTCCTTAGGACCTTGGTAAGAAACTTTCTGAAAGAAAAATAATGAACTTTTAAAGAGACTTAACAATGGTTAAGGAAGTATCAATGATGAGCTGGAGGGCAAATGGGCAAATCCCTTGTTTAGGAGAACTGTTCTGCCACTATGCATTTGGAAAATATTTTAGATATTGTGTGGAGCAGGCAGATTTTAAATTAGCTATAGATTTTTCATTCTTCCTGTCTGGTTCAGTAAAAAGATAATTTGCTTCATAACATGTGTCACAATAGGGGCTGGCTACACAGCAAAGCTTGGTTTCAGAAAGGTTTTTTGATGTTTTGACAATTCATTTTCTTCTATGTTGGAAGATTTCAGCTTCATTTTTAAGCTTCTACAACTGGAGCTGTGCTGGGGTGTCATCTCTGGAATCGAAACCTTTGTATTTCAATTAGAAGGCTGCAGAGATACCCAGCTAGGTTCACAAAGCTGGTTTGGGAATGGGCTACAATGCACACACCTCTGTTCTGCCTACTGTCTGCTGAGTGTAGGTTTAGGTGGGAATTCATTCAGGTACATCCAGCATTTTAGTATAGGTCCAGAGCAATAAGAATGTCTCACTGGCATAGGTAGACCTAGCCCTAAGCAGCCTTTCTTAATGAAATGTTTATTGATACATCTCCAAAATACTTAGGCTTTCACTGAACTTTTTTGAGCCAAAACCCTTCTGATAAATGCTAATTATTTCCATCCATGTGTGACAACATGTAGAGCACAAAAGGAAACCTAGATTCTGCTTTCTGCAATTAGTACATTTGTTGCTCAGGGATAAGGCTTAGAAGCAGGTATTAGATTCAGTTATTTGTGTTTAATCTCTGTCAGGCTCAGAGAACTCATGTATTTGACTGTAAAATTCAAACAACACTGCAAGAACTAACATTAGTGAAATATTCACTATCTTCTATGCCTCTTTTTAATTACGTATTGTTATATAAATCCTGCTGTTCTTTTTCTTTATAATGGAGATCAGAGGAACTTCACTGCTGAGATTAATTTTTGGTGTCAGTTCTTTCTAAGGCCCTCTGAGTATTTGAGGGTTTGCTTCCAATAGTTTTCATTAATAGCTAGAGGTTTTTTTAGGCTGGCTCTCATTTAGTTGCACATGCTGAGGCTCAAGAGACAGATTCAAAGCCCAGTGAATGAATTCTGACTTGAGCTGCTCTATTTCCAGCTCTGTCTCCTGAGGCAGTGAAAATTGTAATATCAAGAGAAAGAAGCAGGTAGGTCCTACAGCTCAGCTGTTCAAAAAATGACCAGAGTCCTTACTTAGGGATATTGGAAGATGATTCCAGCTGACCTTTGGAGAGACTCTAGAAGATACAGAGAACCCAACCATGCTTGTTCCTTGTGACAGATTCCTGAAATGAAATACTCTTTGGCATCTTTTGAGTGGAGAATTCCCTGTTCTGAAGAGCAGCAAAGCAATCCAGCACCTTCTTTGTTCAGAGAAAAAGGGCTTGTGCATTTTGCTCATGGTACTATAAAATTGCTTGGAAGATAAAAAATTAGTTCTTTTTTTTTTTTTTGAGAAAACCAGAAATTATTGAAACTACCTGAACTTCTGACTTTGTAGGGCATAGAAGAGCCTTTAAAATCCACAAAAAATTACTTGTTGCTGATATACATAAACTTAGAAAGAGAAATGGCAAGGGAATGATATGCACAAATATTTACGATGCTCAGAACTGTGTGTGTGTTATTCTGAAATTGTTGTGGGTTTTCTTCATGTCTTTCCACTTTGATGATGACAATATATAATTAGACGTAAAAAGTTATGAAATTAGGATTGCTCTTTTGAGTGAAGTTGTATATATGATTTTTTACAATCCTTGTGTGGTAAAGGAGTGGGTAAATACAGAAACATGTGATTATTATTACAGAAATAATTATATATGATTTTGTTTATTGAATATTTAGAAAAAAAAATCACAAAATATCTTTGCTCACTAGGAGATCATCTATGGTACATTAATGGTGCAAGCTATTTTGTTATATATAAGAGCTGCAAGATACAGTGGTATACCAGTAGCAGAGAAGCATCTTTGTGTTCAACCTGCTACTGAATTTAGAAAAAGGGTATTTGTTCACAATGGAAAATGTATCATAGTAAGTCCATGAAGCTAATGAATTTCTGGGAGGTAAACATCATGGAATTCTGTACTTGATTGCAAAGTCACAATTTCCACCTGTCCAGCATAGTTTCTAATTGAAGATCTGGATTATAATGAAATATTACTGGTTAAAATATGGGTGCTTGCTTTATTGAAACAGTGTAGTCTGTTTATTTTTAGTTTGTAGCGGTTTTCTTTCCTCCTTCTTTTTTTAAATTCAGCTCTGACCTTAAATTGAGCTGTGACATTAAACTGACTTCCTGTATCAACCATCTGCATCCTCCTGCAGCTTATTTTTTTTTTCCTAGGCATTTCGTTCCTGTTTTACATACTCAGCGTCTGCACCATTCCTCCTAAAGAATGCAAATATCGACCTCTTGCTCTACAATGGATTTTATTTCCAGAAAATAAGTTTTAATGAAGCATTTTTGTAATGGAACAACAACTACTAAAGAAATACAGTCTCTGAGTATTTCTGTAGGATTGTAGGAAGGGAATAAGATACAATCACCAGGACCAGCTTTGTGTTTAGCTGAGCCAAACTCTCTGCATAGCTTTGGGCTCATTGGGAAGGGCCAGGAGTGGAGCTGGGGCAGTTCAAACTCCTGTGCAGCCTAGAGAAGCCTCAAGGTTGTTACAGTGCTCTACCTACTTTTCCTTGGCTCAAAGGAGCCTGCATGTGTGCATCTTTTCTCCAAACAATCCCCCTGTCCTAGAGGGTCATTGCAGCTTTTTGGCCTTTCAGCTGAATGTTTGCGTGGTCTTGTGAGCTTCCCTGTGGCTTCCAAATGCTTATTTCTGGGATAAGAATTTGGCCTGTATTATCCTACTCCCACACATATCACATAATAGTCCCTGGTACTTACTGTGCTTTTTCAGGGAAAATGCAACGTCTGATCCCATTTCTTCAGTGACCTACAAAGTTCTTTAATATTGCACAGTTTAGGTAATCCCATTGATTTTACTAAAGTTGACTATACAGCATAAAGTTAAATGCTTGCTTCAGTCTATATTTTCTTTAACAGCTGGACCAAAAAATAGGGTCTCTGCTGGTGACAAATCTGCAGGCAATTCCAATAAAATTTAGAGAGGGATATAAAACTGTTTTCTTTTTCATAATAATCATGCTTATAAGGATTATTACTTTAAATGAATAAATTAAACACTAAAAATAAACTTTTCAGTACAAGTCCAGCATCACTCCAGTGCATTCTGGTATTTATACTTTTTAAGTGCTGACTTTGATCTGCTCGATGACAGCTCCAGTTAGGAGCAGTCTGTTTCTCTCTTGGGTGAGTTTGTGGATTCATTGTAAATAAGCCTGCAGGATCATTTTGATCATCACAAGCCATTATCCCTTCACCCAGTTATCCCTGTAGCATTTGTTTGTAAGGCTGAATGTAGCAGATCTGTGACCTTTCTGAATTTCATAGGAGAAAATGGGGTGGCTTCCTGTGGTTCACTGAGCACTCTAGGGCTCAGAATTGATGGTTAATTTAGTTTGCCAAGAACTGTTGTGGTGCCAGTAGTGAAAAATTAAAAAGCTCTCACTAACCTGTTTCATGTCAGCGTACGACTCATCTCACTGAGAGACTGATGATTATCAGCGTAATTTAATCAAAGGATCTGTTTGTATCCATACGATGTAACCTACTGGATGAGTGAGTTGAAACTCCTGAGAGTATTAATGTAAAAACTCCCACCTCTACTAAATAAATCACATTTTACCAGTCCAATCAGAGGGACCAGGTCTTCCTCCACTGTTCACACTTGGAACCACAGTGCGGTTTATGGTGACTGAGACGAATTCCCTGAGCCTCACCTTTGCTTTCAGAAGTTGACCTGCTTGCTTGCTCTCCTGAGGAATAAATGATCTTTTTTTCCTGTAGGGGTAGCAGGGAGGTAGCAGCACCCTCCAGGCCACCATCAGCTCAGCTTCTCGGGAAGGTTTGTGAGGAACACGGAGAGCCGGGCCTCGGGCTGCACAGGCAGGCCATGGCACGGTGTGCCGGCCTGGCCTTTGGGAGCGTGAGGAGAGCACTGAGAGAAGGCTGAGGATGAAGAGCAGCTCGCTGCTCTGGGCTTTGGAGCAGAACAGTGCTCAAGGCTTCTGCAGGGTGTGGTGTGTGACAGGAGCAGGGCCACAGCTCTTGGCTTGTGCCCTCAGGCCAAGGGCTCTGTGGAAGAGGAGACACGGCCTGTGCGGAAGGCAGCTGCTGCTGTGGAGTGTGGTGAGTAAAGCTTGGTATGAGACAGCAGAACCCTGAAAAACGACAGGAACTGAACCAGCATTGTGCTAACAAACTTCAAGGTTATTCCAGCTGTGATGGAAATGGACCTATGGGCAGCTGCAGCCTCTTGGGAGTGGCTTTCAGCTGGAAACTAACCATTACAGGCCTGCGACTGGAGTGTACTTTGGCGGCTGGATCTGAACCCTACTCCAGATTTCTGAGGGCAGCTGACAGCAGGTTCTGTCTTCCAGTGCTTTGCAGGGAATGGAAGAGATCCCCACTGCTGATCATCCATATGGGTGGCAGTGAGAGAGTAGAAAAACACAAAACATAGGTAGTGGTACATCACCTGCCCCCGGGCAGCTCCCTCATGGCACCATACTGAAATAAGGAGGTAGTTAGAGAATTCTAAGATGAACACATGAACATGATGCTTGTTTGGCAATTAGAAATAACATAATTTTTTTAAACTGAGGGCATGAGGGTGGCTTAAGATGGCTTACTAAAAGGATAGAAAGACCTGGAGCAGTAGGCATAACCTGCTTGAATCCATTGTTACTCAGGAGTGGCTAGAATATTTTCCCAGTTCATGTAATGTCTCTTTGCATGAATGAGCTTGTATGGTGCAGTGTCAGTTACAGCAAAGCAAGAGTTTCTGTAGGAAGAAATTCCTCAATCAACTCTGAGTATTTACTCATTTTATGGTCATACTGTACAATATATTTAATATAATGGACTTTATTGCCTCTGCATATTTGGGTTATTGGGATTGTAGAGGGGCTCATCTTCCTGTTGGGAGAGGGAAAAGTTAGGATGCCACGAAAACACTGCAGTCCTCTGTTGCAATGAGAGGAACAGGGATGAAATTTCTTGAGCTAGTCATCCTTCTCAGGCAGGAGCTGCTGACAGTGGGCAGAGACTTTGTGCAGGAAGCAACAGTAGAAATATAAAAAGAAGAAACTTAGGAAAAAATAAAAGCCTGGAGAAGTGCAGTGCATGGTACTGTTGGAAAAGAATGAGATGACTCTCATGACTGAGGATATGACAAGGGCAGAGAGAATGAAATAGAACTGCTCTTACTTCATAAGTCTACCATAAGGGATTGATAGGGACGTATCCCTGATGTGGAACTTGGATCTGTCATAATTTTGCAAATAGCTTTGAAAATGGTATTTTCTGTCAGGTGAATGGAGTACAGACATGAATGCCAGAGCTATGCAAGCTTGTATTGTGAAAATGAGCCAGTAGGCTTAATCCAGGTTTTGTGGTTTGAAACTGTGAAGATGATTAAAGTTTTGAAAAAAAAATCAAGTTTCAGGAATGTCCTGAGCTACTCTTTGTTCTATGGAATATGACAGCAGTAGAGAAGGTCTTAATAATACTTCAAGTGAAAGGGAAGGATTTTCAAAATCCTTTATGTACTGCTTTTTAAACTTTTGAACAACACTTCAGTGTCAAGACATGGAAAGTGCTGAATGTGATCTGCAGCAGCAAGTTAAGCACTTTTTTGCAGCAGAGGTTTTGCTACCTTAGGAGGTGGGCAGCAGCAAGTGAAGCTGAAAATAAGAGAACAGTATAATAGAACAATATAAAATGTTTGTGGATTTTTCCATCTGACCCTTGAAACCAAAGAAAAGTCTGGCTTCTTATGGTGAGTGAAATATTACAATTAAAAAAAGAACAGAACAAAAACAGACCCACAAAAACTCCCATCAGAAACAAAACTACTTTTGTCTAGCTGGATTTTTATTAGGTCTTGCAAGCAGGAGTCTGATATTCAAAAAAAATCCTTTATAGTCAACATTCAGTTTATGCTTTACCTTTTGTAAATCTGTAGGATTGTACTGCCAACAAAAATGACAAGAAAAAGACGTGGGTTAAAATGCTATGGCCCGAAAGAAAGTCACCTGCATGGTACCACTAAAGTAAGACATTTTGTATATAAAGCTGATGAGTCACTTAAATGATTAAAAATATTCCTATTGGTGCCCTTCAATTACACAAGTAATCAATTCCGCTGCCATAATGCAGTGTCTGATATGATGTGAAGCTGATATGCTACGACTGCTGCATTATGTATTATGCAGCTGAATGGTACCAGGGAGTATATTAAAGGAAATTAGCTCTTACATGATATGTTCTGATGCACTTATGGTGAGATGGAAAAAAGTGAACTTACTGAGCGTTTTCATAAGTTAATATATATTTGAGAGAAGAAACTTGCATAATGTAGAGTATAATATCTCTTGGGTAGCTTATTGTAATGAACTTCACTGAAAACATACTAAATGCTGGAATAATTTCATGTAGCAATTAGGTCATGGAATTCAAAGGTCTCTTTGGGCTTTGCAGATACACAAAGCAAGTAATTCATATGGAGGAGAATACTGAATTCCTGCTTGAAGATAAGTGTGCTGTTGCTATGCAGACAGCTGGGTCTGGGAAGGTGTGTGCTGAGGGGCAGGGAAAGAAGAGCACACCACAGCAATATCCTTTAGGCAGCTGTCTGCACTTAGAGTTTCCTCCTTGGTTAACAGATCATTGTAAAGATCAGATAGAGGTAAATCAATAAAAAGAAAAGGTGTATAGACCTTTAAGAAAAACCTATCACTCCAGAGTTGAAAGGCAACCATTTCTGCTTTGAAGGGTCGTGGATGGCCTCCTTCAGTCTCCATTGGAGACTTCTGAGAAACACACGGGCTGATGTATTTTGTACTTACCCAGCACAAAGCTGGCCTGCAGTGTGCAGTGTAAGCACAGGCTGTGTTCTGTACAGTGCAATATAACGTCCTGATGTGAGCAAGGAAGTGTGAATAGGAGAGCAGGAGGCAGTGCATTCTGCATATCTTTTTGAACAAAGGAAGTCCTAGGATGCTGTTACCAGTGTGCCTTTTAATCTGATAAGGTTAGATCCCTACAGACACTTAGTGAGCTGTAATTGCTTCCCAAGTAGAGCCCGCTGCCTGCCAACAAAATACACCCTATTTGTAGCTGAGAGCCCAACCTGAAGAGCTTGATTACTATTTTGTCAATGAGATATACACCAATTGAATTAGACAGCACAATCTCAGGGAGAGGTTGGTGAAGTACCAAGAACCCTGTTCTAGTTAACTGCAGTGTGTGGGAGTGTTCTGTCATCATGATCTGCCCTTCCTCTGCCAAGACACTCTCTCTTCAGTGGCTGGCTTAGGGAACACTGGATGTAGCCTTTTTACCATGTTTCTCAGATCAACTCTGTCAAGGAGCCTTGGCTTTTTTTTTTTTTTTTCTTCTGTTTGGTTTACTCACTCTCATTCTGAATTATTTTAATAGTGGATGCCTTATTCTCCATTTGAAAAATTATGATGGGACTTGCCAGCTCTTTGTTGTGTCTTGCTGTTGTTAGTGTATATTATTCTACATACTTCTCAGACCTTTGTAATGTAGGTCAGAATATCTATTATCAAACTGAAGAAAAATCCAAGTGCCGTCCTTTGCTTTCAGGTCCCCAAATCTCTAATAAATTGTGCGGAACCTTGAAGGAATCAGAGGCTCCAGTGTAATTGTGTGTGTGACAGCTGTGGCACAGAACACAAAGGGATGGCCCTAAAGTAATCTTTCTGGGTAGGATTGCCACAGTGCCAGGCAAAAATAATCACTGATGGGACTTCTTCTGAAGGGCAGGTAGTGTTGCAGAGCACAAAACCAACCTTGGGAGACTGGAGTAATGACAGATGGCTCTACTCTCTGCAGCTCTGGACTGCAAATACTGCTTTCCCTGGGTTAGTGCCTATCCCTTTGCTTTCCCTACCGTCAGTGCTCTCTATAATTGTGATTGTCTGATTTCTGTGTGGGACTGAGGAATACCAGATTTGAATTTAAATAAAACCAAGCAAAACCTATGTCTCTGATGAGATTCCAGCCACTGTAAATCTTCATTGCACTATTAAAATTCCCAGTTAGCATTGTTTCACTTGCAGCTGTAAGACTGACAGTATAAGACGTGTTTTCTCATGGATTGGTTTGTAGCTCTTTTGCTGCATTTCATTTCATTAGGATAAGATTTTAATCTATCTATTTAATTCTTATTTTGCTATACAAATCTAAATTTTTAGAATTTTCCTTTTCTTTGTAGTTGGCAGAGTGCCTTGCAAAAATAGCAGTCTTGAATTAGTACAGAGAAGATGATGCAAAGCCTGTCCGTGCTCCAAAACATGCTTCAGTCTGATTTACTGATGCTAGAGCTCTATTGAGAAGGAAGGTCTGGAAAAACATACCCTCATTTTTGCTTTATGTGGTGCTTTATAGTGGAATAGCAGCTTCAGGGGAAAAAATCATTCTGACCCAGCTGCAGATTGTGCTGCTGAGAAACTCATTTCAGCCCTTAGAGGGAGCCACAGACTTGACTATGGAAATGGAGGAAAACCAGGCAGGTTTTGTTGTGCCCATCTGTGATAGAGGAGGTGGGGAAGGGATGGTTCTCAATTGGTTTTGGTTTTTTCTAGCTTTTAATTAACAGCAACTTCAAATCAGACATAAGGCTAGTTCATGGGGAATGCCAAAGCAGATTTTCTTTTGTAGTGACAGATTTGTAGGGTTTTGGAGACCTCAACAAAATGTTAATTTTACCTTTCCCCTTTACATAGTCAGCTCCCTCCTGCATCAGTTGGTTCTGGGTTCTACTGTTCTTCTTTTGAGGCTGACACAGCAGGACTTGAAAAATTAAGATACTGCATGCTCCTTCCTCTTAAAAAATGAAAAATATAAAGACACAAACTATAAGAAATTAAGACCATGGAGTTCAGAGTCTGGACAACATGATTGCCACCTTTTTTCTTTACTGGGTTTTTTTCTTAGTCATGTGAAGAAAACATTTTTTTAAAATAATATTTTCTTAATCATATTAATTTTTAAGGAGAGAGATGCATTACAGCCCTCTCTTCCCCTGTAATGTGTAGGTTATAGCACAATATTTTTATGTATATTACATGGCTAGAGTAGATTATACGGCTGTGTCATAAAATGCAAATGCTGTTCTCCTGGCTCAGCAATAATCAGCATTGCCAGTGAGCTGTTCAGTTCAGGGAGTGGAAGATGCACATGCTCAGAGGAAAATGGATGAAGAGATTTGCAGCCCTTAGTCAATAAAGGACTTCCCCTTAAAAAATGAAATGAAAGTGTTTTTTTGCACCTTTTCCTCTTCCTCCCTCCCCTTCCCCCAGCAGATGGATTCTAGTGATAGTGTTGAGAAGTGCTTAGCCAGAAAGATGCTACACCAGAGGAGGGGCACAGTGTGCCTAGTCCCAGAAGATGCCATTTAAGATTAAAGGAAACTCCAAGCTTAAATTTTAAACAGCTTGGCCTCCTTGCAGAGACTGCTACTAATTAGAGCATCAAGTTTTGTGGCAATTATTGTAAGGTAATAACTGCCAACAAAGAACTCCATTAATAGTCACTTTTATTTTGTGCATAGGCTGCTGAGTTGTAATGTTTCTGCAATGATTTTAGCTTAGCTTGGACTATGGAACTAGGGGTAACCAAGGTGGAAAAGCAATGGAGAGCTCATTGTCCTCCTAAACTATTCAAAATTCTTCTCAGGAAGGCTGAAAAGATGATGGATGGCCACCATCAGGAAGCAGGCATCTTACTACAAATTTCCCTGCTCTTCTCAGTCATTAATTTGTCTATATATTAATTTGGCCTGGGAAGGAAGGGGAGAGAGAATAATTTTTTGCAATACAGTTTTTATTTTTTGTTTTGCCTGAATTATTTCCTATCCCTGAGTTTTTTAACTCTACATTAGTTAGAGTTGCAAAGCTCATCACTTTACAAAATATGAGATAATCTTAGAAATAACAAGAGTTATAGTAGGTTTGGTGTTTTCTTCAAGGTTATTTTGGATTTCATAGATTTGCCTAATTTTCTGAGCAATCAGGAGAGATCATAATAGTTTTTTTTGGTGATAATTCCATCTCTGTGTTTGGACAATTTGTGGAAACATGAACTGCAATAAGAATCAGTATCTAATAGGTTAAAAATTAATGACAAAATTTATGATGTTTGTTTCTACTGCTGTTGGATATTGGCTTACATCAGGTGGGATGTTTCTTTGTATTTCTTCTCCTTTGTGTTTCCAGTTTTTTATTTTGGGATTGCTGCAACCCAAAGAGAATCTATGACAAGAAAGTTGATCAGATTGGCTGCTGTGGTTAGATGATAACTCTTCCACATGTGACTTTTTACTTTGTTAAAGAAAAAATAATTCCCACAAAGATTAATTCCACTTGATCATTTGGTTACCATCCTCAAATATTTTTGGAGAATAATCTTCAGGCAATAGGTTGTTTGTGAAGTGTCATTTAATCTCTTTGCTCTTGCCATTTTTCTTGTGTGGTTGCTCACTGAACATTACAAGTAGTTGCTGAATATTTGCTTTGTGTCTTGTGTCTTGTATCTCCATCCTGAGCTGCTTCTGCAGCTGAATGCTGTTCAGAGATGGTGCTACTTGTCATGCTCAAATACACATAATCCATGATGAAGTGTTTGTTCTCTGCACCATGATAGCTTCTGATCAGGATTTAATTTCTGGTCTGTGAAGTCAAGCAAAATAAAATAAAGAATGATGACAAATGAGTAAAACAGTGAAACTGCTTGCCCTGAAGCCTTTGCAAAGGCGAGTCTTTTTCAATTAGTGCCAAAATGTGGAGGCACAGCTCTAATATAATTGAATAGAAGCAGAGAAACAAAAGCCAACCCCCTCAGGGTCTCCCCTTTCTATACCTGACTAAGTAAAAGAGAGAAGCATTCAAAATCTTTCTTACTCTAATTTTTTTCTTGCCAAGCTGTATTTCTTAAAACATGATAGTAATAATAAAAGCATTTCGTTTTAGGAGACAAAATCTATACATAAGACCAATCCTGAATTGCAGAGTAGCATGTGGACTAGACTTCTTACAGCCCATGGGTTCTGAAATCCTGTTTCAGCTGAAGGTATTGTTCCAGCATCTTTGGCATTGTGTTTCCAGGTAATAGAATATCTTCACAAGAATTTTGGTTTCTATCGGTTTGATTTTGCACCTAAATTAGGGCAATAGTATTTTACATTCTTCAAAATTAGGATATATAGGTGCATTAGCAGGATGTTTTTGAATATGAGGTCGTGGAAGTCATACAGGGCTTTGATAGCTCCTTATCTATAAAGCAGGTTTCTCATGAGGAATCAGGCCTGCTCTTTCTCTTCCTTCTTGTGTAAAAATCAAGCAGTGGGATGTGGCTCAGCCTGCTGGGGTGATCTGTGCTTTGTTGTGCCTCTGAGTGGCTACCCTTTGGTTTGTCTCACAAAGCAGCCCCTTACCACAGTGTGCCCTCACTCTCCAGAGGAGCTGAGCCCCTGCCCAGTGAAAACAGGCTCCCAAATTCAGGTTTTTTAGTGTGTTGGGCTTTGGTTTGGTTTGGCTTTTTTACAAAATTAAGTGGCTATTGGCCCTAGTGCTGAAATATTATTTTTGCTGATTTTGATAAAACTGTTACATAGTGGAGAGCTATAATCTCCTGGAAGAGCAGCATTGTAACTTTCTCCAGTCATCAAGTGGAAAATGAATTAACATCAGGGCTTGCATAGCCTGCATGAATTGCTGAGAACTTAGTCCTGTTTAATTCATATTGATTTATTTATAAAGTGATAACAGGATTCTTGTGGCTTTTGTAACATCTGCTTTTAATTTTAGAAGCATTTTAGTCAATTTGCTGCATGACAGTATTTGTCAACACCAGGTAACTAGGACCTCTAACATGCCTTACTCTGTTGAGACTGGTTAACAGGCCAGACTGAGAAATAATATGCAAACTCCTCTCTTATCAGGAGAGATCAGTTCCCAAAGTGACATGGATATTGTTGGTGTAGGTGATACCTTTAACCATGACATCACTTTAAACCCCTGGGCAACGCTCATGCCCTTGGGAGTGTATTGCTGCTGAAGGGAACTGCTTGACCTGAAACTCTGAGACTCTCTATGTTGAATTTTCTTCTGCTCAAGGGAGCAAAGCTGCTGGGTTCAATCAAGAATCTCTTATTTTTACTGGCTTGCAGTCAGGAGCACTCAAGTGACTTTTACTTTTTTCTCCCAGCCTTTTCATTTAATGTTTTTTCCCTAGCTTTTTCTGTTCATTTTTCTTACATTTGCTTGACACCTGTCCCTACATTTGGAGGATGAGATAAGAAAAGAACTCTGTCCCTGTCAAGACAAGGAGCAGAATATGCCTGCACAAAAAGGGCCAGAACAGGAATCAAACCTCTCCTGGGCAGGCAGGTTTGGGAGAGCTCCTTTGCTGCAGTCTGCTTTCTGGAATGCCATCAGTGGGTTTTTGTCACTGTAGTGGATATAATTGGAAGCAGCTTTAGCTCTCTTTTGTTTTTCCTTAATTTTTTTTTTTTAATTTTTTTGGAGTCATCATGCTGCAGCAAATTTTGCGTGATATGTATATTGACCCTGAGCTCCTGGCAGAGCTGAACGAAGAGCAAAAGCAGATCTTATTCTACAAGATGAGAGAAGAGCAGCTGAGACGCTGGAGGGAAAGGGAAGAAAAAGCCCGAATGGAGGAGGCTGTGCTGAGAAAGACAGCAAGGCGCAACCAGAGTAAGATTTCTGACCTCCTTCTGTGCTTCAGAGCTGGGGATGGTGGGCTTGCAACTGCCCGTGGTGCAGCAGGCGTCCAGTAGAGATTGCAAAGCTGAGAGCCAGCTGTCCCCGTGGGCACAGTGACAGTCTGGGACTGCAAAAGAAACATGTTCCTGCTCCTTGTATCTCTAGGCTGGTCCTTTGTTTTGGGTGTATCTTAGTGATGGAGTAAGAGGAACTGTTTTGAAGTGCCTGTTTCAGTCAGGAGTCACTGCTGATGTACTGTCAGTGGTAACTGATGCATCATGACCAAGTTTCTCCTCTACTCCTAAGGCTTTTTTTTTTTACCATCTGACAACCTCACCCCTCACTCTAGGTCAGGAAAAAGCCTGTGCTGTTGCAGTTTCTTGACTTGGCACTACATATTTCCATCTGGCTGTAGTAGGAAATAATTTTATAAATTTGAGCTTGCTATGAAGGGCTCTTTGTGAATAAATGTAATACCAAAAGAGCCATACTATATGAGACTAAATTTCCAACTTACTAGTAAATAGTCTCCAAGAGATTGTTTAGGGAATTGGATAATAGTGTGGCAAGCCAACAACCAAAACCAAAGAGAAGAAACCAGAAATGCTTTTGCATACAATAAGTAGTTAAAATATGGAGCTCCTCCCAGAGGCTGCTATGAATGCTGAATGTGTGTGTTGACTTGAAAAACAATAGGACAATCAGAAAATAACTTCTCCAAATGTCTTTTCCAGCTGACTGGCTTTGGGTCCGGGTGGTTTCAAATAAACAGAAATACTTAATTCATTGCTCTTTTCTCTGAGTAAGTGCCTTTCCAGCTCTTTCCCCCATTCATAGGATGAAGCTGGTAGACTGGTGTAAGATAGAAAACCTTTTCATCTTGGAAATGCAACTACAATGATTCCTCACTCAACAAGGAGGTGTCACAGAGATACATAAACCACTCATTTCCCTGCAAAAAATCTTATCACATCTTTAAATCTATTAAAGCTTGAATATTCAAAGTTTCTAATAACTTCTGGTAGCTGATTTTGAGACAGCTCTGTAATGGTTATGGGACTGCAATCAGCATTTCAAATGTTGCTTATTTGAACACACTCATGGTAGGAACACCCCAATACAGAGACATGGTTGGATTCAGTTGTCAGACTTGAAATATCCAGAGCTTCTGAACCTTACAAAGTGTCCCTTAGATAGTTATCAATTCAAAGACTATTATTAGAAAAGTGCTTCAAAGCAAAAATATTTTCCAGACTCACTTGAAGCACAGAGCTGCATGGAATGACTGGACTAAGTTAGAACGGTAGCCTTAAAACGAGGGGGAAATGTCCAGAACACCCTAGTCAGCCACAGTAGGAGCTGAAAATGATCCCTCAGAGACGGCAAGGTGGATGTTGGAAAACCTCATTCTGTTTAAGTTTTAGTTTTTTCATGTTAGTGCTCTCACTGTGAATGGCCCTCTTGAGAGGAATGGCATCAGAACATCTTCTCTCATGCAGCACAAAAGCCTTGTTCATTTTGATTGATTTGTAGCTGAGAAAAAATTAAAAATGCAGTTCAGCTCCACATACCAAAACAACATCGTATCATTGAGATAATCTGTATCATGCCCATTCTTTGAGGGAGACAGATACAGAAAACTCTAACTGCAAAAATATTTTTCTGATGAATTGTCAGTGTTGACACCTACATTTCCATATATAAATTATACATTAAACCTGTTCAGCTTTCTACTACAGGAGACCATTTTCTGGTTAAGCAATTTTCTGATTAGCAAGTAATGGGAGAAAGGAGAGCAGTAGAGTACCCTATAGATTATATTTGCTCTGACAAAGGTAGTCACAAATATACATTGAGTTAAATTTCACAAAAACCCATTTTCATTTTACCTTCTTAAATTGCCAATTAAAGGTATTGCTTAGGTTTGACTTTTGCCCACTGTCAGGAAATTTCTACTTTCCTCAGAACTGTAGTGAAGAACTATTGGAATCAGATTTGCAAGTCAGGCATCCGGCTCTGCTGGAAAAATTTTTTTGCTTTCATGAACTGATGTGCCCCAGAGTTAGAAAATATAACTTCTTTCAGGTGTGCTGATCATTAACTGTACAGATACCTGTAATTGATTTCTATTGCACAGTTCCACAATGTGATGTTAAATGGTCTCTCAGTGAAGGTGATTTCTTGTTTAAAACAGAAATTATAAAAAGCCAACTGCAAATTATAGATACAAAATAGTAATTACTGTGCAATAGTCTTGCCTATAGACTCAAGGGGTCAGAGTAGATGCCAATAATACTTTTTTATCTTAAAATTTTTTTTTCCTAGAAGACAATTGACATCATCATTTTTTGGACCTTGAAGCTGCTTAATTTTACGTTGCCCTTAACATATAAGTGAATTTCTAGACTTTCTTTCCCTGCTACACAGAGTAGAATGTAGAGTGGCTTTATTCCTGTTTTAAATTAGTGGCTACCAAGAAATGCAAAACTACCCCAATTACATGTTCTTTATTCCCTTGAAACTGAGGGATCTGAGGTTTTTAATCTGTGGGTTTGGTTTTGACTCTGCTGCATGACATGTTTTATGTTTGTGCTACTTTTTTTAGGCCAGGAGTTACTCTGAGTTTCTAGATATCTTTGTAGCCTGAAAGAGTGGAATAGATGTGAGACGTCAATATTTTTAATGTTGTGCTGAGTTTCTGAAAACATGGATGTAGTTTGTGAATACAAAATAGCATTTATATGAAATAATTTTATACTAATTTAACTGGAATTGTCTTTATAGCACTGCCTTTCAAATCCTTCTGTTTTTCTCAATGTTAGAATAGCCACATATGAAAACTTTTCTTCCCATCTCTTTGGGATGGGATAGTGAGATTGAACAAAAGCTGTTAACGACAATGGACACTTCTCTAAATAAAAGTGCTCTGGAAAATGCCTTCTGCTTGATCTAGAGTTCTATAGCTCAGCTGCTGCAATTCCCCATGGATTCATGGGATGTGTGCACCCAGCAGCACAGCAAAAGGCTTGGATTTTTCAAAACAAAGCAGTGATTGTGAGTTCAATTTTGATTTCCTATGGTGACTTGAGGATGAAGTGTTGTGTTTTAAGTGTGCTGCCCTACGGAAACCACAAGTGAAGAACTGGGGGCAAAAAGATTGGCATATGCAGGTCAGGAAGGCCTTGTGCTAGAGTTAAAATCATCAACAGATTTAGGGAATGCTCATTAACATGATCATTTTTTCATTGTTTGGAAACTAACTACCAAAGGCCCCAAATCTGCATTGTTTTTTAAAGCAGTGCCACTGAATGGAGGTTGTCCATAAATGTCTTATTCAGTACTATGAAATTTGCTGCTTAGAAAGCAAACAGGCAAACCATGAAATAAGATGGAAGTTGTTGAGTGTGTTTAGCAAGCCAAGTAGTGTACCCATCTGTGTAGTCTTAGTCTTAATTTCTAAAGAAAATCATATTAGTCACCTGAAAAACGTAATGCTAAAGGGTGCCTGCTTCTGTATACGGATTGTTTGGTTCCATGTGTCTTGAGGAAAGGTTAAAATTGAAATTAGTATCAGAATGAGTCAATGTTGAAGGAATTATTTCACTTTGAGGGTGAATGAAATGTGTTCAGATTATTCAATGGTTTTAATTTCTTTGCCAATAAAAAACACAGATTGATGTCTAAAGGGAAGCAATGTTTAAACATCACTTCAGAATGAAGTATTTCCTTCAGAAGATATTGAATAAATTGTTCCCAATATTTTTGCTATTTGCACCTTGCCTAGAATTTGGGCATCATGTGGGTCCTCCCAAAATGACAGCATTTAGTGAGCTTATTCAGTGTAAAGGAAATCTTTTGTTGCTTTAATTGAATAATGACTTCTGGCTGGTGCTGGAATAGCATCACAGGTGAGCTGAATTCTTGGAGGCCCTCCTTCAGTTCACTCACAAATTGCTTCTGAGCAGATGTTTCAGGAACATATCTTCATTGTAATGAAACAGTTTGCTTGTTCCTACTGTGCGAAAGTCACTGAGAGAAGTCTCCTCAGAATTTCAAGATCCTTTGGGATTTTCTGAGGTTTGTCTGACAGGCAGCTTTGCAATTTGCACAGAAACATATTTACGTGATTAGGCAGGAACTCTTTAGCCACTATAGCTGAGCTAGGAGGAAGCAGCGGGCCCTGCCAATTTTGGTTTTGACACTGATGCAGTATCCAGAACTGTCAGCATTCCCAAAATGAGATCTGAAAAACTATGAGCATTAGGTAGCTGAAGGACAGTCATGTGGGAGGGGAGACAATGCTGGTCTGCTGCTGTTATTTCTGCCATTTATTCATTGTGAACTGCAGCCTGTGATGCTTAGATGGGAGATATTTGTAAATGCTCTTATTTACCTGTCCTTAACAAGAGAAGCTGGGAGAAAATAGGGTAGGCTTATCACAGCATGGCTAGAAAATAATTTATCTATCTAAATGATATTCGTGTTAGAAAGATCATTAGAGAATAGATGATGCTGTTTGGAAGCAAGTATCTAAAATACACCAAGTGGATGGCTGGAGAATACATCAGTGTCAGAGGCAGGCCAGTGAGTGAGAATGTGTTTCAGTGGGTGGACGTGCAGTGACATTTTTTCTGACTTTGAACTTGGAAATGTATTCCTTATTTATGCTCAGGCCTCCACAGACCCTGGTAATACTTAGCTAAGATTTTATCTCCTGTGGAGACAAGCTCCTGTCAGTGTTCAGTGTCTCTTTCTCTGTATCACTGGATATGGATCTAACCAGGGACATCAGACCTCAGTATTTCTGAAACTTCTGGCATTATGTGATATTGAATTCTGTACAGTCTTGTCCTTTGTTTCCAATTCGATATAGATGGGAAAGTAACAAGAGAACAGCAGCAAGAACATTAAAACAATTTTTGTTAGGGTACTGAACCACCTAATTTGTAGCAATTGGATAAGTTTTAATGTAACACAATGTAGAGCAGCTTAAATTTTGCTGCAGCTTTGTTATGCTCTGTACCTGAACCGAGCTGCTCAGGGCCTGTGCCTGATGTGGCTGAGGTTTGGTTAGACAGCAGCTTCTGAGCTCAGTTCTCTGTACCTGGGGCTATCAAGGGACCTCCAGCTGCTGGATGACCCAGGTATGCACCAGATGGAACAAATCCAGGGGGACTACTCTCACCTCCTATGATTAGACATACGTCTGTGCTTTTGGGTTTTGTATCTCGTCCTGCAGCTGGTTTCTCTGTTCTGCAGAAAAACGACAGCAGAATATTGCTGTCTACATTGGGTCTTCTCCTGCAGACATGCAATCCTCAGTGCTCCTGTTCCCTGAGACATCTGGCATCAGCCACTCTCTGAGAGAGGCTGCTGGGTTAGCGAGCCTCTGGCACGGAGGGCATCGCTGTGTTTCTCTGCAGCATCATGTTCCTTTGCCTTTCTGGACACAGCAGTGTTGGACTTTCTCCTACATACTGTGCCTCAGTAATGGTATGAGGTTGTGGCTGTCTGCAAACTCATGAATACTTGATATGGAAAGAGGGCAGAACTGTGGCCAAGGGGAGAATGCGATTTGCCCAAGCTAATTCAATATTTTCTTGCTGATTTTGCCATTTTTTTACATAAATGACTAAAACATTTAAGGACAAAGGAGCCAGGTTTTGAGAGCAGGATTTGGAAGGTACAGGAAAACTCACTGTGTTCAAGTCAGCAGTGGATTTAGCCAGACACTGATGGCAGTTCAATAACCTTTGAGTCTACTTGTTTGCTGTGGTGCTAAAAAGCCTCACTGTAGGGTACAGTTCTCCCTGCTTCCATGGTCCTGTGTGCTTGACAAAAGGAGTCAGTGCAAACCTGGCACGCTGCATTAATCAGGAGAGCCTGGTGCAGAAAATGATCCATAGCTCCCTGTTCGTTCTGTGACACAGAACCCTTTTCCTCCTGCTTTGAGTTTCCAGCAGACCCTGAAGCAGCCATGCAGACTTGGTTTTATTTTATTCTCAAAGGGAAAACCAGGAAGCTTTGTGATAGGTCTGCGAGAGAAACCAAGCCCTCTGTATAGCTTTTACATTTCACAAGATTGTTTGGATGAAGAATCAGAAAATATGGTGCTATGTTCTTGAAATTTTTTAATGAAGAAAAAAATCTCCAATGAGCAATTCTAATGGGAATGATTTAAAAGCCTTCAATTTTCCTCTGATGCTTAGCTATATTTTTATGCTCTTTACAGTGAGAGGGTCAACCATTAAAATGGACAGACAAGAGGCTGCCTGTAGATTGTACAAGGAGTTAGAAGAATGTCTTTCTTAAAGAGTTTTGAATGTTATCTCCTGGCTGAAATTGGTCCAATTACAAAATTGTTACATGTAACAATGTGCCTTCGCCAGGGAGCTACGAAATTGTTTGGAACATACTGGGCAGATGAAGCTTAAATGGTATTTTATTTCTGTGTTTCTTTTTTCTTCTTTTTGGTTTCTAACATGCAAACCCCTGTGTGTGTACTGCATATATACATACCATGTATATGTACATCCTAATGTAAACCCACTTACCTTTGAGTGTTGTGTACAGTTATCCCTGCTACATTTGTTAATTACCAGAGTCCTATGTGAGTTAATATTTGCTCTCTTCAGTCACTCTTCCTTTATTTGATGCTGCAGGGGTTTATTGCAGCGTAATTATTTCCATGGTAACAGGCTGTAATTCCATAAACAGGAGATTGAGTTTGTTATATGATCAGGAAGCAGCTGGAGAGCCATGAAAGGCTGATTTTTCAGCAATGCTGAAATCCTGCAACCCTTATTGATATATTAATGTAATCAGCTGAATTTCTTTCTGCCTTTGCAAATCCCCCCCTCAATGGAAAGGCACGTAACACAGTATTGAAATTCAAAGGTGTGTAAATTGAAATGTCAGGGGCAGAATTTTCCCCCATTCTTCTAAGAACTGAAATGAAGGGGTTTTTTGAACGTGTTTTGGGAAGAGAGGAATTCTATGCTCCCTAGCATAGATTTAGCAGAGGCTGAGCACAAATTAATTGTATATCTTCATTTTATTGTGGGATGATGTTATTTTCATTACTTTCCTCATTACTATCTAGTTCTTCTCTGTATTTTTTAATGGATTTACAGCAGTTATTGTTTTGAGAAATGCATTCTGTCCTTTGAATACTCTCACAAAAACATTCACAGTAATTTCCTAGGTTTTCTCCTTAGAAAGAAGTGGAATTCTGTTTGTGTGTTTGTAAAAAAAAAAAAAAATTCAGTACTTATGTTGGCTAAGCCCAAGGAATTGAGAACAGCCTAAAGCTCATATCCTCATTTTCATCCTAATCAATGAGCTTCTTACACACGTCCTCCAGCTAAATGAAGCTCTGAATGGAACCTCATCTACCCTTCAGACTAACAAAATCAAGCCTCTACTTTAAAGAAGCCATAAAAATTATTTGCTTGGAAAGCCAAGAAATCTCAAGTAAATGACATTATGCTTAGACCAGTGTATACCAGATATTTGAATTGCAGAAGAACAAAAAACCACAGCCCTACAAACACAGCAAACTCCACGAGCTACAGTTTAGCTCTCCATGGCAAAAGTGGATCAGGCTGATCAGCTTTTAATGCACATGCAGCCTATTTCAAACACATAATGAATTTCAGGAGTTTTTTTCTAGCCCAGAGAGAGAAAAGAATAGACATGTTTTCTGTAGAGAGTCAAAAGATACTTGTGTGACTGCAAAGCTTCTCAGTGCGTGAGGAAGGATAGTCAATTGCTATTGCAGAGAATTGTAGCTTCCAAGCAGGAGAATTATGGTGGGAAGCCCAGAGAAACAAGGCTGTTCATGGAAAAAGCAGATTCTTTAGTACAACATTCAGCAGAATTTGAATGCTGTTCCTTGGTTCTGAGATTATAAATCAGCAATTATGTAATTTTCTGAATTTACACCCTATGGTATTACCTACCACAGAAAGGGTGCTTGGTGCTCTCTGTCATTTTGCTGGACTAAGCAGGCAGACTGGGTGATGGCACAGCTGGGAATCCTGTCACCAAACCAGACCTCTAGCTCTTTGGAATAGCCCTGTGTAAACACTGGGGGTGGATCACAAATGGGGGCTGCTGGGGATTCTCTAACTGCTAAAGAAATGGTGACCAAGCTTGGAGAAAAGAAGCTGACTCCAGCAGTATTCTATTTGCTCCAAAAATTGCCATTATTTCCAAAGCACTTTTATTTGGAGATGTGAAAAAGGAGGCGAGGCCAAGAACCCACAAAACTCCTAAACCCAGTGAGTGGCTCAGCTTTTCTGCTCCAGCTTGCAGAGGCAGTGTGGGGCTCTGGTCTCCTCAGTGTGTCTGTGTTTGTTCCAAGCCTCAGACACAACCTGGAGGTCTGAGCTGACAGGGTTGGAACCCAGGGATTTCCCATCCTGGTGCTTCTCTCTGTCCCCAGGTCTCCAGGCAGTGTCAGTGCTCCCTGGCAGTGTTCAGCCAGAGGTGACAATGCCCTGTTGGCCCTGGGGCAGCTCAGAGGCCAGAGCAGCCTGTGGTGCTCCATGGCTCATCTCATGGTAGCACTCCAGCACTATGGGATCAGGAGTGCTGCTGGCAGAGCCTTGTAATTCTTGTAGGTGAGAGCTCGAGTTTCCAATTGCTCTCCAGGGCATTGTTTTACACTTTCATTGCTGTTATAGAATTGGCTGTGCAAATAACAGACAAATAGAAAACATGATTTGGTCTTATTTTTGATTGAGTGCATTTATAGATACAAACTTGAGTTGCTAGTGGTTCTGGTTTAAGGTTTCTGAGAAAGTGTTTGCTGTGATCCCTTTGTGCTGCAAATTTGAGAGACCTGATTTTGCATTCTCTGACCTGGCATTTGTCTGGAGTAAGGAGCCAGTATCCAGTTTACTGGTCTCAAAGCAGTGTGGGTGTAAATTTAGAGGAGCTCCATGCGAGATACTAATTCATGGATGAGCATCAGATGAAAAGAACTTCAAAAGTTTGTTGTCTTTTTTTGATGCTACAAATTTGTTTTAGGTGAAGAATGGTGGAAGAGTAGGGATGGCAAAGACCTAGTAAATTATTCAGTAAATTTTCCTAATAAAGCATTGCTTGTTTCTAAAATACTTCCATTTTTACTCTCCAATCCAGACTAACTTTGATGTCCACTGCTTCCTTAAGGTTATTATTTTCAGCCTGTCACAGTCTCTCCAAGAAGAAAACAGTACTTTTGTGGCCAAGACACAAGACTGGGGCTCAAGAGGTTTAATTTTTGTTTCTTGACTCTGCATTAGGCTTTGTGACTGGGCTCAGACACCTACTGCTGACCAGGAAACATGAGGCTCGGCTCTCTTGCCTCCTTCTCATCTACATTTCAAATTTGTTTAGTCAGGACTTGTCTCTTCCTTTTCATTTCTTTTTCATTTGGAAGTGTATTAACAAAAAAATTAACAGAAAAAAAAATTAATACTTGAGAGGCATTTTAAAACAGGAATTATTTTATTATAATCAGCCCTAAATAGTAGTAATTCTCTGCTTGCAAAACAGACAACACTAGTTTCCTACAAGTATTAGGGAAAATAATTTTCTGGACTTTCTTGATCTTGCCATAGGTTCTGCAGTTTAAAAGATCATTAGTCCAGAAGAGCTGACCATCTCAGTGTGAATGTGATTCTGCAGGCCACAGAGACTTTTTGCATGGCAGAAATTCTGCTTTCACAGTGCCAGATTTTCTCCCTTAGGTGCTCTTTTTTTTTTTTTTTTTCCTACACATTCGTTTCTGATGTTATTTTGTGCTAAGAATCTACTGAGTTTTATGATCAGATTGTACAGTGAAGCCCAGCTGCAGCTTTATAGGAGCAGAGGTTTAAGGGAAGATTTGCATGGGAGGAATTTCTTGAAGTAAATTCAGTGGTTAGATGTGAAAAGGCCTGCTTTTCTTCTACAGAAAAATCTGAATTAAGGCATCTGTTCTCAAGCTATCATTTTAAAATTATATATATATGGGCGTCTATCTATTCAATGCTGAAGGTTAAAATTGCCAGATTGTTTAATACACAAATCTTTCAGCTTTGACTATATTTGAACACGTACTTAATGCATATACAGTAGAGTTCTGTATTGTGTGTAGTGCTGAACCAACAATACTGATGGTTTCAAAGGAGTTTATACATCTACTGGCTAGAACTTTATAAAAAAGATCCATTGTTTTAAAAGAAGAAAGAACAATTTCTCAAGACACATCTACGAATCATCTACTTGTTTTATTGGGCTGGGTTGCAATGGGTAAGTTGTGCCTCTGAGAAACACATTAATAAACCTTTGGCACAGAAAACCTTGAGAGAAGCAAAGATAAAATTTGTCTGCTTACCTGAAAAGTTATATATATATANNTTTTTTTTTTAAATTCCTGGTTCCCTCTGATAAGCTCATAAATGAACAGAAATAGTGAAACTGTCTCAAAACTCTAGTAGTATTTTGTATCTACCAGTTATGGTACAGATCAATTAATACAAGGCGTGTTGTTCGCAATCTTTTAAAGTTCTAAATAAAGGAGAGTAACTAGAATATTCAGATTCCTCACAAGAAAGAAGTCATGCTGTGCTTGTAAAACAAAAAACTATCTTTGGTTTTATGGAATTTTATGGGTTCCTGGGAGTACTCATTCCATACTTATCAAGATACTTTACCAGGAACTGCAGTAGGAAAAAACCTTGCAGGCAAGTAGTGATAAGGCCAGTCAGGTCTCAGCAGATGGTATTCTAATGCTGTATCCAAAAAATACAAGTTCAAAATAAATGTTGTGTTGACAGGAACACAACGTACAGAATAAGAACCACAATGAAATATATTCACATTTATAACCTGAGACATAATTTGATAGACTGAAAGAGCAAATGCTTTTGAGAGTTATTGAAGGAAAACACTATTAGCTTAAATTTCCACCCCTCCTTGAAGTTAGTACCGTTAGGCCAACACTGGGGATTCGTATAAATTACATTTTTAAATTTGATATAGAATATCAGCTTTCACGGCGAGATCTGATCTGTTCATTGCCTTCAGTCTGGATTGTCAACACTTGTGAGTGTGGGCTGGTGCTGACACTGCTGCTGTCAACAGCCCCACTCCACTGCCTCCTGCAGTTTTCTGCCTGCAGCCTGGGATGTCAGAAACACTTCATTGATTGTGCATCGGGAAACTTAATCCGGTTAAATGGATATGTCCTCACACAGAACAAGTGGTAGCTTAAAGTGAGAGTAGCTAAGCTGATGTTGGTAGAGAGAGATGGAGGAAAAGTGGAAGCAAAGCCTGCCTCAAATAGGACAGGTTTCTTTTAAATTTTATGGGAACTTTTATGGAAACTACTTAGGAAAACTCTGTCCATTTCTTCATGTTTTCAAATGAGACAAGGTGCCTTTTAGAAGATATGTTGTGATGCACAATTTTCTTATATCAATGTTTGGGTAAGAGGATGAAATCTAGGCGACTCTAATATACAGGGAATGATGCAAACTGCTGACCCTTTATGGCCTTGTGGTCTGAATTCTTCAAAATAAATCCACTGTTCATTTGGCAGTGGTCTTTGTGGCAGAATCTCCTTTTGTGGAGGACAGTTTCAAGAAATTTGCAAGAAATGAAACAGAAAGATTGATGCATAAGAGATGTTTCTAAAAATTCCTTATTATGAACCTCTGAAATGGTTATATTTGACAGTTGTATTTATAAAAGTAGAAGGAAAAGACCAAGCAACAATAAGTTAGGTAATGTGAATAACTATGAAAATGTATTCAGGTAGGATCTAATCTAGTGCCCTTTGTAGTCCTGTAGTTGGTTCTTGTACTTGATGGCTCACCAAATGCAGTCTGTTTTGTAAAGAGCTCGCAGGCCTTTTGTGGTGTTCTTAAAATCACTCTGTCAACACAGTAACCGTAGATTTTTGTGTAGTTTGTGTAATGAAAACTGAACCAGAAATTTAATCCCTCTCAATTGCCTATGTGAGAAGAATAGGCTCTGCAGCACTAAGTGGTGTGCTCTGAGTATGCAGACTCCCTGAAACTCCTGCTTCACACAGTGAGAGCAGCAAATTCCTGCATTCTTTGAAGATGTTCCAATGAAGTTTCTCTACCTGTTCAACAGTGTTCATTGTGCACAAAGCATTTTTAGTCACATAATATCACTGGTCTCTGGTTTTGCCCCATCTCTTTTTCCATGCTCTTCATTCATCCCTTGTTGAGTGAAGTGAGCAAATATAGCAATTAAAAAGGGATTATAATACTGGAATTCTGGGAAATGCCTACTTGAATTAATAATTTTTGTTTTTGTGGGGCAGAGAGTCTTGAAAGATTGGGTAACCCGCAGCATGAAAACCTTTTAATTTTTTTCACCAGCGTTTGACATGATTTGGTCAAATCTGAAGATTTCTTTAGACCTCTGAGCAATGTTTTCTTCCAAATTGTAAATTGCAAGCTTAATATTTTCTAACTTGCAGCTTTCCCATCCTTTCATGTCTGTTTATGCAGGATTTGAGGCAGTGTTTACGTTTTGGTGTGTTCTCGGTGGCTGTTGCAGGTAACGGCAAACGCGTGCAGTGGCTGCGGGGCAAGGACGGTGAGGTCTGGGTCTGGGTGATGGGAGAAGCCCCGGGGGACAAACCCTACGAGCAGATCTCGGAGGAGCTCATAGCAGAGCGAGCCAGGCAGCAGGCACAGAAGGAGGCAGAAGAACTATGGTGAGGATTTAAGATTCTCAGTTCAGGGTCCACTTGGCATAATGGGAGGCATGACCTTGTAGAAAGGTGGGAGGTAATGGTGGGTAAAACTGGTAAGTATGTTTTGTGAACGTTTGCTTTCACTTGTTTTGTCAGGTTTTCAGCATGTTAAAAATGTTGCTTTGCTTTTATTGAATATTCAAGCCAAAAACCCTATTTGCAAAAAAAGTGAGGCCAACTTCTTTCTCTCTTGGGAATTTAGCTAAACCGTTGACCAGCCTGCAAATAAAGAAAAATGAAGCAGTCTGGTTTTGAGATGATTAAATTAGATGTGTATGTTATATCACAGTTCTGAGCCCACAATGGGGGTTTAGTACATAAAATCCTTTTGGAAATTGGTTTTATTTGCAATTTGCTTGTATTAATTTTTATTCCAGCAGTTCAAAACTCATTATACAAAGTCCCATATGGATGTTTCTAGCAGGGTCTTTTCCAGATTTGGGGGAGATTCCAAAGTGTTTTGATGCTTGATATTGTTACGAATTAGGCCACCTGCTTCACAGACTTCCCTTTGTAGTGCAGCACTGAAAAGTGACTCTTTAATATCAGGTTATTCTATGTAGTCTTTTTTTGTATGAGATTATTCTTGCTTTGAGTGTTTGCATATTTAAGCAGGGATTGAAACCTTCAACCTGTGCTCTGAATTTCTTTTACATTGTCAGTATGAATAAACAATCCAGCATAAGAATTTGGGATGCATTTGTACTGGTATTTGAAATTCCCAACCATGCTTTGCTAGGCTAATAGAAAGATATAAGGTATGTCTTAAAGACATCCAAGAAGTACTTGTCTAACTTAGAAGTGCCATTTTAATTAATAATTTATCAAAAATTGTAAATTGCCTGCTTTCTGGACGGTTTCTTCAAATATGATTTGTGGTAGGTCTCTTGTTAAATAGATTTTAATTCTTTCCTTACATCTTTCCATCAAGTATTATGCTAATTATTTATTGCAAGTAAGTATTGATCCTCAATTTAAGAAAATGACTGCATTAAATTTTTGTTTTCACATCATTTTCTGAAGGAGACAAAAGGAAGCTGAAATAACAAAGAAATTCCGTGATGCTATGGCTCAAGAAAAAGCCAGAATAGTGGCAGAAAAATGGAAAATAGAAATGGAGGATCGGAAAGCAGCCAAACTGGAGGAAGAAAAAATTCAGGAGGAACTGAAGGTTTGCATAGAGAAATTTAGGGTTTTTTTATAGTGTTTTCATATAGATTCACAATTCTTGTCACCTTCAGTGCATGCTTATTAATAAGCTTTAAAATCCAGAGTTGTAATTTTTCATTCTGGAATATACAGATAGCTACATGGTGTTCAGCAGAACAGCTGGGTGAGCCATGAGAAAAAATTACAGGTCTCATTCAGAAGTGCCAGAACAATCAAACTGGTTATTCAGCTCACACATTAACAGAATTGTTCAGTCAGCTGTGCTGGATGAATCATCCTGGGGAAAAAAATGTACAATTGGGAAAGATCTCATTTTAAGTTAGTTTGCTTGAATGTATTCTGTGTATTTTGGATGAGTTTGTTCACATAATGAACTTCAAAACTGTGTCACTACTTCCTTCAAAATAATAAGGGGTGGATCCTTCCCCTACTCAACATATGGAAAAAGTCCAGTTGGCTTTTCTGGGAGAAGTTAATTTGCTTGATTTTTATTGACTTCACAATGAACTTTTTACAAGCTCAGTTACAGTATTTTAGTGTTTGTTGGAAATAATATTTTTTTCACAATTTCTAGTTGAAAATAGAAATTTCAAAACTAAATAGGGAACACCTCTGTCCACTCTTTTTTCAAATTTCTTGATAAAGATAAAAACTTCTTTAAAAATGAGAAAGTGAAATATAATGGGTTCAGTGTGCAGAGAAGTCATGACCATCCTCTGAGGCTGGGATGTGCATGCCGGGACTGCACATGGTTGGTGAGGCTGAGTTTCCATGTAGAAAGCCTGTAGAAAATCTGACTCTGAGGATCCAGTAGCTTCCATCCACCCTCCTCCCCGCTGTTGACTTGCTATGTCTCTTCTTCCTTTCCTGGTGCAGTGATTTAAGGTATGGAAAGGGCGGATAGACTTTTCCCATTGTCCCTTTGTGATGGGAGGAATGCTGAAAACTTAGTGTTAAGTTTATGTGGTTTGATTGCAAATAGCAAATTTCTTGTCACTCTGCAGACTGTGGGCCTGGGATTTGAGGTGGTTGGGGAGCACAAAACCAGGGCAGTTCCTGAAGAGGAGGCTGTATAGAGTTGCTGATTTACCTTTGCACAATTAATTTGAATTCACAAGAGTGAATGGGGCCTTTGAAATGTGGTGTCAATGAGTAATGAAAGTATACCTTTCTGCTTTATTAATGTATGAATAATGAGCAGAGCAACTAATTAAACACTCTTTCCTCTGCTCTCTGGAAAGTAAAGCCCTCTTGAACAAAGGCTGACGATGTTCACTTATGTCTATGTGGCTGACTCACAGGACACTTGATGGGGAAAATGTCCTCGAGCTCAGTGTTACTGTTCTGTTCCAAAGAGACTTTTTCAAAGAGCAGAGTGAGCAGCTTTTGAGACTTTCAGTGGCCAGTATTCATAGCTTTCTGTTAAGGACATCTAGTTGTTCAGTTGTTGATAAAATTAAAAGGAATGGCACCAAATTCTGCTCGTGTTCATACTGATGAAAGGTAATGTCACAGTGATTTGTGTTTCCACTCTTTCCCAGGACATGAGCAGGTGTCCTCCATCCAGCTGTGTGCCTGGTAGGAACACTGCTGGAAGTGGGATGAGATTATGGTTCAGTTTCTACTTTGAATTTCAAATACTTAACTTTGGCCAGGATTTCTATATCTCTCTTCCTAAAGTTGCCAACATTTTTGTTAAGGAAGTAGAAAATCTTATTTCCCAATGGTTTCTCTTAAATCAAGCATTTGAAGATAGAATTTGCAAGAATTTTAATAAGTGGACAAAAGTTTTCAAAACAAGACCCAGATGAAAGGAACTCCTGACTTAAAGAATTAGTTTAGAAACGAGATATGATGCAGTGATTGTTTCTTTAAATGCCCTTTATCAAGTGTTCCCCATCATTTCCTGTGTTAATCCAACAACAGAGTCTAATTTTACTTTCAGCATAGGTCCTTCAATCAGGTCTGTGATCTGAGATCTGCTGGGAGAGACTTGGTCTGTCATAGGGTTCCCCCAGCAGAAATCCAAATGCAGCATTGATTCTTGGTACTTTGACACCATTCCTTTGCTGCTCAGAAAAGCAGCTTATCTGTTACACACTCTTAAAAGATCAGATCTTGTGCATTGTACATGGTATGTGGACAGGGAAAGAAAGCTGTGTTTCTGGCATCCACGTCCAACTAGAAGGAAATAATACAACTAAGGTACAGGGAAAAAGCTGAATTAATGAATCTACTGATGTATGACAGAAGTAATTGATAGAATGAAGGAAAGGGTGTGGAATTTGATGTAGATCCGTAGGCAAGCTCTCTTCAACAGATTTAAAATATTTAACACACTGCTAATCAACCTTCTGTGATGATGACCACACCATGTTTAAAGAGGTCTCCAGACTGAGGTATGGAAAGTCCAGTCTCTGCTAATGCTTCACCCTCTTGAAGCAGTTTGACTTGGGAAATTGAAACTGTCTCCTTTCTGCTGGCATGTTTAATTTCTAACCATATTGTGTCACAAAAACTCCTTTTTAAGATGCTTTTATTCCTCTTGACCTATCATGGGACATTAGGGCTATCTGCATTAGATAAATGATATCTTACATATCAAAGTGAATGATGATCCCTATTTCCTTTTCCAACACTATTCCAAAAGTATTGCTTTCCTTGGCGTTTCTAAGCAGAATTGCCTTTAATTTACGGTGCTAGAATATAAAAGTTGACTACTCTATTTTTGCAGTTTAAGGACAGAAATTCTTTTATGCACCTATTGCAAAGGACAAATAAGAGAGCCAATTACTATCATTAATCTTCTTGCTAATTCACAAAGGCTATGAACTCATAGGCATAATTTTCTACGGTTATCAGTAGCTGTTATTAAGAGTCTGAACAATGTGCAGAGCTAAGGCAAATTGAAGATGTGAGTGTCATCCAGGCAGGGGTGGGTACCCTTCAGCTACATTTAGAAATAAAAGAGATCTCTCAGTTCAGTCTTCATGTGGTCTACACAAAGCAAGAGAATATTAATAGTGCTGTCCTTATGACAACATCAGATACCTGCCAAATTTAATAATATAAGCACAGTTGACAGCAGAGCTAGATTGCTTCTTAAAAATTTCCTGGGAGATGAAATGTGTCTCATCAAAGCAGATAGGTTCAGAGAACAGAACAATTAGTGCTTCTCTTCAGGAAATATCTAATTAACCTTATGCTCAGTAGAAAGAATACACTTTCTGTTGAGCTTGGATAAGCTTTCAACACATGCCTGAATGCTTTACTGTGGCCCCAAGTGCTGTGGACCTGATTCTTCAGAAAATTGCTGCCAGATGTAGAGTTTAGGAATACAGTGAACTGTCACCATTGCCATTTGGAGTACTGTGGATTTCTTATGATAGAGCAGTGAGCATTCTGTCTTGATCTGAAAAAAAACTCTTTTCTCCAAGTAAACGTCAAGCACTAGAGTGGGACTGCTATCTCCAAGTGCAAATAAGCTGTAAGTTCAGCTCTGTGCTTTGCTGTGCCAAGAAAACATTGAACTCTTTCCTAAAGACAGCATATTTATAATCTAGGAAAATGACAACAGCTTCTTTCTGGGGTTCAGCACGCAATTCATTCTCAAAGTGCCTTAGTTGGGACTTATTTCAATGGCAATTACAATAATTCAGTAATACTTCATTTTTCTTCCTTTTGGGTCACCACAATTCAGTAATTCTTTTTTTTTTTCCCCTATGCTGTTTTCTCCTGAACAATATTGTAAATGAGGAAGCTGTTAGTTCTGGTTGGGAACTGGCTCTTCAGGTTTTCTCTATTCTACTTGTAACTGATATTAATGTTAAAGGAAAATATCTTCCTTAGTGACATCAGTAATGATTGCACTTCTGAAGCCACTGTCTTAAGTCTGAATTGCTGGTAAAAACTAGCAAAGCTCAGGTGTTTTCCATGGGTGAATGGGAAAATCTGAGCCACTAGTGAGGGTAGTTTACATGTTAGGAATTCAAGCTGTGAAGAGTGTCTAAGGTCCAGAGAGAAATTTTAAGTAGATGGTCACTGGATCTATGGCAAATTACTCGAGCAGAGTCTGTTCCAGCATGTGCAGTAAATGTCAGATCTTTCCCAACCAGGAACAGTCCTTAGCTTTGCTTTCCAGCTTATGGAGCACAGGATCTTTGTGATCAGAGTAAGTTGGTACCTCCTTGTATGAGGTGTGTGAATAGCATGTCCTGGGACACACCCATGGCAGAAATCTCGTAGCTTCTGCATAAAGCATAAGTGCAGTTCATATGTTTGTCTTTGTGCAAATGCATGCACAGTGAAGTGATGCAAAGCCTGTGTTCCTTTTGAGATGCTGGTAGTAGAGAAAAAAAAAAAAAAAGCCTCTGCAAACACATTCTTTTCTGATGTGTGAGAGAATTTTCTCAGAAAAAGTCTGGGAAGGAGTTGGACGTATTTCTGCCTTTACTCAGAGCTCTGTTGGCACCTGTCAGGTGGCTCTGGAGAGGTGTCTGATCTCTGGACTCAGCTGGCTGTTTCAGCCTTGCTGAGAGCAGCCTGTGCTGCAGCCAGTGACCCTGGGGTTTGCAGATTTCCTTCCTCAGAGCAGGGAGTCCCTAAGGGCTCTCAGCTGTGTTTTAGGTGGCCTGACTGTCTTGCCTGGCCCAGGTGGTTGCTGAGTGGGCTCAGGAGGTTCGCGGCAGCTGTAGTGCATCTGGCTGCAGCTTTCAGGGCTGCCAAAGACACTGCACTGGGAGAATCCCAGGTAGCATTTGTTTCAGAGAGGGCTGTTCTAACAAGCACATCTTGTGTGTTTTGCCCTGAGCAGGAGGAGGGTGGTCATTCAGCTGCCCCGCAACCTTTAAGATTCCCCAGAAAGACCCTGAAAGCTGTGACAGCCAGAAGCCCAGTTTTCCTCTGTAAAAAAACTCACTGCTCTATTTTAGCTTTTCCTCAGTGTATTTTTTAAATCTTTCTGCAGCAAAAACTAGGTAATGACCTAATCTCCTTTCATCTGCCTTGGACTAAAACATTAAAACTTAACCATGGCTAATATTAAATATTATGTAGAGCTGCTCATAGTAAAGCTGTCAAACACTGTGAGATACTCATAGACAGAAACAAGTCTGTGGTAAATTCTCAGCTGCCAGAAGATATGTAATATCATTTAACATGTTCAAATTCTCCAGTGGAGTAAAGGCTGGAGAGGATTACTTCTGGCTGTCGAATTGCCAGTGTGATTTGTTTCAGCAGCTTGATATTTCTCAACAATTTGCAACTCTGAACTGAATTGTCACTCCCTAATTATTTTGGCAGAGCTAAAAGGGTCAGACAAAGAGTACAGTCTCTCTCAATTGTCAGGCAGAAGATGGTGTTTGTAGGCATTACAGCTCTTCACTCCCAGCTCTGATGTACAGGGTTGGATTCCTGGGGAGAGGCAGACAAACTGCTTACTGTATTCTTCCAGTGGAGTAAATGTGAAAAGTTCAATTGTTGTTCATTAAATAGACACACACACACTGTTTAGTCAGACTTGACAAAAGGATGACTGTTCCTGTGTCATAACAGCTAGGATTATTTCTTCTCACGCACACCTTGAGGGGTTTGGGCAATATACCTGCACATCTATGCACTAATTTAATAAATATAAGTTAAATCTCCTCTTTCTGTAAAAAGGAAAATTATGTGAAAAAGTTTTGGTAAATTCAGAATCAAGTGCCTGTGTTAAGCTTTTGTTATCTCTTCTTTGCCTTAAATCTCCTTTTCGATTAAAAAGGTAGGATTTTCTTAGTTGGCATTGTTGCCTTCCATTAAGAGCTCAAAATCTACCTGAATTCTATTTTTTTGGTGTGTGTAGGGTTGCTCTTTGTTTGCTTTTCTTTGACCCTTTCATCTTTTTACTAGAAATATTTCAACAACAGCTACATTATAAACCAAGCCCAAACTTGCAACAAAACTCCTGTGTGATTCAGGGAAACTGCAGCGAGATTGATTTTTTTTCCCTCGTCCTCTATTTTAAGTTTGCCTTGTGGTTTAAGATGTTGAATAGAAAATATTCTGATAACCCAGGATTGCTTCTGTGTCTGTCCATCTTCCTGAAGGATAGACTGAATGTATTGAATTTTTTTGGGTAGTGAAGATAAGTGAATAAATATTCCCCTCATAAGAATAAGAACACTTGATCTCATATTTTTTTTCAAGAAGAAACTAGGACTATTTACTTGCAGCTAAAATCTGCAATCCCTAGTTCTACAGAGATATTAAAAAAGATAATTATTTTTTCTGAGGAAGCTGTTTGGCTTTGAAATTAGCATTGTCTAAAAGCATTGACTTTTCAAAAATAGTGAACTGTCCACTCAGCTCATGTTTTAGGACCCAGGAAATAACAATGGAAGGATGATGCTAGGAATAATCCAAGATAGCTGCATTAAATTGACTGAAGAACAGTACTAGGCATTTTTTTTTCTTAGAAATTGTAAGAGCAGTCTAATGTATTGTTCACAGAACCACATAACATAAAGAGCTGGACCCTTAACCTTCACCCTAGAAATTTCATAGGATTAACATTTTGCAACAGTCTACTTGGGTTTCCTGTACTTATAGTTTAGGTCAGGTAACTAGGACAGTAATTCAGGGTGATTTTACTCAGGGATTTATACAAAAATTCTTAGCTGTATGTTCGTTACCCATAAGGGTATAGTGCTGATTCCATTATAAAATTAAATAAAAACTGTTTTTATTTGTAATTCAAGTTATTTCAGGAATATGAATAACACTTAATGAAGCTCAGTTTTGAGTTTTTTGTGGGTTTCAATTAAACTATATTATTTAAATCTACTTCTTCACTACCTAAGGGATATTGGAAAGCAGATACAGATTCCTAGTTCTGAATTAATTGAGCTCCTATGTTATTGATAATGTGAGGGAGGCCCCCTGAAGAAGCAATCTTTCTCAAATTTCAATCTCTTTTAAGGCTTTCTTGGAAGGAAACTTTTTTGTCTTGCTACTCTTAGCTACATTTTACAAAGTGACTGTTTTGTGCTGAAGGATCTGCCTTTTCCTCCAGAATGAAGTGATCTTAATTTTTGGAAAATATGATTTCCTGTGCTGGTTGTGATGACACACTGGGACAGTTGCTAAACCAAGAACAGCAATAAATCAGTTCCTGAATTCTAAGGTTCTGTGGATGATGTGTGTAGTGCTCAAAGGCAGCTGTATCTTCAATGAGGGCACACATGGACTTAAAACCAAGATTTGCTTACAGGATGGAGAATAGCACAGGCTTTGGTGCCACGTGATAAAATGTTTTCTGTATAGTTTAAGATCATGTAAGATGATCTTAATGCTTACATGTTCCTCTTTCCTTTGATTTGTGGTCTCAAAATGTACCCTCCTCAGCAATTCCTAGGAGGTGGGAAAATTCAGTGATGCCAGTTGTGAGAGGTGAGAAGCCCAAAGTTAGAAGAGATAGTGATTTGTCCAGGGTAATGCAGCTTCTCTGTGATAGGAAGCAACTGAAGTAGTGTCTCAACTTTTGGCACATTCTTCCTCATTAGTCACTTCTGGCTTACTTCATTTTCCCTAGAAAAGAGAAGAAGAGGAAAGACAGAAAGGTGAGGAACTAATCAGGCAGCAGGAAGAAATCCGGGCAAAGGAGCTGTACCTGAGCCTCAAGCAAGCTCAGCAGCACAGTCAGCACAGCGACGATGACCAGGAGTGGGAAGAACAGTGTGAGTAAACTACCTCCACAGCACTCATGTGTTTCTGAAAGCAGATAAGATGACACTTGCAGAATGGAGAAGGTGTGACCAAAAAATCTCTTCTACCTAGAGCGATACAAAATACGGTATTATTTTGGTGGAAATTGCCAGCTTAAAATTACAAACATAAGTTTTGGATTTCTTCCTGAATCTGAGTCAGTGCCTTATAGAAAAGTTTTTGTGTACAATGACTGAGATCATTAAGTTCTGTCTAATGTACTTAATTAACAGTTTTGGCTCAGTAATATTAACTCAGGGCACAGTTATTTTGACAGCTTGTCCTCAGCTATCTTTGAAGAGATAAAATCTGTCTTCATCAGTGTTTTAATTGCTTCCATATGGTAGTGGGGTGAAGCTATGATATCAATGCTGAAACTCACTTCATTCCAAAAGATTACAGTAAATCATACTTAGATTATTGCTCTAAAAAAACCACCTGATGATGACCTCATTCTATGGAAGTACTGCTCCTTTTTAGATAGCCTGAAATTCTTTATGAATATCATAATTGTGATTAATTTCAATTTTTTTTGGTGATTTAAAAAAGTGTATAAGGAACAACTATAGTATTATATAGATGTATACATTAGTAGTGTAAATAAGTAATGGCCCATATTATGAATAAATTTCAAAATATACAGTTAGTTTATTTTATGGCTTTAGTCATCACTTCATTAATTCCTGAGGACTAATTACTGTAGTGCTATTACCTGGAATTGATCTGATAATGAATCATTCTGTACAAGATGAATTAAATCTATATGATACACTGGTGGCATTTTCCAAGCTCATAACAGAGTATGTTAATTTTGATCAATAAAACCTCTGCATATTACACTGTCAATAAAGATAATTATTTTCTGGAGAATTATCTAAATCTAGGTGTACATATTTATATGGAAAGGGAAATTAACTGTGTATTTTGGGTATGTAAGAGAAAAGCGAGTTGAGGAAAAAGTAGCCCTTCATTTCTGCAGAAAATCAGCATCAGCTGGCTACCCAGCATAGAGGATGGTATTATGTACTCTTTAGGATTTCTTTGATACTATATAAGGAAAGAAAATACATTTCAATCATAATGTTAAAAGAAAAAAAATAATTTGGGTTACCTTTACATTGAAATAAAACAAAATACTACAAACACTGCTAAAACCAGGTATCATTTTCTTACTACTGCATTAATGAGGTAACTGATGTTTTAAATTGTTGCCTCTGGTTTTTTTTGAGGGATGCTGTTTGTGCAGGGATAGACATCAAAAAATGCAGTAGAATAATTATGGGAGAAGGGAGGGAGAAAAAGGAATAAGCTATGGAAAGTTTTGACCAGGAGTTCTGTAATGGCATTTTTGGTCTGTTAAAACACTTGTGACTGTGTCACATGCTGGTGGGGATAGTCTGCCACCAGTACTATATCTTGTGAAAGCTCTGGGGTATTCTCTATGCTCTGGAGGACTTGTGTCACCTCCAGTCTGTGTGCCTCAGTACCTGCAGGCCTGTCCCCTCAGCCAGAGGGTGACTGAGAGCAGCTCAGCTGGGAGCTGCTGAGCCTGGTCACCAGCAGTAGTGCTGTCAAGGCAGAGCAAAAGCTCAGCACCTTCTCTCCTGCTGCTGGGTTTGCAGCCTGCTATAAATTCTGTGCTGCCAGAGTTATGCTGTTAGCAGTAATTGATTTAGCATTAAACTAACTACAGACTAATGACTGGAGTGTTCCATATCCTTGTTTATCCTCTTATGCTTATCTCAGTGTCTCAATTTGTCCCTGTTGGTTTGAGGCTCAGAACTGTGCTCCATTAGCAAATGGGTGAAGATAGGAAGATGCAGTGTTTAGTGCCTCAGCTGAGACCAGCTGCTGGCTGGTTTAGACTGTGCTATCAAACTTTGCACTGAGTTTCCTCAGGTGTTTTAACATCTTCCATTGCCTTAACTTTATTGCAGGAGCCAAAATGTGCAGCAGATAGTAACAAATATTTGGAAGTGGGAACATCTGAAATTGCTATGAAATTAATTAGTACCTCAGGTTCACCAGATTTCTCATTTTTTATTTCAGTTCCAGATACATTTTTCTTTTATGGTAATCTTTCCATTTTGTCTGCAAGTATTCCTGTGGGGCACTGAGAGGAAATTTAGTGAAGTTAGGCATGGCTGTCCATGAGTCAGCTTTTCTAAGTAATAAATAAATGCATGAATGCATAAGAGAATTACAAACAGATGTAATATTTACATTTTTTGCCACTACCAACCTCCAGTGGAGACCATATTGTCTATTAGGAACAAGGCCAGGCTCCTTTGGGTCTTACCTCCTTGAAGGGAGCCCTGCCCTGTTCCACAGAGCTGGGGATCAGTGCTGCGGGGGAACAGTAGTGCTGGAGCAGGTATTGGGGACAGGAATGTAGCAATGATATTGATGACACTACTAATTTGTTTAGTAGATGGAATTCAGAATATGATGGGGATTCATCTCTCCTCATCACATTATCCCTCAGCTATTTATTGCCAAGGCAATAAGCAAAGTGGTGCTAATATTAGTTTCTGTTGTTCAGTTCAGTTTGCTTCTGCTGTTTGCCAAAGAACAATAATGGCCCATAGAACTACTGTGTTAACTGAAATACATGATTTTAGGGCTTTTAGTATAGTAAATAACAAGTGTAGAATAATTTGGGGAATCAGTGCTAAAAGGGAAAAATGATGTTGAAGAGCAATTACACAGTTTGATTTCATATAAAAGATATATATTGGGGTATTTTAGAGAGCAGTTGTAAGTTAGTAAGTCAAGCAGGGATATTGGTTGGCAAGTGAAAAGATGAATAGTGGAAGACTTATTCAGAGAGTCTCCTGTTCAAAACTCTTATTTTTGAAACTGAAAAACAAAACTAGACTTGCATAGCAGAGGGTACGTATTTTCATTAGTTTTGGACACTTCTGTGTGTTCTCCCATTTTTAGGTTCCTAGTTTAAGTGTGACCTCTCTTTGAGAAAGCAAAAAATGAATTTGTGAAACATGACAGAAAAATCTGTAGCACAAATCTGATGGAATATTGTAAAAGGCATTCTGTTAATACACTTACAAAGCCCTGCAAACTGCATCAGGTAGGGAAGTGCTCAGATACCATCTGACCAGCTTTCTCCAGAAAAAACTTAGTCCACTAAAAATGCAAACAGAGATGAGTGAGTTGATCTATTCTTTTGCCTTTCCCTGAGTACCTAATTTTGGTCTCTTGGAAGAAGGATACCAGGTTGACTCGTTATAACTTCTTTTATATTGTATTTTTATGTTCTTCTATCAATGTTTTTATGAATTTATTTTTGCCTGACTTTTAAAGGAATTCATTGGTTATTTATATTCCCCAAAAATTCAAGTGAGTTTGCTGGCAGGAGCATTGATAAAATGCTGAATTTTCAAGTGAGTGGTCCCCAGTTTAGCTATGCATTAACTAAGCAAGTGCTCAGTCTTACATATATGTGCCCTCTGAACTGCAATAGGTCTCACAGTGCATTGCTGAATAGGAATGAGATTATTCACTTGCTTTCACATAAGATTGCTGAACTGAAGTAATATTGCAGAATATTTGTGAGAAGTTATATTTTCCACTTAGGAAAGGGAAAAAACACTGAGTGATTTGTATGTGCACTCAGAAAATCTGAAGATTGAATTTTATGTATTAGTTAGTCATTTTGAATAAACAAGCTTCCAAGAATTTTTAAAAAGGGGAAAACTTAAACAAAAAAAAAAGAGTTAAAATTAATGATGGATATTCATAGCGTACGTTTGGGGTTTTTTTCAGCTTTCACATATCTGACTGTAAATCGAAAATAGATTGAGTTAGAAAATAGATGATAAAAAATGGAGAGGTCTTAGTCTTTCACAAATTATTTCATCAAGTTCAGCTGCAGCACATTGTGAATTAATCCTCATCTATATCAAAATATTTGGTATTAGAACTTTGCCAGGACTGCTAATAGGGATTTCCCAATCCTAAGAAAATATAGAAGAAAAAAGGCACCTTAGGTTGGCATAGAGAAAGAATAGATTCTCATACACTGTTCATGGAAAACAAGGTGATCCCAAGTCAACCCCTCTAGGACCCAAAGAGCTCCTGCATATCCAGCTTTGTGGTTTGCTCTTCATTGTTAAGAGGATGTTCACACTGTATGTCACAGAGACATGTCTGAGCTGGCTTTGAACTGCTCATTTCTAGTAGTGACAACCAGACAATAATGGCAGCATGGACCAGTCTTGGATGTATCTACCAGTATTCCAGGAGGGCTTGGTCATTTATTTTTGTCCTGCTGTGCTGAGGCTGCAATCACAGTGGTACACACCTCTCTGAGCAGCTCAGGCATTTCTACACAAGCTCCAGTTCCAGGAGGGCAGAAATTTCTTCATTTTATGAGCACTGGAGGATACACCTGTTGTTGGTACCACCAACACCAGAAGAGAAACTGGTCTTGGAACTGGTCTTACAATTCTTAATTTCCCCACCTTGTCAGTCCTTACATTATTCCATGAAATAAAAGAAAGGTGTAAGAGTATGTAAACTATTATTTGTAGCAATTCTTTATGCTAGGCATATGGATCTGTTATGGTGATTCAGAGCTTTTATGTTTTTTTTTCCAGACACATAATCTCCCCACTGAGAATACTGACTGATTACACTACTAGTGTTTTTCACAGGGGTCATGCCAGAAGTAAATTTATTGTAAAAGGACAGCCAGCTAAGAAAAGGAATCTGTTTCTACTTAAGTCAGTACTAGAAGTCCTGACTACTTTTGCTTTCTTGTTACTGAAAAGGTTGTGATATGTCTTAAAATATAAGTAATGCAGAATTTTGGCTTCCTCTATCTTAAAATTGTGCTAGACTTGATCCAGACATAAAGTTCTCCCTCCTAGTGATATGGGTTCTAAGCCATAAAGAAAAATATGAATAGTAATGAAATTCTATTGTAAGAAAAACCTTCTACAAAAATACACCCAGATTTATCTTCAGACTCTAAGTGACTTTCTCAAGATAGATAAATTTGTGGGAAGTGTCAGTATGGGAGGATGGCTCATGTGGTATATATCATTTTGTCTGGGGTGTAGTGAAAAATTTTCTGTAGATTCCTGTGATGGCTCTATCTCCAATACTATTTCTAGTCACCAAACATGGTTATTGATGCCAGTGACTTTGATTATTTGCTCAAAAAGCTCCTTGACCAATCAGAGATGAAAAGAAATATAGGATAACACAGCAACACAGGTCCGCAGTGGAAGCCACATTAGACAACTTCAAAAGGTAGAGGAAAGAGAAGGATATTTTTGGGAGTAACTGTAAGGGAGGCAATAGGGAGAAAATCAGGAGTCCAGTAATGAGAAAAATGGATTAAGAGTTCCTATGCATTCCTATGGTTAGTAATAAAATTCAGATACCTCCACTGGGAAATTTCAATAAAAGTTCTTCATAAAGTGAAAGAGATAATTTTGTATATAAAAATCTCAATATCTATATGCAGCTTTCCCTATCCTTATGTGTACACAGACACACATGTATGGGTATGTACACAAATTTAAACACACATACATACATATATATGTCTGCATAGAGAGGGCTGCATGTCATACTTTCAAAAGGTTTTCTGAATATTAATATTTAACACTTGCTATCAATATTTAACAGTTGCTATTGATATTTAACTATGCTATCTCATGTCATATGATTGTGATAAGTACTAAAGTTTGATAATTTGGGAAGATGTAGTCTGGGTCACTGACTTCTGATGACACAGATTTGTTGGCTAGCAAAAATACAATAGGAACAACTATTAAAAAAGTGCCTATTATTGAGGAAAGAGAGGCATGAAGATACCTTGTCTTTGTCATTGCCAGGCAGCCTGTACATCAGTAGAAAAGAGTCCCAGAAAGCTCCAGGCAGTCTGCCCTCAATCTGAATTTTGTGATGGTGACAAACAGTTGAGGGTTTCTAGATGTCTTGCAAAGTTGCATCACACTCATCTTCCTTGCAGTCTCTCCTTGTGCTGCAAGCACAAAGTTCATCTTTAAAGTGTCCATTACTGAGAGGCTTTATAAGCGATAAACCAGAAATACTGGAGCCATTGAAGCACTAGATGTAAATGACATTATCTACCCTTAAAAAGAATGATCTCTAAGATAAATAGTGAGGTCTGTTACTTCCTGTGCTGTGCATTTGTTTTTTACTGTGTTTAGCCTAAACTGCAGGGTATGTAGTTAAGTGAAACTGAAATCCTGCCAGTCGTATACACGTGAAGCATCTATGACTTGTTTATTATGCTATCTTGATGAGCTTTTAGTCCTGCATATCTTTCTGCTTATGATAATATTATATAATTCCAAGCTTAAAGATCTTTTCTCTTTCACTTATTTGCCCACAAGGTTTTATTTCATTTCATTTGGCTTTGAGTGCTTTTATTTCTTGATTCCATTAAACCTTCTTAGAATTTGGGAGTTAAATCCAGTTATACTTCTGCTTGCTTTAAATTGGGAGTATAAACCAGAGGGGATGCAAGCAGACTAATGAAATGAAGATGTCTGGTATTATATCATGCATTCCTAGTCACAGGTGCAGTCACAGGGGAGTAGGAAATTGAGTGTTCACTTTATGAACTGGATATGATCTAAGCCAGGATAGTCATGGTAGGATTGATAATTGCTACTGGAGGCCATAGCTAGCTTCTTTAATATTTGCTTCACTGCATGTTAAAGGTTTGTTTTGCACTGGAATAATTTGCCTGCCTGCAGTTATTTGTGACTCAAAGACATCATCCAAATAGGGCTTGAGGCACCAGAAAAGAGCTGATAGATGACGAATATTTGCAGTAGAATTCTTGGTGCATTTAAGTTATGCCATGTCAAAGATGGGATTGTTGGAACATTAACTTTAAAATGAAGAAGATTTAGTGAAAAACGCCTGAACCACAGAGGCCAGAACAGTAGTCTCATTTTAGGTTACAGAAATGGGAAACTCCTTGGTCAGTGCCATGGTTAGGTGCGTATTAAATCTTCAACTACAAGTTCTGGTTCTCCATATACAGTTTCAGAGACTGAAATGTGAGGCAGCCCTATCCATAGCATCAACATGACCTTTCCAATGGCTGTTAATTTATCCATTGTTACTGAAACCATTTTTAGACTGCAAATTTCACGTTGGAAATATCTGTGACTATAAGTACCATGACAAAGATAGCATATGCCTTTCAGACAGCAAACAGCACCGACAAAGTGCAACCTACATGTCAGTTCTTATAATGGTAAATTTTGGGAGTATACTCTTCAATTCTAGTTATGTTCATAGTGGCCAAGAACACTGTTAGACACAGACTTAATTTAAAGCAGTAATTAACATCTTTTCTTGAAACACAGAACTTGGTGCACTTCCAGGGGAAAGGATGTCCCCAAGCAGAATTTCTCTTATTACAGCCAAAAGAAGTGTCAAATTTAATCACAATATGTAGAGGCTCAGTTTTTGCCAGTAGTGGTCAGATCATTGTTAATTTGAGACTTCTTCTAGAGGTGGGCCTGTGTTTGAAGCATCAGAAAAGTCATCCAGTTATCTGACTTCAGTAATGTGTCACAATTTGTATGCTCTTAAAATCAGTTCATCTAGGAATAAGGGCACTAAGCTGCTGTAAGCAGAGGGATAAATGGCTGTTGGTATTTCTCAATCTCTTCTCCCGTTCATTCCGCCCAGTGCGCCGCTCCAAGGCTGCCGACGAGGAGAGGAGCCACAAAGCGCGCAGGGCGCGGGACGAGTACAGACGGCAGTCCCTGCGGGCCATCCAGAAGGGAAGAGTGGCTGGCCTGAGTCACTTGTTCCAGGGGACAAACCTGAGCAATGATCAGGAGATCAAACTGAACAACAACAGTGCGAGTCCTTTGCTGTCTCCTGCAGTGTCCAGGTTGGTTTGTACTGGAGTGGTTTTGAAACAGTTTTCTCTTGGATTGCTCCCTCTCCAATCCCTACCATTTCAACAAACTGTTCTTCAGATTTTGGGAGTCCTCAGTCTTGCTATTTCCTTATGATCAGAAAAAAAGAATGTTTAAAGGAAAAGAAAACCACATTTAATGCAAACTAAATGTCATTTCTCTTCAGGCGGATTTCTTAGAATTCACACAGAGATGACTCCTTGAGAAGACAGTATGAAATCAGTATGTGAGGCTGAAGTCAAATGGACAAATTCTTAAGCAAGTCTTAAGCCTCAGGCCTAAAACTTCCTGCTGCTTAACAGATTTTTTTTTCTTTTTTTTTTCCTTTTTTTTTTTTTTATGAGAGCAGTCCTAAATTTTAGAGGCTTTTGGTTTTTTGTGGCTTTTTTTCAGGCAAAACAAGTACCTTCAGTATTTATTAATCTTTCATTTAACTATTTAGGGAGCACAATTAATTGTAGGAGAGGAGAAGAATTCAAACCAGAGGACAATTCCTACTAGCTAAAACAAATTGAAAGCAGTAGAAAGAGTAAGGCAGGCTGTCAAGTAGAGAATGCAAAGGAAACATAAAAGTTTAAACTAAACATTCCTTCTGTTTTCTTAGTGGTTCCTGTTTGGAGACACAGAGTATTATAGCTGATACTGATTTAGAGTTTTTTGCTAGTAAGAAGGAATATACTCAAGAAAAAAGAATTGCTTGTCAGTATTTACATTGGAATAAAAATGAGGTGGAAAAGGAAAGTTGACTGAAATGTCCATTGTGGTAAATTGTTTTTTCAGTTTAAGTTCAGTAAGAAAATGTTCAGGGTGCTGTTGCAAATATAAAAATCACACCACTGTGGTTTCCATAAAAACACAAAGTAAATTTAACAAATTTTAAGAAGCTGTTCAGTGAGTTGTAGTTACACTGACCATTTTGCAGCTGTATGTTTTGCCAATGTGTAAAAAAAGACTATTATTTATGCTGTCCCTTGTTCTCACACACTGCTGATGCTCTGTCTTTGGTGCAGTAACATCTGGGAGCGCCCTTCTCGGCCCTTCTCCCGAGACGTCATCATTCGCTGGTTCAAGGAGGAGCAGATCCCTCGGCGGGCTGGCTTTGAGAGGAGCACCAACAGGATTGCTCAGTGGTTCCATGGTAATTCCCTGATCTCTCATTTTGTGTAGAACAGAGCTGTGAGTATCTGCTTGGAAATTAATCTTGCCAGCTTCCATCCCAAAAAGCAAAGCCTACTGACATGATGAAACTGAGCGCCTGTTAAAACAAGACTTTTGCATCTTTCCTACTATTAGCATACAATTTTCCTGTTTTCTTTTTACTAACTAAGTAGACTAATGTGGGACTCATAGCACCAAAGTTTTTTTCAGGAATATTTTGGCCAAAATATACTTGCTGCAAGATAGCAAGTCAAGCGAGAGTACTGAAACAAAGATAGGGTGAGAAGAACTCCAAAATTAACTGGAAAATACTACAATGTTGGGGTAGGTAGATGACTGATGTTCAAGCTTTTGATTTACCTGACTTGCAAGAATGACTTGAACTCATATCTTTTTAGTCATTGTTTTACTTTATAAACTGGGGGAGTTTGTTTCTTGCTTTCTTTTGCAAACAAAAAATTTTTTTTTTCCTCAAAAATAATTGAGAGTGTATAATTTTAGGCAATTTTCCTGAAGTGGGACATGTGCAGATTCAAAATTTGTTGTCTTATATGCTGGAGTTGCTAGCATCTCTGAGACTTTTGCTTTGTATAGCATTTGCAATGCAGCTGAATCTTTGATATCAAATTCACAGGTAAGATGTCTTATTTTCATAGGTATTAGCAATGTTCTTTATATTCAGTATTCTCAGACATTAAAAAAAAAAAAAAAGAGTTCTGGCTTAAAGCTTACATAACTGAGGGGACCAGCAAGACTTTAAAGCTAAAGCTGTTTTTTTTTTTTTTTTTTTTTTTTTTTTTTTTTTTGTTGCTGCTTTTGATGAGTCTCTTGCTTTGTTCAAAGCACTAAGCTGACCCTCATCTGATTCATGATTCTCTAAGGCTAAGATGACGATGTGTGGGCGTTCTGAAGTGAGTCAGACAATGAAGATTTCTAAATAAGTTTAGTGTTTCATATATTTCAGATTTCTGTTTATGATACACAAATCCTTATGTGTTAAAAGACATCAACAAGCTGCTGTTTTCATTGGCTTAATTGGTCAAAGACACTGAAGTCAGTCATGTATAGCTTGTTAATTCTAAATACTTTCATTTCTTACTAACAGTGATGCAGTGTTACTTTTCTCCTTAGGGAAGATATTTGGTGTGGTTGCTTTCTGAGAGAAAAACTGATTAAAATTTCATTTGTGGGCATTTGCCAGACATGCTTCCAACCAGCATCTTTCTGTATGATCCAATGATAAATGTTTTCCCTGCATGTGGGAAGGTCACATCCATATAAATTAATGTGAGGAGTTACAAACATAATTTATGCCTAAAGTTAAGGAGGCATCTGAGCTTGAGCCAATGCATGTGCAGTCTTTCTACTGATTTTGGTGGCTTTTGGATTAGTTTGTTAATCACTGAAAGAACTGAGACATTCTTGATCATTCCTTAATTTCCCAGGTCATGCTCTTCATATCCTGAGAAACTGAATGCAATGACTTATAAAGTGAGCAGAGTACCTAATTTTTCCTTTCCTCACTCGAAGAGCCTGACAAAGACAATCAAGTTACACTCCCAGCCTAAAGCTCAGTGGTTTCTTTGCAAGGACTCCTGTGAGTGCTGGTTTGGTACCTATTTGCTGCATGAGTTGTTTTGGATTCTGCAGCTTTGGTCAGATTAATTGTTACAATTGTAAATTTTGAACAACTCAGCTACCTTGTAACTCTTCTGCAGTGGTGGAATCTAAAGAGGCTATTACAGGTGCAATAATTAGTGTTTGGTAGTGTTATCTGGTGTCTGTGTTACAGTTTGTAGCGCACAATAACTCCGAGGGAAACCAAACAGAATCACAGATTATGCAGAGTTGGAATGGACCCACAAGGATTATTGAGTCCAACTCCTGGGCCTCCTGTTATTTTGTACTGTATTCAGGGAACCAGGATACATTATGAATGATTTTTGTCTATGAACAAATATACAGCAGAATATATTTGACTTGTATAAGAAATTGGCAGTACAAATGAAAGCCATTCTGCAAAGCCCAGAATTACAGCTGGCAACTCAAGCCACTGGGTCTCCTCAAGCATCTCTTACAACAGATATAATCAGGTTCTTCACATCCTCGAGCAACTTCTGTATTTTCTTATATCTCAGTATTGGACCATAAAATGGAAGTTTAATATTCTGCCTCACGTTAAGGGCTTTTTGAATGCAATGCACTAAGAGAGCTATTGCAGCAGTACTGAAAAAGTAGATACCAGTTTATTACAGAATTACATGTTTTTGCCAGGGTCAGTAGAGCTTGGCTTGTCTGCTTTGACTGTCAGACTGTTCAGCTTTTTAGCTGAAGTTAAGCATTAGGTGATTCACTGTCTTCAAATTGTACTGTGGACATATAACTTATTCTAGTTATTCAGAGATGAAGCTTTGAGACAGATGTGTGTAGCTAAAGTAGCAAAGTACAAATCATAATGCAAATGTCTTTATCCTCATATATTTGGCTTATTTTCCACTTTAAGTGATCAAACCAATCTGGATTCTGTTTAAAAATACACATTGTCTGAGGCATTTTCATAGTACATGAAACACTGTAACATATGGCTTGCTTAAGGTACCTGAAGTTTTCCTTTTGTCTTCATTTGAAGAATCACTACAAAATGTATCATTTGAAGCAAGGTAGTAAAATCTGTAGTAACAAAAGGTCTTTCAAATCAGAACATTTCTTTCTTTATTCACAAAAGGTTACTTCTTAAATAAATATCAGCTTCAACTTCATCCATCTCTATTTATCTCTTGAAATTATCATCAGTTATCTAAATTTCAGCAGATGTTTTTTAGCTCATTTGAAATAGGCTTTACTGCTTTCTTAATTTAAAAAATTGACACATTAAGGATACAAATTGTAACATACAACTGAATTCTGGATGTGAATTCAATTATTTTTTGCTCTGCTTGAATAATAGATCCCTGCCAAAACCCAGTTCATTTGCCCTTCCAATCTAGAATGATTTTCTTTAGTTTGCAAAGAAAAAAAACCCACATATTTATTGTCAAATGTTTTATATAAATTAAACCCAATTTTAATTCTGTCCTAAATCATAAAATTATTATATGATCTTTACTTCATTTGGGTTGTGAAGCACGAACCTTTTTTTACAAGTAGCTTATGCTCACTTTGTGGCCACAGTGCTCAACTCTCAAACAGTTAAAACAGAGAAGAATCAGAGCCAGTGATTAAGGTGTCACCAGGACTGTCTTGGGATTTAATGTAATCAGTGTCTGTTTCTTTTGTATTGTCTAATAGTTGCCTTAGGTTTGAGTGAAAAGAAATATTATTTAATTTTTTTACTATGAAAACTAAGTAATTGGTCTAAATTTAATTAAAGGTAAATCCTGTATAGTGTGATAACCAGAAAGTTAATAATTGTATTCTGATTTCCTACCTGCTAATTGATGAGTATTAGCATATTAATCAAACTTATATGGGCATCCTAATATTGTATCAAGTTGTATGTTGCCAAGATCCCAGTTGCTGATATGCTTTGAAAGCAGGGAAGTAAATTGTTGTTTAGGAGGGGAGAGCTGTCTCTCAAACAGGCTGGAAAGGGGGATACATTCCACATTCCGTGTTTTTCTAAGTTTAGCTTTGAACAGGGTTTTTCTTTTCAAACCCCTGTGTGTCCCATGCTGAGTAAAGGGAAAGTTATCAGTCTTCCCTATATGTTGAAGAGTTTTGCCAAAATATCAGAGACATTAGCAAATTGTAGTTTTCAGTTTATTGCAGGCATAAGACACTTGGGAATTCCATATGACACAAAACTAAAGACCCTCCCTCCCCTCAGTATTTAACAAAATGTTGCTGGTGGCTGGAATGTGTGTTATTTCCATATTTGCTCTTTCATTTGTCCTTTAACCTTTCTCTTGCGCCTGAAGTCTGTTTCAGCAATTTTTTCCCCATTACAAGTAGTTTGTCAGCTGTTACTTTTGATAGTTTTGATATTTTTTAACTTCTGATGTTAGACTGTTCACCCTCACATACTTTGTTTTGCATTTGGTTATTTTCTATTCAGAATACAGGGGTGCTGGTCTTTGCAGAGAGTGTTGATTTCAAAATATTTCCCCAGGTTTAGTTGAGAGCAATGTTTTATGATTGTTTCTGTTTATACACAATATAAGAGGGATCTCTCAGGTGTGTAGTAAGCACAGTACAGAATTTATTCATTGTCTGTCTGTGGGTGGCTGTGGGCTTCTTTGCCAAGCATCTACTGCAGCACTATCAGATCTCCACTTGTCTTCAGGTTGGAAGGAAAGTTCAGAGGCTGATATCACAGATCTGGAGACATGAGGTAGTTACCCTAAAGGCTGTACCTTTAAAATGTAATTGCAGGAGCATGGGTGCTATTGTGGAGAACCATTTAACCAGGGGAAGTCAGAGGGGTGGTGCAGTTAAGGGAGTGGGGAACTGTGGAGGAGCTGATCAGAGCAGATCGAAGGATGGATTCAAAGAATGTTGAGAGATGCAGGAGATGAATAATCTCTGAGGTCAGGAGAGCCAGGGAAGAATATTTTCATTTTATCAGGAACATGTTGCAAATGTTTACAGATCAAGGTTTAGCCTCAGATGGCTAATGCTCTTTTCAGGAAGAAACTTGTTTTCAACAGCAAAATCTAGCAAATTGAAAGAGTCATAATGGTTCTGCAAATCAGGTATTCTCAGTAAAGGAGATATTTCTGAAGGTCTTTTCATTATGAGTCCTTGAACAAGAGCGAGGGCACTTGGAATATTCATATAGATGAACTGTGGGAAATATAACTTATAGCTTGTATTGTAATATTTTTGAAGGACAAAGAAATGGCAGTGGTTTGTTTGAAAAACATCTAACAGTGAACAAAGTTTGCTGCTTTGAGCACAAAAGCATGCTTTTTCTTCCGCTCTTGGAGAGGAACTTTCCAGTTTTCCAATAAATGCATTTTAGGAAGACGTAAAACAAGTGTTGTAAATCTAGCAGAAGTACAGCCTTCTTGATGTTAGAGATCTATTTTCTAATTCACTGCTTTATCATTATCTAGGTTTTACATCTGTTTGAGAAAGTGTACATATAGACTACCTACTTAAGTAAACTGAGCCCTAGGGGTCTGGGATTATTTTCTCTCCTAAAATTGTAGCTGATGATAAAAAGATGCAAAGTTTGTTAAAAATCTCCTGAATTCATTGAGAGCTTTTCACTGTCTTCCACAGGACTTGAAGCATGCAAAAAAATAGCTATATGCAAGATTTGGTATCTAAAATGTTCTGTGGCCAGGAAACATCTGGAATGGAATGAAAATTGTGATTATCAATGTACCTGTTGCATCCATTTGCAGGACAGATCCAGTTGTCTAATTTATGCAAGTAATGAAGAAGGGGAAGTGAGATTAAAAAAAAGGAGTTACAGAAGATAAAAATTTATTTTGAACCATTGTCTGGGAAATATTAAAAAAAAGAGAATGCATTCAAGATGATAGATTTAGAAGAGATTGTCTTACTCCCTTTATTAAAAAGGTAGAGTCCTCTGTTCTCTGCCAGTCAGTTCTCAGAGAGGATGGACACAGCTGTGATCAGTAGTTCAAATATCTGTAGGCTTTGTGGCTTGTGGCTGCTGCAGGGATACAGCCAGGTCAACACAGGCTGCCAGGTATTGCCACCTGGTTGATTTTGTACAAAACAAGTAATGCCACAGCCAATTAGTATCAATCAGCATCCCCAATCTGTGTGGTTTTCTCAGAAAAATTAGGTAGGAATGGAAGTTACCTTTGTTGGGAATCTTGGCAGGAAGAACAGATCTGGAATAAGTTTGGACACCAAATTACACTCTCATCACATAAGCCTACCTTAGAAAATGTGTTGTGAAGTAGTTAGGCCTGAGTGGGAAGGCAGGCTGTGCTGGCACCCCTGTTGTCCCCATCCTGTAGTTACACAGGGCACAGGAGATTCCAAGGCTGCTTAGTCCTGTGCTTTCCCCCACTGCTGAATTGCGGCACAGAATGATGATATTCCTGTCACAGTGGTGCTGCAGGATGAATGAGAGCCCTGTGGTGTATTATACAGAGGGGTTGCTGAACTCCCCATGAGGCTGGAAAATCTGTCTTGCATTTGAAGGACTGAGGATTCGCTCATTTTTAGTTTGTACCATTGCCTTTAAATAGTAACACTATTGTAATTTTACTTATTATAAAGCAGTAATTTTTATAACCTACACATACAGGTTTTAATGCAGCACCAGACATGAACCAGTTTGTTCTTGCAGTTTTATATATATATTTTTTTATATGGATATGAGCATGAGAGCTGTTATTAGAGTCATGATAATCTCTTTTACTTTCTGTGAGATGGAACATTCTTTTTCTGTATTTCCTGAACATATTCTTATCGAATATTTACTGGATATTCTGATAATATTTTTCAAAGATCACACAGTATTTGGAGTTCAGGTCCTATGGTGGATTCTGGTACTTGATTATTTTTGTCCTGAGTCAGACCCATAACACAAAAAACCCCATATGCTTCCTCAGCTTCAGTTCTGCTCTCAGCTTCTTTTTTCAGAAATGAGAGGTGTTTTTCTGTTTTTTGAGAAATTAGATGATTCTTCACACGCTAATTCATTCCACTTAGGTCATAATGATTGTTTCAGTCTGTCAGTTCTTTTGAGGGCTTTGGAATTGTTTTTCTTACACCATTAGAGTTCCAAAGTGTCTACACAGACAGGTTATTAGCAAACAAAATAAATGTTTTAGACTCATGGCTCCTCTTGGAAGGGACCAAAGTATCAAACTGAGGTAATGTGAGCTGTAACCGGCTGCAAGGAGAAAGGAAGCACAAAAGAACAGCAGGGAAATTGTAGAATGAGGCAGTTGAATAATTAATGTAAATAGGCTAATTGCTAATGTGAAATGAGCTTTCTTATTTCACAATACATTGTCCTTCTTGACTGCTTTTTAACTGGAAGCTATATTCCAAAGATTTGGCATGTTCTGAAGATAGAAGGCAGGATTTTTTCTTAGCAGGCATGGCAGACATTTAGAATGAGAGATAATAAAGAACATGTGAGCACAAAGGGGAAACAGGTGTGGTGTGCAAACAGTCTCACGGACATAAACAGGTCAGGTAGAGAGCCCAGACAGTGCAGGGTTAGTTAAAAATAATAATTTTTAAAAAAGAGGCTTTTCAAGTTTGCATCATGTACTTCTTTACATAAGTGAAGAATATTGAGCAACTTTTTCAGAGTTTACTCCCAGGTGAATTTACTGAAAAAATATTGAAAATCAAATTCCTTTACATTTTGAAGACATCTTCCCCTTTCACTTAAAACACTTTTAAGATTTTCTTCTCCATCTGCTACTGTTAGAGCATGCCATTGTGAGCAATTATGATTTTGCTTAGTAAGCCTTCATGGCAGCTTACAGTATTTACTGTATTTTTCACTACAGTTCTGTCTCCATTTTGAGCTGGTCTGTGTGTGAGTACATTTCTCTGTTACTGCAGCTCCTTCAGGCTTTATCACATTCCATAAAACAGAGAGAGGCGTGTCTGGATAGAAAGCTCTGCTGTTAATGTTTAGATATGAAAAATCATTTATAAAAACCATGTGATATAAGAGCAAGAGTTATCTGGAAGAAATCATATGTAAAGACATAAAAGTCATTTTACATAAAATAATGAGTGTTACACACAAGTAAAAAGCCCAGACATCCACCAAGGTTGCTTATAGTAAGACTGGAAGGAATTATGATTATTTGATGGTAACCAAAGGAAATGCAGAAGACCTCATTTGTCTGCCCAGCAGCCTGAATCTGAGCAGTGGTACCCTTTTACAGGTACTGTAGTCTGGTCCTTACCTGCTGGACCATGCTTTCTCCTTCCAGTGGCATTGTGGATGTGTCAGTTGGAGTTTATCCATGCACAAGGTACTTTTAGATATCAGTCACTATCAGCACAAGACATTCAGCTGGTACTGTGCACTTTTAAGTGCTGTGTCTGTTTTCTCATCACTCCCTCTGGCATACCACAGGTATCCTGTGCAGAACCTTGTTAGTCCTGGATAAATTGCCCATATCCTGCTTATTTTTAGTCTATATCTAAGTGTCTATCAGCCATGCCTGCAGCTCTTGTTCCTTTGCCGGCACACTTACAAGAATGTGCTTACTCTTTCACAGGCTTCTGTATATTTTTTCATCTGCTTACAGCAGACTGAGTTATATTTATTATTTTATCTATTTAAAGCCCAGCAAACACTTGCAGACCTGAGGTCAGTAAATTTCCCTGATTTCTCAGAAGCTGGATGCCTTATTGGTCCTTCTTCTTGCTCGGCTAAGCATTGAGCCTGCAGTCCTATTGATCCAGCCTCAAGGGGAAAGATTACAAGTTATTAGTTTGACAGCTTCTCTGAAGTAATACTATTTTCCTGCTAAGCAAAGACAACTCTCTCAAACAGGGTACCAGCAGGTATTGTGTGTAGTCATGCAGGGGGGAAAGCATGGGGCTGAGAGAGAATATGTTGCTGGTTTACCTTAATTCCAGTTCACCCAGTTAGAAGCAGATCATGACACTTGAACTGCTTTCCCTGCAGGAGGTAAACAGTAAGAGATGGTAGAGAAAGAAAAGGAAGAGATTTCTGTGACTGCGGGCAACTAACCTGTGTGTGTCACTGCACTGTGTGCTGCTGGCATGGGGGCAGAATGGGGTGGAGTGAGGGAGACAGAAATTTGCCTTTCTCTTGCAAACATTAAGGGAATGACAGCTTCCTTCCCTTTTCAATTTCAGAAAGGTCAGTTCTTCCTTCTTCTCCTGGCCTTTCAGTGAATGGGATTGTCAAATCACAAACTCATGACTCTTTTGAAGAGGAAAAGTTCCAAAAGAGCCATGCAGGTTGGCACACTGATTGGCATTGGCTCTGACTGCTTCAAACCCTAGCTCTCTATCCAAGGTTAACATCCATGATAAAATACACAAGAGTTCTTAATCCACAGTGGAGAGGACTGAGATCTAAATTAAATATAATTCCACGGGTCATTCTGCCACTGCTGCTACCACTGCTTCTCACAATTAAACACAGCATGGATCTTTCATGAGTGCCTGTGATTACTATAAATTCATTCCAATATGCTTGATAAAAGGAATCTTTTCGACTTCAAGTGTGCAATAAACAGTTATAGATACTCAATCCAAAATACAATGAAGTAATAGCTCATTAGTAATGGGACAGAACTCCCTCTTCTGTTTTCTCTCTTGATGCTACTGTGTACAGGGTGGTGACAGGAGCTTTAAGAACCTTGATGGTGGGAGGAGCAAATTATTCTGCACAGTTGCTGTATGAGTTCAGTTCCTTTTATCATGTTTCATTCATGAAATTTAGTGTAAATGACAGACACCTAATTCCAGACTTTGTATTCAAAAATTAAGTAAAAATTTGTGCCTCCTTGTGTTTATAACTTTTTTGGAACTTGAGATGAAGTTAGTTGTCCACTAAAGTAATTTCTGTTTCTGAGTAGTGCCTTCAAACCCCTCATTCAGATTATCCTGCTGTGAGTTTGAGCCTAGCTGCTAACTCACTCACCTTAGTTTTATTGCTGGTAAGAAATGAGGCAATTTAGTGCCTGGTTTTTGGTGGCTTACCTGAGAACTGTGTCATACCCCAGGGGATGTCCTGAACTGGGTCACTGTCAGAGCTGCATATGGGTACTACACTGCCACTCGTTAGGTGTGAAGTTTTTACTATCCCAATGTTGTTCTCATTTGACTTTCAACAGTGCTTCAGTGTCTGGTTCACTTTATTTAGTGATTAAAGGTAACTTTTCCCCCTGAGGAACAGCACAAGAAATCAATGTTCAAGAATGCTGCAAGCAGCTAGAAAGCACTGTAATTAACAAAGCTAGCCTAAGGTTCCCAAATCTAGCCAAGTGTGTGAGAAGAAAAATTAGTTATCAATATTATGCCTAGATTTACTTTTCTTTGAGCTAGATAAAGAAGTACAGTTTCTTAAGCAGTTACAGAAAATGCTTTGTAGAAATTAATCTGAACCTGCTGTTTTAATTTGAATATGGGAAATTACTCCAGATATACTATGATTTAAATTTGTACCTCTTTTAGCAATAAAGGTTCTAATAATTACTTGATTAAAAAAACATGTCAAATGATTTCTTATGAAATCAGTGATGTCATCTGGAAGCATCTCACAGATAAAAATAGATTTCAGATTTCAGATTGCTAATGTACCTAAAAAATAAATGTGTTCTTAAACTTTACTCAAAGGGAAAAAGGAAAAAAAAAACAAAAACATTTTCCTTCACCTGAGAGAAAAGCATGTAAAGAAAGAACACAGTCTATTTTCTGCCTAGTTATCTGTTGAAACATTCAGCTGTAAAATTTGAATTTTCCAGGGCTCCATGTCAACTGTGGCTTTGTTTTTCTCCTCCTTTTGAGTGAGCTCTGCTGACACTGTGATTTACTAGTACACTTGTCATTTAGCTTTATGGAAAATGTGTCTTGACAGCTTCTTCAACATCCTTGAGATTATGGTGTTCTAGGTGAGCTGTAAGATATATGTGCTTTTAAAGACCATTGTGAGTGTGTATATGTGGTTATATAATCAGGGTCTTGTACTTTTTGCATCTATTAATTTAATTATAGAAAGGAGAAGGGCTCATCAGTAATTTTTGATTGTGGTTTGTATTTTTTGTTTAAAACTGAGGGTTTCCTTATTAGATAAAAACAAACTGAGAATGCATTCCACTACTTTTCTTCTCTCTAATTCATGGCCAAAACACTACCAGTATCCTCGCCTTGTACTCAAACATTGCTGTGGTGGCTGCAGAGCCAGTGGCACAATGTGACTGCCTTTATCAGCTGGTATCCACTCAGGGTATTCATGAGAGGCTATAAGCTGGGCCAAATCTGTGGCACTAGTTTGGGTTCTTCCTGAAATTAACAGTTTCACCTGGGAGCATGCAGCCTCCCTCAGCTGTGCCATGAGGCACATGGAACAACACATGGAGAAAGTGCTCCAGGATCTAAAAGGCAACGCTTGCTGCTTGAAGTCAAACTAGAGGTCTAAAGAATCCTGTTGGATGCAAGAAGAATCCAAACCTAACTTCCATGTAGTCAGATAAAAAGCATAGATACATCAATACAAATCAGTATCAATATGTAAGGACCAGTGGAAAACATTAGCAACTCTGGCAAGTTAGCAGCTTGTCAGAGGCTGTGGTGTAATATTTTGTTTACTACTATGTAACCCAATTATCTTCTAGACATTTCTGTGTTTGTTCATTGGGTAAATGCTTTTACTGTGAGACCATTGGATTAATGAAGTTTTATTCATAATGCATTCCCTGTGTACTGACTAGCAAATCAATATTAGCATAAATAAAGCCATTTAAACTAGCAATGTAACACAAAGGCTCCAAAAGAAGGCTGAACATTCATAATGCTCAAAAAACGTGACCAGCCTAGGTATCACTTCTCTGTTAGTAAACAGCAGAATTACAAAACCTTTCCTACCACATGTGTTCTATGTTCACTATTAAAGACATTTGTTCACAGCAATTTAACATGTGAATAAACCTTACTAAGCATGGGTGTCTGTGGAGAGCTTTGGGTTTCAGTTTACACACTAGCAGATTTTGAATATCTAAGAATCATTACTCATGTCAACATTTTACTTTGCTCTTTCACTGAAGTCATTGTGAAGCTTCTTTGTTTTAGGTAGAACTACAGATTAATTGCCTTTATGGAAAATAATTGAAGAATTCATTCAGAGATTCATCATACAGAAAATTATTTGAATCCATCTGCTAGTCTAAAGCCAATGCAGTTGTCTTCCTCTTTATAAACACTGACATGGTAACTTTTCTTCAGTGTTCTAAAATGTGCTTTCATTCAGTACATCTCATTTATTTTAAGATTTTTCCTAAGTAGTGCTATGATATATTTCCTATTTGCCTGAAGCTATAGTCTGTATTTTGGTTGTGCTGTTACATCCAAGTAAAACATGTGAAATGTCTAATAAGGACAGTAAGTTCAGTTTTAAGTCCAAATTTGAAGTGTTGAGATTTATATTAGTTCAACAAAATAATGAAAAACTGGAATATGTATTGAAAATAAACATTCTTTGTTTTTATAATGAAACATTTTATTGCTTTTATACAGGATGTATTGAAAAGCTTTGTAACAATGTGAAGAAGGAAAGATTGCCTGAGAATTACCTTTTTCTAAAATTATTTTCCTATTTTTCTAGAGATGAGCTTGAGAAAGTGGCACTGGTTGTTTTTCTCTGAGTTTTAACCCCTAAGGATTGCAGGCTTTTAATAATTTGGCTCATGACTGAATGCACTGCTTTTCCCTCCAGTTTTTACTTGTTGCTTTTCTGTTTTTACTTTTTGTGTGTGCTTGTGTGGGTGGGTTTTTGTATTGTTTTGGTGTGGTTTTTTAATGCTTAGTCAAGACAGTCTGATAAAGGCAGGGATACCCATAAAATATGGTGTTATAAACACATCTGCTTTGCTTTTGTTTGCCTTTTTACAGTTTGTGTCATGCAGCCACCATGATTTCAGAATATTCTTGTCCAATTTTCTGCTTTTCACTTGTCTTGATGAAATTTGCCAGTAGCTTCCTATTACCTAAGCAATTAATTCCTTTTCTACATTTAGTAAATACAGTTATTCTTTTTCCTAGCCATTTACAGCTCTGGCAATTGTGGCACAGGGAATTGCACTAGGATTTAATGTTGCTGTCTTGTTAATTTTGATAGAAAATCAGAGCATGTTACAATACTAAGTAAATTATTGCTATTCTTATTAGAAAGCTTTTTGGCAGCTGATTGTCTCAGTCCAGGCTGTGTGGACACGGGTCTGATTTTTTAATTCTTTATTTTCTGTACTTAATTACATGATGGAAAAATGGGTATAATGGGTCAAAACCTGCCTCAGAATAAATGGCTGCACAGTATACAAGGAGAAGTCTAATCAGGCCCTAGCTGTTTTGACAGAGTTTATGCTGATTTATTATATAATTTATTCAGGATAATATCAACCACAGTGTAGATATTATGCATTCCATGGGAGCTGAATTCAATCCCATTTTCCTCTACAAGTGGTATACTCATGATAGAGCATACAAATGGTGGGGTAACATCCTGCTTTTGGCTGGGATGGAATTCATTTTTTCTTAGCCCACAGCAGCCTTTTTAAATGAATGTTCATTATTTACTGTCTCTTCTATACATCCGTGAATGTGGCCATGTTTTTAGAACAGATTCCACAAAGGAGCCAGTCTGCATTGCGGACTTAAATGTTTGTATGCCTAAGCAGCCAAGTATTCACAATTCAGAAGCACCAATACTAATTTATGTATCAATACTGAAAGACTGTTAATGAAAAAGTATACATTTGGTGTTAGTATATAGTATTTTTCTCATGTCCAAATTATTTGGAGACAAAAAGAAGCATCTTACTTATTAAGAAGCATCAATATATTAAATGTGTAGTGTGGAAGCAGAACCTGGTGCTAAAATAAGTAAATATATAAGTATATCTATTAGCATTTAATTTTTTAAATAATGATTATGGATTTACATGCACTGTAAAGTATTCCACTCTTTAGTCAGTAAAGCTTACTTCAGAGAAAGTAAAATATGTAGCTGTTTTAAAAGACTGCACAGTTGAAGTTTTGTGCCTGACTTGTCTTTCTTGTTGAGATTAAACACCCATAGATTTGCAAGTACAAGTATTTCTTCTGACACTGTTTTGAAAAGAAAATCCTGGTGGTTAAATGCGCATATAGGCTTGAGAGAAGGAAGATGCTGCAAGTAAATAAAAATGTAAGGAGACAGGTTTTTTTCCAAAACAATCCTGAGACTGACAGTAGTTTTAACACTTGCAGTTTTTCACCCTTGTCTTCCACTTGCAGGCAGTGGGAAATGGGAACATCTCCACGCACTGAGTGAGCAGTGGGTCGAGTTCCAAATGCAGCTTGCACAGCAAGTCAGGGAACTGGCACTCAGTTCTCACTGTGATGTCTTCAGCAGGTGAAGTGTTCACTGACTGCTGATTTTGAATTGCAAATAATTTCTGCTTTCATATATTTCTTTAAATTATTTTTTAAAGGAGCCTTTGATTCCAGAAAGGAATCCCAGAAAGGATCCAGAAAGGAACCCCCAGCTTCACAATGTTTCCTCATTCTCTGTGTGTTCAGAACTGTGCCCCCCATGCCCCCTACTGCAACTGCCCATCAAAAGGAATCCCAGAAAGGATCCAGAAAGGAACCCCCAGCTTCACAATGTTTCCTCATTCTCTGTGTGTTCAGAACTGTGCCCCCTACTGCAACTGCCCATCAGCCAGTGCTGGGCTCTGAGATCTCTGCAGGAAGGTCATCCCAGCCAAGGCTACTTAGCAGCAGTTCTGTTCCATGCACTGTTTTTGCCTTTGGTCCATGTGTTCCCCCTGGAGAGTCACCTGGCACTATTGCCTTGGAATGAGTTGTACAAAGCCAAGAAGGTTCTACTAGAAGACTACTTTAATTCTTCTACTTTGCCTTTTTTCAGAAATCCAGAGTAAACAAGAATGTTGCTGTGGGCTTTGTTTTGCAATTGATTTGGTAAAAGCTCAGTCTTTCATGTTTCTTCATGTCTGTGTTTCCCTCAGAAGTATTTAGGAGAAACAAAAGCCTAATGATGGCTAGAGTTATGAAAACATAAATAGGTCCCAGGAGGGCTTTTCCTCTTCCCTCTTCTTGCACATATCATTTTTCTCATCTTTTTCCTTGATTTAGATCTAATTTGCATACTAGAAGGTTTTTCTCTCTCATTTTCAAATCCAGTAAACTGAGAATTTAGATGAGCAGTAACAAGGTGAGTAATGTAAACAAGTGAAATGCTTACAAAAGATACCCACAAACTAGAATTTCCCGTTTCTTGCTTGCAAGACCGACTGAATAAATACAAACATTCTGTCCGCCTGGAGAAAGGATGATGAATACTGCCCACTAACCTTTTAAAAAAACTGTCACACTCTTCAATTTGCACACAAAACAAAATATCAGTGACTATTGTACCAGGACAGAGGTGTTTCGGTTTGCTGAGCCAGGATCAGAGCATAAATCAGTTTCTTTGCTCTGTGTTTATTACTCCACTGTACAATTTCTAGCCCTGTCAGGTTTTAGTGAGATATTTGTGTTCTTTACTGATTAAGCAAATTTCCATGTTTCAGTAGACACAGCAAGGTCTTAATATGTACTGCATGTGTCACATCATGCACCCATCACAAAAGTTTATTGATGGTCTGTATAGCTTGCTATAGCTTTTTTGTACATAATAGAAATAAAAATTCAATCTCATCTGTATTGTAAGGAGGTGAATGCATCCTACAGGAATAGTATTTGTAACAAAATTCCCTCCTTGGATTAGTGTACTGATATTTTCTCAAGTTTGAAGACCTCTTCATGTATATATAGGCCTGGAAGTATTTAATGATTAAAAAACCCAACCAACAAAGGAAAAACCAAAACCCCAACCTTCCTGTTTTTCTTCCATTGAGTTCACTTGAACATTGAGGCTTCTCTCTTTGAAACATGACAGTGTTCCAACAGTGAAAACAGTACAAAATGAAATATTCTTGACCCATAATTTCTGACAATTTACTGATCATACATAGTGAACTACAAACAGGATTTTCATTTAAGAAGCCACTGAAAGTGGAATGTTTAACGGTTCCATCTTTTAGCATAAGCTTCTTTTTAGAAGCTATTTAGACAAGAAGAGAAAACTCACAAAAATTAAAGGGTAGTAGCAGAGATTTAATGTAGGGATTTCAGGTCAGAAGAGCTTACATCTGAAGCAAAAAAAAAAAGAGATAAAAGGTTAAAAGTATTTTGTGCTCTATTTTTTCTTCTGATATATGACAATAAGGTAAAAAGAGAAGAGAGGTTAACTTGTTTTCCTTCCAGCTAATGCATTCTATAGGCTGTTCTGAAAAGAAGAAAAGAAACCAACACGAGGTTTTGAGGAGACATTAACAGAAAAATTCACAGCTCTATGATACAGTGGTATATTCAAACACGTAATGCCAACACCTGTCTTTTATGTGCAGCACTGCTTGCTAGTGAATAAGGTGCAAATGTTTTGACAGTGGGTATAAAGGGTTTTTACAGTATTTGATAGTTGGATGTAGAATGAACTCTGAAGGAGACAATTAAGAGGTATATTTTCTGCAGAGTGCATAGGGAATTAACTGTGAGCTGCACTGGCAACAATGGATGTAACACACCTGATTTTCTGTAAACCTGAAGAAAAATACCCTTTATTGCTGCATTATTCATTTAGATGGGATTTTTTAAGATTCCCAGGGGAGTAAGGCATCTATTCCTTTCAGAATTTCAGTAGGTTTTTAACTGCTTTAGAGAACCTTATTCTTAGGGAATTAAGAAATCATCTGTGGACTGAGTTTGCTTTATTCTAAGAAATGTTGCACTCTGACAAAACTGAATCCACATTGGAAAAACCTCCAAACCCACCAATCAAAAAATTACCAAAAAAACCCTTTAAAAACTCCACCCAAACAAAACCAGTCCTATATATTTTTAACTGTGATACTTTTCCTTGAATTTCTCCTGTGTATAGAGACTCAAGACATGCATCAACTAAGTCTTCAAGAAGAGCTCATTTAGGACATGTTGGATTATCAAAGTGCCCCATCCTTGCCTAAAGGGATCTCTTGCCACCAGCAATACATTATTCCTCTGGGCCTTGGTTTGCTATACATGTCTATGCATAGCCCAGGGCATAGTTCCTATAGTGAGCAAGGCACACTGGAGAGATGGCTGAATCTCGCTGAGGTGTTGCTTCCCAATTCTGCATACGCCTGAAATGTGCCATGATGGTTACAAAGGAGAAGAATGGTGAAGAATGGCTAATGAGCTCCTGCTCACCTTTCTCCAGCACAGATTTATCTCTATCTCAGTTATGTTACTGCCTGCTCAACTCTTGAAATTGTGCAGAAGAGGTGGTGAGTGTGGAGCAAAGAAAACTTTCTCCAGGGGCTTCCTAGAGAGTCTCACTTCCTATGCAGCTCAGAGAAGGCTGGCCCTGTGCTGGCCCTTGAGTCCTGACATAACTCATCTGTGAGTATATTGCAAATGTGTGTTTTACCTGTTGATTTCTAAGTACAACCCAGCTTTGTCTACCAGTGCAGTTCTATGGAGACAGGAAGGTTTTATTTACACATATTTTAGGTTTTGCTTTTTGTGACCTATTGCATATATTTTCTTTATTATCAATATCCATAAATATTACTAGTTAATAGGACTTAGATTACCAGCCTTCAACACAGCATGAAATAGCTGCATTCTTACTAGCTGTAACTAGCAAAAGCATTACCTAGGAATTCAGGACCCCTTGGCTCTTGGATTCTGGCCACGACACTTCAAGCCAGAATTTGGAAAAAACAAAACAGCAAAAAACCACAATTTCCCCCCCAAACCTCAACAAACCTACCAGTTCTTGTGCTGGTTTGTTGTTTGGGTTTTTTATTGAATTTTTGTTGTTTTGTTATTTGTTGGTTTTCTAACTAATCTTGGCCATTTATTTCAATGTCTAAATGGAAACAGAACTCTTTTGAAGATCTAGTCCCATGTGAGTTTGTTCTGCCTTAACAGCAGATGGTGAATAGCTTCAACAGCTTTGTTTCTATTACCAGATGTCTTTGATTTACTCCCTTGCTTTGCTTTCTGGCCTTTATTGCTTCTATTCTGAAATAGCAGAGGCAGAGCTATTGTTACCTCTCAGCTATAGCTTTTCTCATACAATACTATTGATCTCTTCTTGTGGCATTATTCAAAAAAGCATTGTGACTAAAAGGAAGGGAGAGGGTGAAACCTCTTCCATAGCAGTATACTGTAAGATCCTATTGCTGCAAATATTTGTGCATGTATTTAGTTGTGCATGCTACTCTTGCTGGAAACACCAGAGAAATGACAATGCATGTCTTCTATTTATATATATTTATAATTAAAGGCAGATTGGTCTTTTTATATAGACATGACTATATGTGGTACTTTAGACCCTTTGTTATTTTTTGACTATTTCAGGCACAGCACAGTCCATAAACCACCACACTGATAACAGCATTCTTTAAATTCTGTGTGACATTGGCAGTCTCAAGGATGACATAAAGTATTCAGTCGAGACATCACCCTGCTGTAGATTAATTGTGTCCTTCCCAATGAACAACCAGAAGCATATTCAGTTTCAGGGTCCACGTATAGACTTGCACCTGTGGGAGAGAATTGGAAAAGTCAACCTGAGGAAACTTGCTTTGAGTGATGCTTTTCCTTGAGAGTATAAACCATAGCTGCTCTAGTTCTTCCACTGCAGGGAAGCCATTACTTCAGCTTCCCTGCTTTTATGCTTTTGGTCTTTCTGAGTGGCTGAAGGAGCTGGGTTTTTCATCTTCCAGACCAGAGATGGTTGCTAGTGTCATTCAAGTTTTGCTCCAAGCCTTTATTATCCCACCTTATTGTGGGACCTCAAAAAGGTTAGATCTAGTCTTAGTTCCCCAGTTTCAGTTTTCATCTTACCTTGTATTGGCTCCTCATGAGCATCTTAATCTTCTGTGGGCTCTGGAAGCTCTGCCCCCCTCCATGAGGTTCACAGAGTGTTCTCAGAAGTTGCTCTTTCTCCTCCTGGCAGTGGCTCATCGTAACGCTGCCGTGTGACACAGCCTGTCAGCTCCTCTGAAACCACACTGTCTGCATTTGGATCAATCCCTTCTGAATTTCTGCTTACTTGTCTGATTATTTCTTTCAAAACTGATTGCCTTCATTCAGATTTTGGCCCCAGGCAGGTTTGAGCTTTACTTCCAACTGCATGATTTTTTTAAAATTGTAATGAAATAAGGAGAAAAACTTATGATGTAGTTTCCTCTCAACAAACCACAACTTTTGATTCAAAATGCCTAAGACCCTAAAACATGTTCTAAACAAAGTTATTTTTCAAGCTTCTATGGTGTTTTTTTTTTTTTCCTGACATTTACTTCAGCTATTTTCTTTCTTTCATTGTGAGGTGTAATCCAAATTTTGACTTTGAAATTAAGTCTTGAAGAGAAGAAGTTGCTTTGGAAATTTTTGGCAAAAAGTTTGCCATTGGGAACTTTTTTATTTTAAATGCTATATTTAGAGTAGTATATCTGCCTAGCTCAGTTTTTCAGTTCAAAAAAATGGAAGGGTTTGGCTGATGCTAGGCAAACTGATCCTTCTCTCTTATGGCCATTTTATCACTGTCTTTCAAATTATATATATTCTTATATATTGTTATTTAAGAATATCTTTTCTGATTAGATCTGCCTGTATTATTGAACAAATATAGTCCCAAATATAGTCCTCCTATTCAGGAGTTATCTGCTAATTCCTCATAATTCCTTGTGTATACTTATTTATTTACTGTTTACAGTTGCTCTCATTGTAATGTGTTTTTATGACCTTTAGCATGTGAATCATTCATGTAGTGATTGCCAGGCATATTTGTATTCATATGGGCTTTCATCTAATGTCATTGAAAACAAAGGAGAATGTGGTATTGTCTTCTCTCTGGGTCCTGATTAGTGACCTACATTACCCTGGTTAGATGTCTTAAGTTGTATTAGCAGAATGGTCTCCTTCTTCTGCAGTTATTACGTGTGAATATTCATAATTGTTCATCAAATCAATTTAGCACGAGATAGAAGGCTTTTCATAATGGTCGTGAAAGCACTTTTGCCATGAATTCTTTCATTACATTGTTCTCATTTATTCATGCCAGTATTTGTAACACTTTTTCTGAGTAAGACCTCATGCACTGGAGTGTTTGAGATCAAGCTAATGGAAAAAATATGAGAAGAGAAAATATCAGCTGAGCAAATAGCTTCTATGGCAGAACAGTAAATGAAAGCTTCTGGGCTGTGTTTGTACCTGCTGTCCCTCTAACCTTAGCTGGCCTCTTGGCATATACACATATATTATAATATACATGTATTATATATAATATTTATTTTATATATGTGTGTGTATATTAAAAATATATTGCCCATTAAAGGCTGAATTATCTTTTTATATAGACATGACTATTACATGTGGTACTTTAGAGCCTTGGTAGGTTACAACAAAGGATGTGATGTTACTTTATCTGTATAACGGTAAAAAAATAATTCTAGGCTTCTATTACATAGTTTATGTTCTTGGCAAAATTTATCAGCCTTGGATTCGTGCTTGGTGTGGCATTCTTTCATCAAATATATATGTACTTCATCTTGAGTTTCACTCAAGGATGTATGTAGGATAACCCTGAAAGTAGAGTGGCAAACTGAGGTGTCATGGCAGAATCTTGCAGAATAGCATTTTCTGCTGCTGAGGCTCCTGTAAACTTGGAAGACAGCATTAGGATTTCTTAGCTGGGCTTATTAAATTAATAATGAACTCACCACTTTTCATATGAGCTTAACATACCCTTAATGTTAGGATGATCTTTTTCCTGTTTGAAAGATTGGTGGCAGTAAACAGAACATAATTACAACAAAAATGTTAATACTTGCCTATCATCATCTAAAACTTGTCCTGTATTTTAAAAATGAAGCTGTTAGTTAAGAACATGCCAGCTGATGATGAATGTTCTATGATTTGAAATAACTGTTTTAGAAAATGTTATTCTCTCTGCTAAGATTCCAAGCTGCTAATATGTATAAGCATTAAAAAACTGGACCGGGCTGTCCCTTTTTTTATCTTTTTAAGAGATTAGCAAGAATAAGAGTGGGGGGAAATTAGTTTTCAAAGCATCAGTGATTTCTATTCAATATAATATATATCATTAATATCCTAATTAACACAGATAAGAGCATTTGTGATTCCATACCTCTTACTGGAGCCTTGGAAAACCAGGTTTCTTGATTTTAGTTAAAACAATTTAAAATGTAGGGGTTTCACAGATGTTGTCTATCTTTCTGAACAGTGCCACTCTTTTCTGATTGTCTTGAGAACAGGATAAAGTTTTTAAAGGGTAGAGGGAAACTTTCATTGCTGTAATAACTACCCTCTGAAGAATTGAACCAGAGAAAAATAAAATAACTGGGAGGCAAGGAGAGGGAGGAGATGGAGGGGAGAGATGATTTCTTGTGAGATATTAACAGAATCAGGAGAGTAAAAGGGAAGAGAGTGGCTGGCTGATAATTTATTACACCATCTTTAGCAGAAAAGAGAATTAAAAGAAAAAAAGAACTTGGCTGTCAGTTATATAGCTTTTTTCACCTATTCAATGTTATGAAGTGCCCAGAACAAAAATAAGGTCTGGCAAAGAAGATGGCACTGTGTGGAAGCCTCCAGTGTTTTAGCTCCACTGGTGGGAGTTGAGAGCAGGTGAACAGATTGTTTGTCATTAAACTAATAATGCTAAATTAATTTCATATTATATGCCTGATAGTGATTCAATCTCTAAAAATATCCTAATAGTGCTCACTGTATAATACAACCACTCCTTTATTATAACTCTCTTTGTTTTACAAATCCTCTATATTCATCCAGACTGAATTGTCTAGTCTACCTCATTCCTTTTCAGGGCTGCATAACAGTTCTGGCACTGTTTGGAGAAGAGGTAGTTACAACAACACCCACTTCCTATCTCAAAAGTTATCAGCATGCCTTCACTCTAGAACTACAGTATAAATACTGATTTATGGTAATTAATGTAGTATTTGGTGGTGATGGCACTGTGTATCCTTTCCTGTCATTAAATGCTCTGAGATTGGTAGTGTGACTCATCTACATTTATTTCCAGCAGAGATTTGTCAAGGAAGTAACCATCATAATCACTAATAAAACATTTCATGAATATTTAAATTAGGCCAGTTTGAGAGAAGACTGGTTTAACAGATACTGTGATTTCAGAATCAGATTTTGTGTAATTCTTGGGTACCTGGTATTGGGATGTGATGGTGAGGCTTCCCATAATACGCTGTGTCATATGGATTCATATTGGTCCTGTCTTTTCATTTGAACAGAGCTGAAAAATTTTTAATAATTCATCTTGAATACCTTCAACACAAGTATTTTGAATTTTGAAAAGTGCATCAATTGACACTGTTGCTGAGCAATTACTTGCTGTTTCTAAACAAATGCTTATGTTTGCATTGCCTGTTTTTCATGTCTGGTGCAAAGATGATGCAATATCCTTCATAAAAGAGAAATGTGTGTCATTCAGCAGACTGTATACGTGCGCATTTCTTCTTAGTACTGAGGGTATTCCCAAGGGGACCTCTGAGCCCCATTGAGATTGAGCACCAAGTAAAACTGTAAAAGAAATTAGTATCCTGAAAGTAGACAAAAAATTGAAAGGAGATGTTTTTCTGCCTTTCCTAATACCACACAGTGCTTGCTTTTAGTACCCAGACCTCCTCAGTCCCTTCCTATGTCTCCCAGATGCATAATTTTCCTTAAGGACTTAATTAGAGCATTGCAAACTTTCAGGTAAACCCTTCTCTGTGCAAACTGATAATCCCTGAACTGTGTTTTTTATTACTCTAAAACAATGTGGCTATTCAGTACTTGGACTCCATGGGGCTCTCTCTAGGACATGTGTAGGATTCTACGATGAGAAGCAGTTCCATTAAATATTACATGCATTGTTTAGAGAAAGTTATGCCCACAGAGAGTAACTTTGGAACATGTACATACATTATTTACTGACGTATGTGCCATGTTCACATTCAGGATGGCCTAATTCAACATCTGCTTCTGATGAGAGTGAGCATCTGGTGTTTCACAGATAATTGAGACATGAGCTGACTGTCCTCTAGGTCGACCAGACAGACTGGAACCAGGCTCTCTGGGTAGATGGTAAGACCTAGTTTAGTGCCAGGTGTAATTCTGATCACACCTTTGTTGTAGGCTGGGATCAGAACAGGTTTTATCTGTTATAACCTCTATGCAAGCACAAGTACCAGCAACTTCAGTGTTGTGCCCCAGAATCAGAAGGAACAAGAGAGATGAAGATTTTTCCAACACAAAAGAGTAAAATGGGAAAGTTTTTGGAACTCTACTCCCATTAAACCTTTTCCTCCAATTTACCTATATGCATCTATAGGTGTGTATCTGTGTGGATGTACAAAAGCAGGGAAATTCTTTTTCTCCTGGCACTTTGCTTTATGTTCCTTCCATAGGACCTATAAAGCAGTTATAACACAGTCTGCAGAACTGCAATACAATTGCAAGTATCAGAAATGCATTGCAAATTCAAGCTTCAATGCCAAGCTGTGCTAGTCTGCTTAAATGACAGCTTGTCCAGAATTTGCTGGTTTGATAGACCAGTTGCATTTATGCACTTCCTTTGAAAAAGAAGTAACGATGTGAAAAAGCAAGTCTTAATCATCAAATTAAAAAACATATCCCACCAGACTCCATCAAAACAACAGCTATCCTTCAGAAGCAAACAGCATAAACATTGTCTTCATCTCCTCCTAGACTCCTCCTAGAAACGTTCCAGTCTTCAGAAGTTATACCATTGTGATTTCACTTCTGTTCAGTGTTTGCTGCATTTAATTGCCTCCGGCAGACCTGTTACCTGCATAACCATGGGGTGTTTTCTTGCCAGGCGTTATCAGTCGTCAGGAAGCAGAGGAGTTGTTGATGAATAAATCTGAAGGCGCATTCCTGGTGCGAGTCAGTGAGAAAATCTGGGGCTACGCGTTGTCCTACCGCCAGCAAAACGGCTTCAAGCACTTCCTGGTTGATGCTTCGGGGGATTTCTACAGCTTCCTGGGGGTAGATCCAAACCGACACCCAACACTCACAGATCTGATTGATTTTCACAAGGTAACACTTGCTAGGTTGAGATCAATAGCTGAGTGGAATGGATTAATAATTTAATGAGGAGCCATGTAGCTTGAAACCACACTGGAAAATAGCAATGGCCATAGTGAGAAAGAATATTGCACACTATGCCCAGCTGTAACATTCATACTTCTGTTGCAGTGAATCAGAAGGTTTTTCCCCTTATTTCAAATGCTCCAGTATGTACTTGTGTCCCCTTATACAGTGTGTACTCTCCTTGGCTACAAATGGCCTAATAAGGGCTGACAGATGTAATGCTTTCTGAGCCTCTTTGCTGTGGAAAATTGGATTGGAAATACCACAGAAAGGTCTTTCAATGAAATTTCAGCATTTTTCTACCTTTGATGTGAGGGCTGTAATGTGCAAAAGCAAGAGAGTGTGACCCTGCGCTAAAGAAGGGAACATGGACGGGCTCTCTTTTAGGGCTGTGTTAAGGGTCACTCCTTATTACCCAAAACAATCTTGCAAGAGGAATTTACTATTCGACTTTAGATGGGTTTGAATTACTTTACCTCTAGGTTCTGTTTCTTGTTGCCAGACTGTAACTAAATAGTAGTACTGTTCCTGAAAGCATAAATTGTTTTCATCTTGCATCTCCCTGTCTTCATCAGTTTTAATTCTGTTTTTTTTTTCTTAGCCACCCTTATAGTTCCTCTTCATCCTTTCTTTTCTAGTTCCTCATCCTATTTTATCCTTTTCTCACTCTTTCTCAGCGTAATTCTATAAATTTTTTGCTCCTCCTTTTCTTCACAGCTTTTAATTTTTAAAGTATTCAGTTATTTTTCTTCGAAATTCCCTGTCTTTTAAATCTTGTTTTTATCTCACTTGTTTTGCAGCATCTGTTTAGTGTTGCCTTAGTGTCCATCAGAGATCACTATGACATTACATGACCACAAATTATATTTCCACATGGGGAGATGGTAGGTGTAGCATTTGACTAAAATATATGTCCTCCCCTAATTTAAAGAAAACCTTTCTCAGTGGCCACCTTGTCAAATCCCTGACACCCTTCTTGTACAGAATGTCCTTTTGGCAAATTTGGGTTAACCAGCTAGGCTGTGTCCCCTCCTAGTTCTCCCTTATTCCCAGCCTACTCTGCCAGCAGGGCCTGAGTGGCAAAAAGAGAAAGCCTTTGTGCTGTGCCAGCAGTGATGAGCAATAGTTAAACTGTTTTAGCCACAAATTCAAAGCACAATGTCACAATGGAGCACAGGCAGCTGTGAAGTTCCATCCCAGCCAGCCAGCCCCAGTGCACCCGGAAAGAGTCTAACCAGGGCTTTGTCAGGGACAGAAAAGCAGGCATGCACACCTCAAATGCAGATTATCAGGTTTTGGATGTGGAACCATTGGCTAATGTAGTTTTCCCTCTGGTCCTGATGGCAACAACCAATTCCAGCCATCTGTGTTCCAGCTATGTTCCTTTATTTTCATCACAGCTCACATTAGGCAATCACTGCATTAGGAACGCATCTATTTACAGACAGCAGTAGATCACTTGTCAGAAGCAGAATGGCTTTTAGTTCCTGCCATTTAAAAAAAGGAAAAAACTTGCTTAGGTGTCCGTGATAAGAGTTAATAGCTGCCCCAGCAGTAAGCCTAGGAAGGAAACCAGTTCACCTTTTATACCAACACACAATTCTATTTTCCCTGTCTAGCTTATGGCTATATTAAAACTGGTACCTTTGGCAATCACCTCAGGAGGCATTTTATCATGTCTGTCACATGGTTTTCTTAGAGTCTTTTCTGCCTGCCTTCTCTGGTGAAGTACACTGTCAATTATCCCAAAACCTCCTGGTAACCCCAAGCAATCTGTATGTGACTGGTGGTGATGTGGGCACATTTTCCCTTGCAGCTATTGCTATATTTTTTGGAAAAGGTGCTGCTTTCCTCATGACTATTTTTAGCAAGAGTATACTTCCCCAGCCCAAAGGTTGCAGAGAATTTTTTAAGGGCCTGAGGAAGGCTGGCATAACTAATTTTTTACTTGCTTATACTGATTGACTTCTTTTTGTTTCATTTTAATTAAAAAACTGAGAGGTCACTCAAGCAACTCAGCTTGCAGACACAAGGGGGTGGTAACTGTTAGCTGGAAGAACAAACCTTACAGAATATGGTGTGAGTGTGCATCTTCTGTGCATAGGTGCTGTGAGTACAGACTGCCTTTTCCTAGCAAGGGCAATGTCTTTCACCTTGCTGTCATCAGTCAGAAAGCTGTTACTGTTGTGTGTGAGCACTCAACATTAGCTCCTGCTCAGTCTGCCTGGGGGCAGCAGCATGGTGTGACTGGCATCTGTCTGTTCAATTAACCCATGAGAACACCCTCTATAAGCATCTGTAGTTGACTTCCTAAGTAGTGCAGTGACTTACAAGTCATTCAAATCAGAGTCTCTTGTGTGCGCTGATTTCACTCTTTGACAGTAGCACAAGTTGCTACCAGCGTAAATAAGAGATAAACAAAGCATGAAGAAAATGATTAACCTATAAGATCCTTCTGATGGTCTGTAATTATTTTATCAAGTGTTTATTCATAGTTGCTTGCCAGTTACAGAGGAGTAGTGCTGGCTACAGCTGTTCATCTCTGGCTGAAAAAATAGCCTTCATTGCTATTCTTAGAAGGTAGATGCGGTTTAGATCTCTGGTATTTTAATTGGTTTTATCATTCCAGGATGAAATCATCACATCCTCAGGTGGGGAGCTACTCCTGGAGCCATGTGGACAGCAGAAGAATCCACCAGACTACAGCCCTTTATTTGAATAACTGATCCAGGACCAACAGGAATGCATTCTGGATAAGTGTAGTAATAGATAGTTACAAAAGTAAACAATGGAAGTAGTTAATCCACTTTCAAAGCCACTGGTCTTGTGGCCAAAAAGTATCCTCATTAGGAGGCCTAAAATATTTCTGGTTTGCATCTGAATTATCATCATCATTTTTCATACTGCTAGCACTTGAAAGGTGAGAAATTACCAGCAAATTGCAAAAGAGGACTACTTCAAAAAAATTTTCAAGGGGTTGTAGCCAATTGCACGGAATGCTAAGCTCCTGTTCTAATTTTCTCATGATTTATACTGCAAGAAGCATGGGCAGGAGCCATTCACAGAGTACTGTATGAAGTATCAGTGTTGGTGAACAGAATCTGTGTTCCAAAACACGTTTTGACTGTTTTTGTTGACAATTTCATTACCCAGTGGTGCATTTTGATGACAAGAGAAGCAGCCTTCAAACATCCCTGTGAAGTTTGTGATTGTGTATGTAATTAGATGTAGCTTGAAAGTTGCCATTATGCTTTTGAATTCAGGCCTACAAAGTTCCCCACAGCAGAGACAGAATAAGGTCAAACATATTTTATTTACATTTTCATGAAGCCCAACAGCCTTGGAAGGAACTTTACTCCTGTACAGTAAGTGGTCAGTTTATTCTAAAGGAAACGGATTGATTTGCTGCAATTCTCTCACTGGCCTTGTCATGCTTTCCACTTTTAGATGTGCAAGAGACACAGTGGATATTGCTAGCTTTACTTTGCTATAGGACTGGGTATTTTCCTTTTCTGAGTTATGAGAGAGGGAGGGGCTGGTGTATTTATAGATAAAAAAGGTACAGCTAATTACATTATCATCATGCTATTTTATGTGTAAATACAAGGTGCACACAATGTGTTCCTGATCCTGTTACTATAAATATTAACTCCAAGAAAATAGACCAGAAGCCTAGATGTGTGGGGCAGTTGCTTAGTGCTTGGACTAGAAAAATAATAAAATCTCATCACAGTACACATAGGAAAGGCACACTGAGCATATTTCTACAAGCTACTGCTTTGGGCAGTCTCTGAGCCGTGTGGGGTTGTGTTCAAAATCCAGGTGAAGACCTCTCCTGAACCTCCTCTCTCCTGAACCCTTTCTCCTCAAAGAGTCATTTGACTCTGGACTCATTGTTACCTTCTGTGCTCTGTCTGATCTAGTTGGTAAAATCAACCAGGAAAAGAAACTTGTCTTATCCAAGCCAATAAAGCACACTAAACATTTCAGGTGCTACAACAGTAAATATTTGTGGTAGTAATAACAGTATTTTTTTACAATTAATTTTATGGCTAGCTCATATTAAAGTACAGTTTTTTGTACACTAGATTCATTCTTGGTCAGGAACCTTTTCTTCTCTTAACATTGGGTTTTGTATTATTTAATCCAACAATGTTTGTGGCCCGTGAAAAGAAAATTCTATTGAACTTCCCACAGAGACAGCTGGGTAATTTCTGTAGTAATCACTTGCCACACTGGCTCGGGAGGTTTTAGATAGTTACTGTTAGCACCTTGGAACAAAGCAAGTTAGGACACCGCAAATAAGCAAAAAAGATCTGCTTTCTCTGAGAAAACCAGCTCTGCACTTTCTCCCTCCTTCAGAGGCACCTCAAGAGCCACCTCAGCCTCAGGTTATTCACAGCTGCAGTTTTTTCATGGAACAACTCAACCTCTACTTAAAGTAGAATGGAAAGAGACCTTTAAAATTATAAAAAATATAAGTATCCACAACTTATGTCTAAAACCAGAAAGCAGTAGGTGACTGTACAGGATTAGACACCTAGGTGTCTTTACACCTTTATGCACTGAAGAAAATCCCCCCAAAAAACCAAGAATAACAACAAAAAAACTCCCATGAAATGCTACCTTTTCTTTGGAAAAGGTGCTAGGCATGCTAGAAGACATGCAAATTCCAAAGTTTTTGGAAGATTACTCAACACAATGCTGTGAATGTTTGTAGACAGAATATTGAAGAACTTGTTCCACATGCAATTCACATTCAGAAGCTGGTAATAATACAGCTCTTTATTTGTAGTGACACACTTCCCAGCAACTGCTTGTGTTTTGTTTAGCATTAAGAAGGCCTGGAAATAATAGCTCTTTAGCTTATGTAGCCTCTTGCAATGTAATTAACATTATTTTCACTTCAGAGCACATATTCTAATTTTCTAATTTTTGTCTCAATTCCATTCCATCAATTTCTCACTCTAAGTTTTACCTAGTTTTAAAATAAAGCCCTTTTAAGTTCCCCTGCAAATGATATTACTTGGAAAATTGCAATTTCTCCTGAGAGTTTTACTCTCCTAATAAATGGCAGAATTCACAAGTAAAGGAATTGCTTGTTTTTTCTCCCTTAAGCCTCACAGAAATAATGAAAAGTATTCAGCCGATTCATAGACTTAGCAAGAAAGAAATCTAAACAATATGTAACCAGATGCAGCTGCAATGAAATACTGTACACTTGGCTGAAGATAAGTTTTGAAGGAAACAAAAGGAAATCATAGCTAGCAGAAACTAAGAACAGAAGCTTTCCTTGATAGAGATGCACAGCTGTTGCCAATATACTTGAGTGAAGTACAAGTGTGATGTTTTCTAAGTTTTCTAGCAGGTGCTTCTTGTTACCTAAGGGGGCAACAAGACAATAAGTGGACTATGAAAAGGTAGCCCAGTTAGTAGGAAGAATAGAAGATAAAGCAGTGAAGGAGTAAATATGGAAAATTAGGAAAATAAGAAAGAGCAAAATGTGCTTATCCTGTTCTTTTGAAAGCATTTTGGATTTTTGCTGCTCTGGGAGGAAGACCGGGCACTGCTACCTCTTCTCTCTGCAAGTCTGGAGGATTTCAGCTTTGAGCTAAACCTACCTTGGAGGTAGATTTGACACCCTTGAATCTGTAAGAGCTGGGCTGGTCTGTGCTGCAGCCTTGAATGCTTCCCTCTCTCTGCCTCTCCATGTAGTGCTGGCTGCAGCTGTTCATCACTGGCTGAAAAAATGGTCCTGGTGCTGTTATTTCCTTGGCTGTCGGGGTAGCTTTAGCTCATCCCCCTGGGAATTTCCAGTATTGCTTCCTGACCTGTTTTTCTAGTGGTAAGTATTGGTGAGTTGTAAGAGGAGCATGTAAGAGGGGCATGTTATTTCCTTATAAGATTCCCTGTCAATATTTCTTGCTGAAGAGACCACCAGGAATTCATTGAGAGTTCTGCTATGGTAATTATGGTATGGTGTTTGATAAAGAAAAGTGCCACAGCAGTAAGGTAAACTTTTAAACTTTAAAAGGAATTAACTTTTCTCACATCTGTTTCATACCAACAAAATATGGCACACAAGGTCTCAAGCTTGTTTGCAGGTATCTTTGAAAAAAGCCTCTCTTGAGTATTTATTCTTGCTTCTTCATAGATCCACAGATCCATCTGTTCTTTTGAATTTTGTTTTAATCTGTTATTGTACACAGACATCTCCAATTTAATACTGCCCTCTTCTCTAAAAAAGAACAAAAACCAAGGAAAGAAATTAACAACAGTCATGGATGAGATTTCCAAGGCTACTCAAAGAATGTAGATGCCAGTCCAACTCTTGTAATTAAAGGAACAATGATGTAGTATGAGTTTTTGCATATTAGTTTTATAGTAGATATCCTGGATTATTCTTTTAAGTGATAAATCCCTATTATTCTTAAATATTATGCTAAATAAAATAATATTTCCCTCAAGAAAAATATACCTAAAAATTTGTTTTATAACAGAGATTAATTTTCAGGCTGAGTAGAAACTATTTCAAAAACCAGATTCAGAGGGAGAATTTCCACTAGATTTCAGTTACCTTGAATCAAATTAAACCTATTTCTTGGCTGAGGTGGGGCAGTATTAATACACTGACTACAGTAAAAGACTTCCCTTTTGTATGAACTAGGAATCCACTTCTGCTCAGACTTCCCTTGAAACACCAGAAACCTGAATATTGAGCATTAATGGAGTTACACCACATTTCACTGCAGTCTGAATTCTCCCATTTATCACAAACCTGGTAGACTGTGGTAGTTCACAGTGGAAGAAGATTTTCTCTTTCTATTAATAAATTTGTTACCATAATTTACAGGTCAGAGCTTATTTTTCAATGGTTTTCAGGGTCTGCCTTTCTTTTCTCTCTTATTGCGGCTTTGCTTTAAGATTCATTTTTCCCCTCCCAAGAGGATGGGGTGACCTCTGTGAAGTGTGTCCCTGACCAGGCTATCAATTGCAAAATGAGTTGTTTGCACTTGACCAGGTGTTTGCTTTGTGTTTCCTGAGATGAATCTCCTGGATACATACTGTCAGACGATAATGATGCATAATTGATTTTTATAGCTAATTTCTTGCCATGCAAGTGCTGTGTGAAAGCATCTCTTCAAATATTTGTTTACTGCTAGTGATTAATCCTGTAGCTTGTATATTTACATGATGGCCCGTAGCTAATGCAAATTTTCTACTAGGCTGGAGCCTTCAACAGGTTTAGGTTCTTCTCTCTTGGAATTTCTTCCAGTAGTTTTAAATGAAGGTAACATTTTATGGTATCTTTATTAAACAACAATAAGTGACTTTTCTTAAGGAAGAGAAATAACTTCAAAAGAGACTGGACATTTAGTTTGGTCCTATATTCGACCTCGTGATGTATGTACAAAGAAAACAATTGGCATGTTAATGTCTCCTTTAAAGTTTAGCTGCCATTTCTCCCCCATTCTCAGTTTTAATGAGAACTGTGGGTGGGAGAAGGTCATAAGCTTGCAAGCCATGGAGAGAAAAGAGAGGAAGCAGGACTGGTTTATTCCACAGAAATTTCCTTATAACAGCAGGCAGAGCTTGGATTAAGTACTTCCTGAGATGCACAGGTTTTCCTGCTTACCATTCAAACTAGTGTGGTCACTACTTATTCCTCACACAACAGCAACAGGAAGAAATTCCTAGTGGGTGAGGAAAAAGCCCTGAAGTTGTTCAGTAAGTAATGTCGTAGTGCCCCAGGAGTATACAGAAAGAGTGTGGATCAAGAACACAGTAAAGACATATTTTGTGTATGGGTTTGTAGACTGGGAGTGATTGCAAATTCTTATTTGGTAGGAGTTAATTATTTTAATGGCATGATTGTTGTCATTTAGGTTCAATGCATGTGAAGATGTGGCCAAGTGTAATGCACCTTCTATTCCACAAGCTGGTAGAGCATGGACTTCCTGAAAGGAAAATCAGACATAGCTGTCTTAGACAAAAGTTACTAAGCATTCTTGTAGTTTATTTGGGGCAGAAAATTGTAAAATGTGTCATGCATATCAGGCTTTACAGATGCAGAAACTACACACTGCTTACTATGTAAAATATGATGAGTTTGCCAGTGTAATTTTCACAGCACTTAAAAATTCAGTGAAGAATAAAGGTGTCCCTGGTTATTCTGCTCTCCTGTAGGAAATGTCATCACTGTAAACAAGAAAATATCGTCCCATGCAGGAATTTAATCTTAATAATGGACTACAGCCAGTCATTTCTGAGAGCTGTACAGTGAACACTGCACTGCAATTAGTAAGATAGGCAGCCTGTTGCATTTATGTCTGCTCTTGATCCTCAAAGTCTTTTTGCTCATGAGCCAGATGCTAATGTGAAATATGTTTTAAGGAAATAATTCAAATCCAATGTAATGAGGAAGTGTTAAAGTGTATGTTTCATTATAATTTTTACTGTTGACATTTTCTCTCAAGGAATCCAGGAAAAAAATAAAATTCTAACAGCAATGTATAATTTCTGGTCTGCATTCTAGACAATATTTTGTTTACCTCTTATGTGCCGTACTCACATAATGCTGTTTCATTTATTATGAATTTCAGTAGTCCATATGATGTATTGCAATCTACCTGATTTTTTAAATAAGAAAGCAGTAGAGACAGTTGTAGGCAAGCAAACCATTCTGTGTGACAAAAAATATTCACTGAATTCCAATGCTGAACTCCCACAACATTTGCTGGAGTTCATGTGGCAATCCTTAGTTGATAAATATGAAATTTTTTTTATCAGGGCTGCCTGTTAAAATCACTTTTCACTTCCCCCAGAGCTACTCTAAAATCTTCCACTGACACTATTTAATGGAGAAAGGTTCTGTTTTCAAAATGCCAAGCTTCATAAAATTGTTTCAATTCCTCAGAAAAAAAAAAAAAAAACCTAAGAGAATTTTTAATTGCAGAAAATACGAAAAATGTGCTCAAATTTAACACAGAAAAATTTTATATTTTTGTTAATATCTAAAAGAAAATGTGCTACATTATCCTCCAAATTCAATGCAGATATTGAATGTTTTTGACATTTCATTAGGTATCCATTCTCTCCCTTAATGCTAGTTTCCTTTTTAGGGAGAATTAAAATATCCAGGGAGCAGTTACTCAAAATGTCAAGCCCATTAAATATCTGATTTGATGACTGAAATAAATTTGTGGTTTAAATAAAACCCCTGACACGTTTCTCCAGGAAAAAAATCTAAGCTAGGAAAGTGAGTTTAGAAAAAAGGAATGGATGCATCTTGTCCACAGTTTTGAATATATTGTGTTACATGCTTGGATCCTTAGAGCGTGATTTACATTTATACACTGCTAAAAAGTCTGAGCATCAAAAAGTAATTAATTTAAATTGAATAATAAATAACATAAAGGAAATTAGACCTACTGTTCAAGTTTCTCTGAAAAAGGTTAATTCTATCAATGGTTATGTAAAAGACCAAGCCTATTAATGAACATTTGTAGGGAAAAGGCATCTGATTTTCCAAGTTGTCATTGTGGTCAATCACAATAGAAATCTCCTGGATGAAAGTTTGTGATTAAGAAATACAAAGTTCAAACTACACATTCAAATACCAAATGGAAACATTTGCAACGTACCTGCTCCTTGCAAAGGTGAAACATGCCACAGAACAGCTGTGGTGGTGTAACAAAAATGAGTAGCTTGGATTCCAGCTGTTCTCAGGCTGGACTAGAAACAGGCACTTCAGAGTTCCCGGTCAGTGTTGTGTCAGCTCCTCTGCCAAAGACCACTGATTATTTGAGAAGGCAGGACCAGGAGAGAGTGAGAAAACTTGTGAAACTTTGAAATATTACTATGAAAGGGAAAAAAAACCAAACAACTTCCCCTTCCCCACCCTAGATAAGAATCAGTTTGTAATGAGGAAACAAGGAGGCACTGTGAAACTCGAAGACATTGTTTCCTGTTGGGGAGGCGACATGTACACAATTTGTTGAAGTCAATGAGATGGAAGTGGGGAATAAGGATTTCACAGCCAGGTCATTTTTTATTCATTCTGTTCTACAGCAGTGCACATAGAGCCATGAAGTGCTTGGAGTGCTAACCCATCTGTTCTCAGGAGAAGCTCACAGCCAGTGAGCTAAAAATACTCAGTCTGCCAAGGAGACAGGCGACATACTTTGAGAACTCTTGGATGCTTTTACTTTGGGCCACAGATAAAGGTGATAAATTAAGAGGCATCGGGGTTCTTTCTTTTAAATTTCTTTTCCTCCCCCAGACTTATTAATAATGAACCAAGTTCAAAACAATGAAGGAGAATACTGGCTGCTGGCTAACACTCTGTTTGTAATCCTGGGTCTGCACCTGCCCACAGTGCTAAAGTTCAATTCAAGTTACACTTCAGTAATTGATGATCACTTGTCATATCCGTTTATAAAGCTTTTTCATCAATGTCTCTTGTGGTTCATTTTCTATCAGCAGCAAATCAATGAAATTTTAATGGAATAGAGAGCCTTCTTGAGACCAAATTATGTTGCTTTACCTGTTTTAATATCAAGTGAAGTTCTCAAATGCTCGACAGATAATGTTTTTTTCAGATTTTTTTCTTTGATAACTTTGTTTCTGCACAATGGTGGCATCAGCTGTAATAAAGATTGAAGGCATTCATGAACTGTGCTGTTAGAGACAATAGGAAAATGTGGCGTTTGAAGGGGTGTAAGGGTATAAGCATCTGATAGCCTGATCCTTATAAATGCTGCAGCAGTGCAGTAGGGAATGCATTAACTCCTGGATCTGGTGATTCAGGGAGAATCTGAAATGGTTTAAAAATCTCCAGGGTAATTCAGTAATTAACCAGGCGCAGGGAAGTCCAAGGTCATTAACTGAGTTCCCTTCTTGAGAGCTGCAGTGGGAGCTGTATTGTTCTCCGAACAGTCCCACCCATCACTCTAAGCGCAAAGCTGCCCCGGAGCCATCTCTGGAGCCGGGATGGGCAGCACAGGCCGCCCGTGGCCGCCCCGCAATGAATATTCGAGACAAGTATCAGTCAAACAGCACACCTCGCTTTTCCTGGGGTAAAAATCACTGAAGGGGTTTGGGCCCACTTGACCCGGTCAGGATTCGTTGCCTGGCTTTGCAGTGTGCCGCGGACTCGGGGCGCTCGCCGGGCGCTGTGGCAGGGAGCGGCCGCGCCCCGGCCCCCCGGGCGCTGTGAGGGGCGGCGGGGCCTCCTCGGGCGGCTCTGCCTGCAACCTTCCGGAGTCTGGTACTCCTGAACCCTGCGGGCCCTTCCACCTGCCCCGTCCCACGGCCTGTGAGGGCTCGGCTCGCATCCTGCGGCCCTGCCGCAGATGCCGGAGGAGCGGCCGTGGAGAAGGAGGATGCGGGATGGAGCGGTCCCACACAGCAGCGCTCCTCAGGGACGGCTCGGCGCTGAGGGCCCAGTCTCGCAGCTTTGCTCCAGGAAACTTTCCGAGCAATTTTCCTCAGCCCAAAGTCAAATAAAATCCTGCCCCGTGGGCTGATTCCTCTCAGGCTGAACAGAGCAGATAATTTACAGACCGACAGGATGAAATTGGCAGGAAATGCCAAACTGTCCTGGTTTTTGTCCTGGTTTAAGGACTCATCACCTGCTGAATATTGGGAAGCTCCAGGGAAGGAAGCTACCCTTTTGTCCCCAAGCACAAGGGAAGGAACCCTCTTCTCCAGTAATGCTTACGTGATGGAGGCAGACCAATAGGTAAGATGCATTTTTTTGTTGCAGTTTGGCTTAGCTTCTCTGAATTGCCAGTGTAACAGTGGTGGAATGCAGGAAAGGTGATTGCTGAAAGAGGAAAATCACCCACAGTGATTGCTGAGGAGGCCAGTGTTCACTGCCCCGGTTTGTTAACCAAGTGCAAGGTTTGAGTCAGATGTAGAACAAATCTAAAGGAAAAAATTTCCAACATGTTTGGATCTCCATGAACCACTGAACACAAATCACATATCAGTTAAATTCCAAGGATGTTTACAAAAATGTGAATGTTTTCCAATTATTCCAATGGGTCTTGGGTCAAGCCTCAAATGCAAAAGAAAATAAACCTGCCTTCTTATCTTTGCAGTCACAGCTGGGGCACATATTATCAGGGCAGTCTGTGTTTCCCTTAATGGAACTGTTTCTATTTGATGACATAAAGTGTATCATTCTCTGAAACTGTAAATTTAAATATTATTACCACCACCTTGCTCCAGACAGCACTAAACATTTTCAGATACAGGAGAGGGAAAACTGTCTGAAGACTTAGAAATGTCAAAATAAGAAATGTCCAAAATGGGATGGTGCTAGAGAGTAGAGTGGCAAACAGCCATGTTCTGGTTGGTTTGATGTGCTTTGATACAGTCTATAAATTTTCAAAAATTATTTAACACATACTAAAATAATGCTCAGAAATGCAATAAAGCTTTTGTATAAAAAGGAGTGTAAATGGCTATCAAGAATGTCTGGTTTTTACAATGAAATTATTCTGTTTTGATTTCTTTGTCTAAAGCAGTATTTGTGCATCCTTTTACTACAGAACAAGCTGGAGAACATCTAAACAAATTTAATGCTTTCTTAAGTAGATTGACTGATATGTTTATGCTTATTTAATATTTTGTGAGTATTTTTCATGGTAGTTTAATTTTTAACAAACCAAGGAGCTCCAATAGAGAAAATAAAATGTGGACTTATGGCACTGTAATTGATTTTGATGAGAAGCAGCAAATAAAAGGTGAAGACTCTCCTGCCCTCATTCTACACAGCACAAAGGTGTAGATAAAGAATTCCTTTGTGATACAAAGAAAGGAAGATGCTTTTGACTCAGCAGGGATGAATTGTGGCATCTTAGAATAATTTGGGGCTTTAGGGGCCTTTGGAACTCATAGGTGTTAGGATGGTGTCTCCTGGATTTTCATGGAATTAACTTAATTTTCTTTAATCTTTCAGCATCTGGACTTTCATTTTTTTTTTCCTTGTCACTGCACCCTCTGGAGGACCATAGCTGTCTAATTTATTGGTCCAACTAACAGATCTGCCCTTTTATTTTTATGAATGTATTTCAGGCTGTCATTCCTGGAGCTCATTGTTCAGTGGAGCTTTTGCTGTAGACACTTTTTTTTCTTTTGACTTTTAGTTTTAAACTGCAGTTCAGATGCTGGGCTATATTATGTGTGAATATGGGTGAAAAGTTCCATTGAAAAGGCTGAAAAATATTTTGGAATTCTGGAAATTCTTACCCATCTTTTATTTTTGTACTATTACAATTCTTTATGTATATTCATAGAGCAAGAGGAGAGTTGTTGATTTTGTTGTTTTGTTGAGGTTGTTATCTTTGGTTTTGGTTTTTTTATTAAAAAAACTGTGATGGGATATGAGAGGATTTGTTGAAGGCTTCATGAAATTTCTTCTTTAAGCTTGATATTTTACATTGATTGTTGTTGCTGCATGTCTAATAAAATGCCTTTGAATTCTGTAACAGCTATGGACATGACTGAGGTGTTGGGAGGTATATAAGGAAAAGAAAAAGCAGCCCATTTCTAACTAAAGAATGCAAGGAAACAATTTGTCACTGCTGTCAGCGGGAAGATGAATAAATATTGCAATAGATACATGCATAGACAATGAATTTGTACCAGCATCTGAGTGATGTCCTGTCTCAGGAAGGCAGGCAGACCAGGGTTATTAACTTCCTTTATGGAGAGCTTTCCTTTCAGGCAGGGAATTTGTGGTGGAAATCAACAACTTGGTTATTGGTCTTCTTTCTCTTTCTTAAGTACAATGCACATTATTACACAACACTGTGTTTAAGAAAACCAACCCAAAACCAAAGGGCTTAGTTGCCTGTCTAGAGCTAGGCTCCAAAATTCCCATTTTGGCACCACAATAGAAATGGACAAACTGAGAAGTCTCAAATATTCTACGTAGCTCTGTATGTACAATGTATGTTTCACACATTGGAAAAATTGTGATTCAATATAGTTGTAAAAAAAATAAACTTTGAGCTATGTTGAGGCACAGAAATTTCTGGCAGAGATTAGAAGTTCCTTATCAATATTAATCATAAGGCTATAAGAGGAATGGATCACGTCTTCTAGGACAATAAACAGCTAATAATTGCAGCACAAAGCCTGTGAGCTGCCTCACTATTTCTTCATTATTTTTACTTCATTTTTCTTGTTGCTCAGTTTTACAAGTCCAGGATCTTCTGCCACTCTGCTTCTTTCACAGATGTAGACATCTCCCCCTCTTGATTCCCACTTCCTGCCTTTTCTTTTCTCCTATTGTTTTTTTTTTTTTTATTTTTGTTTGTTACAATCTAGTGCTTGTCAGTGAGTTGTCACTTCAGTGCACCATTAAACTGTGCATAACACATTCCTTTGGCAAAGGTGCCAGAACAGTTACTATAGAAAAGTTATTGTAGAAATAGAAGTGAAGAATACCTTGGATAAACCATTTAGTTAAAGAAAACAAAACTATTTCAGGCAAACTGAATTAATTCTGGTTTTATAGGTAACCATAACAGAACTCTCTTGAAGTTTAAGAATAGTTCAGTGCCTCTACTTCCAGTCTCCCTTTAGGGCCTCATAAAGTTCCTGTTTCTTACTAGTTTTGATCTGAGTGCTAAAAGGATGCTCTGTGAGTGCCTGCCTGATCCAAAGTCCTGAAACTCATGCAAGTTTGCCTTTATATTCCTTTTACAACTCATTAAATGTCTGTTACAAGAAGCTATATAAAGAAAGGGAAGTCTCAAAAGACCACCTTGATGCATCCCAAAGACCTCAACTCCATGAAGCACTTTCAGATGAGGGTCTGAACTCCTGTTCAGAAGCATCTGAACTTTTTGAGAAGAGCTAATCTCTAATGAAAATGTCCTTACGTATTTTTTAATCTATTCTGCTATTTTAGATGGTAAGTCCTTTAAAAACTCTTCAGGACACATCAAAATGTCACATTGTGCTGAACACCTACTTTTTTCTCTCTGGATCCTAGCTTAAAAATGAATGCTGTAGAATAGGAGATCATTTTGGATTACAGAACAACTTCTCAAAATGTCAGCTGTAAATAGTCAGCAAATCCCTCATTATCAATAAAATGGCACTGATATGCAGTCAAAAAGTAATTTGTAATACTTCAAATCCATATCCTCACAAGCCATTTATCTTGTAGCAGTCCTAGCAGCACCAAGCAAAATACAGTTTAATGCAAGAGGGATCTTTGGGGGTTTTGCATGCCTAATGATCAGAAGGTGTTAGAAACTCCTGCTGGACAACGGACTGTGATATTAATAGTGTTTTAAATGAAACCACTCAAAGTTGTTTTTAAGTCATCATCTTGCATTAAATGTCACATTGTGCTGAACACCTACTTTTTTCTCTCTGGATCCTAGCTTAAAAATGAATGCTGTAGAATAGGAGATCATTTTGGATTACAGAACAACTTCTCAAAATGTCAGCTGTAAATAGTCAGCAAATCCCTCATTATCAATAAAATGGCACTGATATGCAGTCAAAAAGTAATTTGTAATACTTCAAATCCATATCCTCACAAGCCATTTATCTTGTAGCAGTCCTAGCAGCACCAAGCAAAATACAGTTTAATGCAAGAGGGATCTTTGGGGGTTTTGCATGCCTAATGATCAGAAGGTGTTAGAAACTCCTGCTGGACAGTGATTTTAATAGTGTTTTAAAAGAAACCACTCAAAGCTGTTTTTAATTCATCATCTTGCATAGCTGTAATAGATATAAAATCCTTCAGTATGTGTTCAAATACCATTCATTTTCTAGATAAGAGTCATTATTGTTTATGAAACTGCATTGCTCACAATACAAGCTTGGACGTTAATTAATCTTTTTGAGGTTTTTGATCTCTGACTTGTGTTTAGTTACTTTATCTGTTCACTCATATTCCTTAAAGGTTTTTATCATGTGTGAAGTGAAAAAAACACCTCTCTAGAGTTACTTGTGTGGAAATTGTAACTCAATAGGCCTAAAGCCAGTATTTCTTCAATGTAGGTCAACTGTAAAAATCCCATTGACTTAATTGGCGGAAGAGTTAGACCTGTAGAAGAAGCAGAGAAACAAAACAAGTCAGTGGAAAAATAGTATGAAAATTTTATACCATCAGAGAAAATTTGGTGATGGTGAAGGCAGAAAGTGTGAGCCCAGCGCTAGGCATTGGTGTTGGATTGCAGAGTGCAAACTCATTTAACCACAGTGCTGGGTGTTCAGCACCATGTCACTGCAAATTTTTCTTGTTTTTGTAGATTCTATGGCTGGAATTTTACTCTGTACTTTTGGCTTACCTGCTGAGGTTTTCTGACGGCTATTTAGGTAGCTGTTTACTCATTCATGTAACACAACTCATCTTACATTAACATCTGTAAGTGAGCAGCCTGAACTGAGTTGTCCTTGAATAAATGAGTCCCAAGGGCAAGTCCAGGTATCTGGTTGCAAGCTGCTGGCCAGTCAAACATGTGTGAAGTATTAGGAAGCTTGTAAAATATAACTCATAAAGGAAAAAATTATTTCCAGGAGATAAATGGATCTCTAAAATTTTTGCTAAAAGAAAAACAAGGAAAGTAATCTTGTAAAATGCATCTGTTACACATGGTTGCTTACCAGCAAATATGCTTTCAGTGACATGCAGAACAAGGTCTCCAAATATAGATGTTTTTGAAAGGAAAAAATTCTCAAGTCTTTGAATAAAAACTGGCTAGATGTGACTTCCAGAAATAATCCAGTCTGAGTAAAATAGTGCCACAAATGTGAGTGAGAAGTTTTTCTCTAAATACCAAACAAATTTAGAAGCAAATTCATGAATGGTAGCTAAGTTTCAAACACATACATTTGTTTTTAAAATGTGGTACTCACTTGCTTATTAGAAAAATTTGTAGACCTCTGGCTGACTTCACTAAAGCCTGAACTGCCTGCACAGCTTTTCTTGTGGTTCCCAAAAGTGTTTTATAAGTCTTTCTCCACCTTCTTTTTTCTTCTCATCTGTCAATGATGGCTCATAATGGAGCAGTCACCGATGCTCACAATGGACTGTGTACCCGAATCTCAAAATGCTTTCTGCCAGGAGCCCAGACTAGATTATTGCCGTGGTATCCCTCATCTAACACTTGAGCTGGAAACAACTAAGTCTGAACTTACTTGATTATCTCCATCCAAAAGGATGGTACATGCAAGATCCAGAGGATTATCTGGACACACTTCAAGACGCAGAAAGTAGAGCTTATAGATGAAAAATGTGGCTCTAAGGTTTGGCGATCATCACAACAGGTCCTCTGAGGTAAAAGTAAATGCAAGCCTTTTCCATAGTCTAGTCTATACTTTGGGTGTTTTGATTTTAGAGAATATAATCCTCAGCTTCAATTAATTCCCCACATGGGAATGATGTTTTAGATGATTTTCTCCCCTTCACATTGCCTAGTCCTCTTGTCCTACCAGAGAAAAACTCAGTCCCATTCAGAACACCAGGACACAGCCAATGCATATCTCACGTACTGTTTGGAAGCTTCCAATCAGCTGTGTAGAGTGACTTGGTGTCCTGGGAAAACTGTAATGTTGCCTTGCCATGAACACAGTGTTTCCATAACCTGTAGAACAAGGCAGTTGGATGTGGGTTGGAGACATAATTGGAAAGATTGTTTGCTACACAGTGGGCTGAATTACAGTGGAAGACTACCATAGCAATAAGGTAATGATAGAAGAACTTCAAGTCAAACACTAAATACTTTCATGCAAAATGTTAGGTACCAAATATTTGCTTGCTGGGAGGATATATTTAATGCTACACAAACAGTTTGTGAAAAGGTATGTGCTGCCTAAGGAAGAAAAGTGCAATTAAAACCTCATTAAAACTGTTCTAAAGGGAAGTGCTTTGAAAAATTGACTCTCTCAGAGGTTCAGAATAACTAATTTCTTTCCTTTTGAACCTAGAGTACAGAATCTGAGAATGAGACTATAGTCTAAATACTGTTATTCACACAGATGTGAGTGAAATCTTTCACTTTGCATATTCCTGCTGCAAGCAGACATGGAAGTGCTCTTGTGCTCAGAGATCTGAAGTCAGTGAGCACAGTGTTGAGGCAAGCTGCAAATCCTGAAGTGAGTGCCTATTAACTCAGCTCTGACAGTTGTTAAGCCCAGCTCCTAAGTTTGGGGCCTCCACTGCATGATCTATAACTCATAGTGCTGGAGTCAGGAAACTCCTGATGGGCCAAAGTTGAAGGAGGAAAGCCAGATCAATTTCTTTGCCATTTGTTCTAGGTATAATAGGAGATCTTTGAGTAACTGCTAGCGTCCCCTTGTATTGGCTTAAAAAATATATGTTATATATATATTTGTACTAGAATACTACCTTTCTTCATATAAGATAGGGAACCTCCTGCTGCAACATTCTGCCAGGATTTGACAAGGGTTTGTAACTCATTGGCGGTTTTGACAGGCATAGAGTCAAGTAGGTTGCATTCTGTTTTTCTCTGGACATCACAAACATTTCTCAGGATTTGGCAGACAAAGCCAATTTAAAACGTTTCAGATCACAGTAAAATTGGAACAGACATAAAATCCTCCTTAACTAGTGCGTCCCTGTCACTGCAAAGGGCCTGAGTTCTGAAATGTCAGTGAATTCACTTTCTCATCACCCTTCTACTTAGGAGACAAGCAGACAGCACCTTCTGTAAAAGTAAATATTTTAATAGCATTTGGTTATTTGGCTTGCATGTGGAGTTATGCCTTTAAAATTAAAGCCAGAGAGCAAGACAGAAATTGACTTGTTTTCTAGGAACAGTAGCCATTTATGGACCAGGATGATTGTATGCCCTTCCAAGAAATATAGCAGACAGGGCTGATCATTTTGGCACCACTCTACAGTTCATATATCTCAGTTTCAAGCACAATCTTGACTGGGAACAAATCACAGCCCAACTTTTCAAACATGATGAAGGATTTTGCATTGTTTTGTTGTATTAGATAAATTTTATAAGGTTTTAAATTTGCTAGTGCTCTGCAGAACAATTCTTTCCAAATGAACTCGGGCAAAAAATTGAGGAATCCAAAATCAGTCATTTTTGAACAATCTTTCTTTCAATATTATTTGAATCCTTCTCAACAGTTCTTGACTAGAGCCTCTAAGAAAATTAAGCATCTGAATATGATTATCAACAAGAATGATCAATTGCTGAATACTTTTTATGTGTGTTAATATAGTACACAAATACAATGCTGCAACCCAGCCTAATTAAGAGAGTGTTATAGATCCTATCTGTCCCACCACCATCTTTTTGAGAAGCTGTGGGGATGTGTTGCCTAAACACAAAATGCTGCTCGTGATCTGGTGATGTGTAGAGGAGTTTGTTTCTGCAGGAGCAGAATTGTGTTTGCCCTCAAAGGAGAGGCATACTGAGAAATACTTCAGCCCTTTTGGCTGGCTCAGCCTCAGGTGATGTGGAGCAGCTGGAGGAAGGCAGCTGCCCCTGGTCCTCAGGTGAGAGTGATGAGAAGTGAGTGCTCTCTCACCCCACCAGTCCATTGGGGTCTCCATGGGCTCATGCAAACTTAGGACATCCCCTCATTCTCTTTTCACTTTGATGGGAATGCATTGGAAACTTCAGTTGAAGGTAAAAAGCCTCACAGGCTGAAATGAAATGAAAAGAAATTCAATCCCTGCTAGCAAGTGCCTGGACAGTAGTTCATCTAGGAGCCAGGCTGTCCTTTCCTCATGATTTGTTGCTGATGCTTCTTCTCTTCTACATTATCACTGCAAAGAGTTGTCCTTCCAACTGTGTGAGCTCTCAAGGTCTTCAGGTAAGTGCTATTAGGAAACTTATGTTGTTTTTTTCATGAATTACATGATGGACTAAAACTATGATTTTTATTTTGATATCTCAAATTAAATTTGGTATTTTAAAGTTTTCCTGAAAGCGTGAAAGAAGTTTACCCAGAGTTTCACAGCTGTGATGACTATAAAAAATATTTATATCCATGGATACCACTGAGAGCCAGCTTAAAAGAAGAACTTGAATATCAGTCTCTTACATCAGGTTGCTGCTTAAATAATTTGCAGGCTTTTGACTGTCTTGTCTCTGTTCATCCCTTCCTTTTCTTTTCTTCAGTATTGAAAGAAACTGAATTTGTGTAACCAACTTATCTTCTTACTGTACCTTACAGCCTTCTGGCTGTGTCACCAACACTGGATGAAGACACCAGGAATAGACTTCTTGTTTGAGGGGGAGAAGTGTGTCTGTGGGGAGGTTCTCAGGTTTTGGTGTGTTCTCCTGAGGTTTTTTCTCCCACAACTTGAGCAAGAGGTCCCTTACTGGGAAAAACTTAGGTCATGAAGTTGGTCATGGTAGTAAGAGGAGGATGATGGGTGATGGAGGCTGATGGAAGTGACTCAGCAAGCAGTCAGGAGAAGGCAGGTAGATTTCTGCCTTCTTCTTTGTACTGCTTAAGCAAATACTTGTAGGGACAGTAAGATTGTTAAGGAGTCCTAAATTTTCAGAATATGCTTGTAACACACCACAGCACTGCCAAGGCTAAATTACAGACATAATGGCTTGAAGAACACAGCATTATTACTCACATTTACTAATTAAAAAAATCGCACTGTCCCCCCTCCCCCCCCCCCCCCCCCCCCAAATATCATTAGAGAGAAATTATACAGTATTGACTTTTCCCTGAGAAATCAGCATTAAAACTAGCGTTGTCCTCATAAAGTAAGTAATTAAATGAGGGATAAAATAGTACCAGCACATATTCCATGGCCTTCACCCATGATAGCAATGGACCTTGTGAACTGGGATTTAAAAAAACCATGTCTACTGTGAATTTACACAATTTGTCTACAATACACTAGGCAGATTTAAAATATTTGTTTTGAATAGCAGAAAATAACTTCCCTGTTACTCAAACTCTTTCAATGGCTTAAAAATAAGCTAAAAAAGGAACAAGCTACTAATGGTAAAATTTTCTATTCAGGGGTGGCATACACATAAGCCTGGGAGAAGTTACTATTACCTATCATTCTTGCTGTAAAGCAGCGTGAATGTGTACAGTGCTCACAGCTTGAATGTGCAAAAGAATGTGCTATGCAGAACAGGTGATGATCAATGCAATTTAAGCACTTCAGGGACCATCTGGGCTTTCAGTTATTTTAAAATGGAGAAAAAACAGCTTGACATGTTTACTGTGAAACTGCAAATACCAGCACTGTACAATATTTTTCAGTATTTTGTTTTGTGTCTTTTAGCAAAAGAATGCTTACAAATCTTAGAAGTGTAGCACTATAAAGGGATTTTTTTTTATCCAGCTTGTCTCTTTTCAGTGAGGTAGCATTAATGACAGATGTTTTGTCCCTTACTGTCTAAGCAGTGACACAACTTCCCTGGACACTAATGATAGACACAGAAACTGTGAATTAGAAATTTCTTTTCCAGACTCCATCTGAAATCTCTTCAGCAGGCAAAGTTTGTTTTTCTTTTTCCTCCTCCCCATGAGACTGGAGAACAACTTATTGCTATAGCACTTTTACCAGCTTTCATATTATAGAACTGTTGTCATGTTACCTGTAAAATTCCTCTTCTCTTGACTAACTCTGCTGAATTCATGGCAGCCTTTTCTTTTAGTTCACATTTTTAAACCTTTTTACTCTTAATGTTCTCTTCAGGATTTGGTAAATTGCTTTTGTCTGCCTTAAGCAGACAGGCCAGACTTCAGTCAGGGTTCTTGGCTGGGCTCTCACCAGGATGGTGAAAAGCAGACCAATTTTCTCAATTTCAGATTTGCAATATTCCTGTTAATACAGTTCAGAATAAGTTAACTCTTACTGAGGTTTAATCTTAACAACCAGAATTTTCCTTGGTAAAATCTGATGGTTTGTTTCCCTTTGTATCTACACTCTTTATTTCTCTTTACTATGGGCAGTGCTTTGCTCTGGTCCTAATTGAATTTATCTTACTGTCTCTAAACCATTTTCCTGGCTCACTAGGGTTATTCTAAATCTTAGTATTTTCCTTCAATATGCTTTTAAATTATCCCATGTAAATTTTCTGTGTTATTTAATTACTCAAATAATTTATAGATATGGCTTGAATAGTTAAAAAAAAAAAAAAAAAATCACAGGGCAGACTTGTGATTTATAGATATGGCTTGAATAGTTAAAAAAAAAATTAATCACAGGGCAGACTTGTAAAAGATCTCAAAATCTCCTAGTCTGATAAGTCAAAAACTGCTAATTTTTGAGATAATTTCACTGGCCACCTCCAAATGTTTCCAGTTTATTGTAATGCCAGTGTCAAACACCTCACTAAATCTGGGGGGTGGCCCATCTATTGCTTAACCTTGTTCACTAAGGCAGCTAAGGAAATTCACTTGCTCTAGTGAGATGTTTCGTTTACATCATGGAGGAGATTATTTACTTATCACTGCAAGAATGCTGCCAGTTTTCCAGGATCTTCCCAAATATCTCATTCAGTTTGGTGATCTGTACTTCTCAGGTACTTTTAAAAATAGGTTTGCTTTTCTCCCACTGCTTTTGCAATCTCAGTCATACTTTTCCCTCCATATCAGTATCAGTTTCTGATCTCAAAACACAAGTATAGGTACTGTGTTTCTGGGGGAGCTCCTTCCAGCTGTGATTTTATTCATCTTGCAGGCTCACTGCATTTCACTGCTGTCACTCTCTGCATGCATGCATGTATTCAGGCACTCCCAGAAGTCTTTGTGTGGAAGAACTGAGTTCAGAAAAAGCAGGCCAGAGCCCACTGAGCAAAAATTAAGACAGTTTGTCTAAATGGATTTGGAATGGCAAATATACCCCACAATCCCCACAAAATCAAAAAAAATTTGCCTGTTCCATAATTAAGAAGTAGGGAGAGGGCAAGGGCACAGGTGTGCCTGTATTTTTATTAGTTATCACACATTATATATGCATGGGCTTTGATTGCAAGTTACAAGGCAGTGGGTAAATTATGATGTTTTTAGTGAAATACCTGTTACAGGAAATCCCCAATTGAATGAGATGGTGGAAAATGGTAGCAAAATAATAAAATATGAATTATGTAAGTTGCAAAAGCTATCTTTGCTCCATAATTTTCAGTTTAACAATGGACCAACACTGTTGCATGGGTGTTTATTTGCTAGTATTTATTTATGAATGGAAACAATAGTGCCTGCACTGTTAGTACCTGGATATTGTCACTGGACATGCGCAAGCAAATAAAGTGAGAGCAAAGGTATAAAAAACCAATTCAGTATATTTTAGCCTGCTGCAATTATTTGGAGAAATTGATTAGAGCATATGTAAATCCTCAGGGTTTGTCAGGGCTAAGCTGTTAAGTGTGTGGCACTGGTACATGAAGCACATCTCTGAATTCCATGCAAGGACCCTTCAAAATACAAGTCCTGTGTAGGAACTCAGGGAAGCACTACATAGGGTGGAGATGGCAGCCATGGCTGAATGGTGTCAAAGTGCTGTTCCTGAGGTTTTTCTGTGTGCTGATGCAGTTCAACTTAGTAACCTGCTGAATTTAGGAGCTTTTTGTTTAATGTTCTCCAAATTACAAAGAGCACTATTATGTTAGAATGGTGCTAATGTGTGCCCTTGGTGAGCTCTGGTGATAAACCTGTGGCTTGAGTTTTGCAGGTGAAGCGCGTTGGTTTATAAGGGGATGGAGCAGACCTTTGTCCACGTGGGGTTTTTTTCTGAGGTATTCCTGGGAACTGCCTCAGTTTCAGTGAGGATCTTTGTTGGAGGCTGAGACTCCTATGTGGTTAGGGAAAATACTCTTCAAGCAGGATTTATCTTGAAGTAAATCTAAATGACTAATTAGTGATCGATTAACAGCTTAGAGGAAGGCAGCTAGAAGTAGTCAATACTCTCTTCTGAGCTGGACTCTGTATCTCACAGCAGAATAGACTTTTGCAAATTCTCATAATGAAATATCAAACCTTCAGTGCAGGTTGCCCAGTTTCCACAGGATCAGTTAACTGTAGCCATGTACACCAGCTGAGATTTTCTCCCATGGAGCTGTAGCAACAGAAGCATCAACACTAAGATAAAACTGGCATGTCAGGTTTCCTTTTTGGGAGCTACAGTTTATCTGGGAACTAAGTTCTAGCATTACAGGGGAGAAAAAGTCTTTTAAACATGAAAATAATTAATGAACATTAAGCAGCAGCTAAAGCAAACTTAGAAGTGGATAATCATGCCTTTCAGCAGGAGTTCAGATACAGTGTTGTTATTTTTCTTTCAGAAAAAAGTCAAAAGGATTGAATTAAGGAAAGTAAGATAATTATTTTAATTGTAAATACAGATTTCTACATGAAAGACTCAATTTCTGCTTTTAGTAGTGAGTAGAGAATGTTTTGAGGATTTAACATCTTTTTCCTAAGCCTGTGTTTTTTCAACTCCAGCACCAAAACTGATTCCACTCGCCCAATATGTGGTCTTTCATCACACTGTTAACTCTGAGAAAAGTCTTTCCAACATTTCAGAAATTCTTTAATAGAATAAATGCCTACAGTTGCAATAACTGTTTCTTCTGACCCATGGGGGTTTGTGTGTCTGATGGCTGAGAAGCAAACATCTTTTCATGTGTTGAAAGGGAAGAATGGCACATTCAAGCTGTGATATGTTTTATTTCCTGAGACTTCATCATGTGCATTAGGCCTTGAAATTAAAGCTTCTTGTTAACTGAATGTGCTTCTACTAAGATTTGCCTCGATAAAAGCAAGGGTTGTAGTGAAGACAAAACAACTTTGTTTGTTTGCTTTGTTTTAGTAACATTGAGAGTTACAAGTCACATACGTTCATTTTTTCAGCTAAGTCAAAAGCTGCTGTTTACTAAAACATTGACACAGCTTTAGTGATAGTAGATCAACATGATAATTAATTTCCCCATGTTCTCTAAAGGACCTCCTTCACGCTGGAGATGTGGGACAGAAAGCCTTCTTTATGCATCCTTTGTGGCTTCTACTGGCTTCCAAGTTCCTACTGGAACTTAGTGACTTGAATTTTGCAGCATGATTTATTTCTTCCTCATAAGAAAATGGAGAGTGAGAGCTGAAAAGCTCTGGTGCTGATTTTTTACAATATATATGTCTGAATCAACCAGATTCTCAAGAGTCCTTTCATTAATTACAATGATACACTATCAGTGTTTTTTAAGGTCGGATTTGATGATCTGGGACTATGAAAGGATTTAAAAAAGTCTTAATGTTATCATTGTAAGTGCTGTTACTTTTATGAACATTTGAGGTATTCATTCATTTTTTATTATTATGAATCTATCTATCCCTAAATGAATATTGGTGCACCATGTCCTCAAAGGCATTTCAACAAAAGCTTTATGGGGTGATGTTTTTCTAATTTAAAAATTGCTTTTGATTTTTATAAGTAGCTGAGATGAAGAAGGTAAAAAAAAAGGAGAAATTCAAAAGAAGTGATATAAAATTTTCCATCTGGTAGCAAATTGTCTACAAACTTTGCATTAAAGCAAAGTAGCTTTTTCCTCCTGCTGTAGTTTGAATTGCTTTAAACCAGAAATACTAGCTTGAAAAGGAATAACATTATGGCAGAGAAGGTAATATTGAGTACATTTAGCTAAATAAATAAACTCTGTATCCCTAGTGATTTAATGTAGCACCAAGATTTAATGTTACAACCTTTTTTTTTTTATTTCTAGACTTACGCACACATTTGTTTGTGCACAAGTGTGTTTGCACAACTTGCACAACATGTTTTTAAATATATATATATATATGTCAGCAGTGACAACCCATGTGTTTGAGACACATGTGGAATTATTAATCATGCTTGTTCTCAATCTGAGGTCTCTAATATTCTAAAGGAGGAAGGTACATTATGCAAAGTGAAACTGGTGTCTCTTAATCACAAAATCAAACAGGGGAGAATGTCCAAAAAAGGTGTTAGTAGCTAATACTGAAAGGAAATGGTATATGTGTAACAATCCCTATAGTAATGAAATAGAAGTTCCCTGCTTGTCTAGTCAACAAGACTAGATCGTTTCCTTGTACCTTGCTAAACGTTTATTCAGAATGAGACAGAAAAATAATCATTCTGAATGATACTTATAGATTAATAGCATTCAATAACTCTTTGGTTAATTTTTTGGTTGACAATTTGGGAAGTTGTAGAGATGTACCATGAAACTACTGAAAAGAAATAAATCATGCCGGCTCAGTTGACATTAAAACCTGGAATGAAACTGTACATGACTTAGAAACCTTAAGGAATCACCCTATTTTTTGTTATATACTAAAGTCGTTGTGAGTTGTAACTTCCCAGGAAGTTCCTAGTGCCATGCAGCTATTGATACTTGAAATAGGTGCAGTGGAACCTGGATATTTATGTTGCCTTGCTTTTGGAGCACATGCTTACAACTAACTATGACAAAGTTCACAGCACAGTGTCAGAGCTGCCATGTAGAGAGAGAGCTTCGTGCTGCTTCTGCTGTGACTAGAGCTTGAGTGGAGTAATAAAGCTGGCTTTTGCTGTTCCATCTGGCTCTGATACCCCATGGTTAAGGGTCAAGACCCTTAATCAATTATCTGGGAGTCCTGTATTTCTGATTTCATGCTGCCCTGAGCCCTTCCATATCTTGCAATCTCTTGACTACTTCTATTACCAACAAGAATTTCTGTTGGCACCCCACAAAATGAGGTCAGGAGAACTGAAAGCAAATCAGGTAAATTGTGGTGCATTTTAGGTAATCAGTGCTGTACTTCAGTAGACATTTTGTAGGCACACAGAAAAATCCAATCTGAAGAGCACTAATACAGTGCTGTTTATTTGTGGTTCTTGTTTTCAACAAGAACAATATGGCAATCTTTAAAAAAGATATGGCAGAAAATGAAAATACACCTATTACCCATATATGGGGGAAAAGGCTAAACCTTCATGATAAACAGTTTGACTCCAAATTTAGAAAAAAAATCTTTCCAAAGAAGTTTGGAAGAATGATTGTCTATGATAGGACTGAGTATGGGAAAACTCAAAGAAAGGGAAAAAAAAAAGGAGAAATCCCAGATGCAGACTCATCAATAGCTTGCAAGATGTGACTTTGTACTGCATCAGATGTCTCTGATACATTGAACTTTTTCTCACATCTGTTGATATGAAGGACAATCCACTTTGTAATGGTGATCTTTGGTCCTCGTGTCCCTGCCTGCAGGTGTCACAGTCTGTAATTGTGATTTCAAACTGTTTCCAGTTCCTTTCTAGTCCTTGCAGGAGTTTCATAATTTTCTGCTTCGATGCAACATGGCATAACAGTGGTAGGGTCAATGTCTCCTTTACATGATGCCAAAGCAGTTGTAAAACAAAGCTTTTGAGCAATGAGTCCTGTTGGGAATGTCACAAGTTTGGGCCAATTGCAGGTCTGTCAAAAGAACAGATGACAGAGGTGGAATTCATGGAAGCAGGGTTGATGGGGATCAGGTTATAGCAGAAGTACTTGACTGGGAAGTGCTGTGGGGAATGCTGTGTGCTGAACGCATGTGAAATTCCTAGTGGGTGCATATTCCTGGTCAGGTTTTTCTGAAGATCCTGACCTAGAAAGACAGGAGCTTCATTACTGTTCATCCTGTTGAGTAATGCATAAATAAACACACTGAGTCTTCTTGGCTACAGATCATGGTGCTCTTACCCTGGCCCACTCATTCTCCACACCTTTATTACTATTCATGCCAATTTCCTACACACAGTGTGTAGGCTCCCATCCTTAGTGTGCTCTTCTGACAGCATTCTGCCTTTTTCCAATCAAATATTAATTTAATTTATCCAACATGGTTTTAAAAGTTATTTTCTAGTCTAATATTATTCAGGAAATTTTCCTGTGCCACACTATTGCAACATTGATTGTGATGTAACAACACAGCAGGAAGGCTAGTGCCTGAGGTGTTAGAGAAAATTTAAGGTTCATATAGAATTTTACAAGAATAAGTGTTTCAGATAAAATCCCAAGGACAAGGCAAACAGCATTTTAATAGAAAAACAGGTTGCTATTGAAGTTCTACAGGGAAACCTCACATCTGAAAGATCTTTTTAGAAAAGAAAATGGGTATTTTTATTATCTAGTCATATATTACAGGTCTGTTTGCTTTTCTTTGCACAGGCATTGTGTGAGAACTGAGGTGACGAAATCTATCTGGAATCTAATTTAGTAAGGTCAGCCCTATCAAAGGTTTGGTACCTCTGTCAGATTACCTGGTTCTGTGGCTTGGCTCTGCCTGTAGAGTGGGAATAATGCTACCAGGTGGCAGCACATGCTGTGAAGGGCCAAGGAGGGTGACACTGGGTGCGCTCTGGGTGCCCACCCCTGCACAGTCCTGGCTGCTGCCGTGACTGGGAATGCTGCTCTGCGTTAGAACATTGCCTGCTTTCCATTGTAATGCTGTTCTGTGAATAGCCCTGGCACCCCTTGACTGTGCATCAGGCTGCTCACATGCCTCACCAAGACAGAGCACTGAAATTCCATAGAGAGAAGCTCTTCATTCCCTCTGCCAGCACCATCCAGAGGCAGAAAAAAGTTATCTTGAAAAATGAGTGAGGTTTCTCTTTGCAAAATTTTGCATAAATTCTCCTCAGCAGAAACATGTTTCCAAAACCAAGAGATTTAAAACATTTGCTCTGGTATTGTTTTGGCAGTTAATGAGATCTGAAGTTATAATTAATTTGAACTCAAACAAATTGATATTGTCCCCTTTAGAAGTATAAAGGAAAACAAGGTCATGAATAGAAAAGATTATTCAGGAGTTATTTATATGATTATCTGTTTGAGGTTATTCTGTCTATCCTCATTGTTTTGGATAGGACTCCCTTTTTCCTTTCCTTCATTTCTGTTTGAATAATACTATGAAAAAAATAACACTGACTTGAAGTATAGAATTTGAGGGGTTTTTTTGTTTTTTTTTAGGTAGGATGTATGTCAGGAAACTTTAACATGTTCTAGCCTTCACTAGAACATGTTCTAGTTAACTTACAGGACACCTGTAGTTTCTTCAGTTTATGAGCCTGACAGTAGAAACTATGTTTTGTCTGTTTCCTTTCCTTCCTTCATACCCAGTGCGATTTTATCTCTCTCTGAAAGAGCTTCTCCCAGCTGTAAAAAAGGAAAAGAGCTCCTATTGCATAAACTACTAGCATTTATTAATACAGGATGACAAAGTCTGATTAAGCTAAGGAAAGCGACCATATTAAGAATAAATATGGAAAGATTTGAAGGCGGATCCTTTAAATCCACTATTGTAATCTGAGGAAGAGACAGACGGGTAACACCATCTAAATCCAGAGCTCATTTGCACTGGGCCGAGCCTGGTTTCTGGACTCCTGGCAGTGTTTGTCCGTCCCTGGAGGGGAAGGCAGCCCTGCTGGGCCGTGTCCCGCGGCCCGAGCGGTGCCCGGTGCCGCCCGAGCGGGGAGCCGCCGCCCGCCCTGGCGCTCGCTCCCCGCAGGGGGCGCTCTGGGGCCGGCCGGCGGCCGCCCTCCCCTCGCCTTTAATGGATTTCTGTCTTTTCATATCACGGCGGGGCGTCTTTTAATATCCGCCTGTGTGTCGAACTGCAAGTCATGACGGGGTGGTGTTGTACCGCTTTAAATGCAGAGGGCAGCGAAAACCCCGTGCGGGAACAAGGTTTTGCGCTTTGTTCCTGCTGAAAGTCCGTTTCTTTCTGCAACCTGTTCTGATTCTGAGTAGTGCCTACTTGTATCATGTTTTTAAAGACTAATTTTATTCCTTGGTTGCAAAAAATTGCATGCGTATTGACAAAATATATAATGGCACAGCAAACAGCTGCGAACAGAATTTAGGATGGTTCAGTCCTCCCAGCATCCTGGCCTGTGCACCAGATGCAAAATGAATCCTGTGGGGGGATCTTTGTGAAAGTTGGCCCCAGCCTTGCAGGGAATTGCCTACCAAGCAATACTATTGCTAATACTGCCAGTGTCATCCTGCACAAGTATTAATGTGTGAAATACTTTAAAGAATAAGAATATTGTGGTTACTGTAACTGCATTTTGAATTTCCCTGCACCTGTCAAACCAGTTTCCAATGGTTGAATGCTCACATTTCACCCGTGCTGCTTCCCAAGCTATGAGATCTTAGGACTGTCATTGATGCAAAACTGAATATAATGATGGTCTAATCTGCTAAAGTTGATTTGTATTACAGCAAGGTTTGGGTTTAAAGGAGATAACAATTCTTGATTCATTCTTGTATAGCTGCTGTCTGAATTGCATTCTTCCATTTAAATGTATGCTAATTCAGAGCAGTGTACTTTTTTTTTTTTTTTTTTTTTTTTCTTTTTAACTTCAAAAGAGCAGCACCAATGACAGAAAATGAATAAGAAGAATCAGGAATAACAACTAAGAATAAATATCCCTGCAAACCCTTCCTCAGTGTAGTTTGTAGGAGATATTTGACATTGACTCAAGAGGAAAAAGAAAGAAGACAGACTGTGACTAAAACTGCTTACAACTGGAATGTTAGTATTCTTACAGGTAAATAATAGCATCCTTCATACTTCCCCATTTATGTGTTAACATGTGACAAGTAAAAAATAGATTCAACAACACAATTAAATGTGTCAGTGTAACACACCAAGGGCTTATTTCCACTCTTTTGTTATGTTGATCACATCCAGTCTGGGATAAACTCTCCCATAACACAACACAGATGTGTTCAAGTTATTCCTGCTCCATATGATGTGTTCTTTGCCTCAGTCTTTAAGAGCACAAGCATTTGTTCTTGGGATGCCCTGCTCCCTGAGCTGGAAGACAGGGATGGAGAGCAGAATGAAGCCCCATGATCCAGGGGAAATGGTCAGTGTCCTGCTAAACCACTCGGACACACATACAGGTCTGTGGGGGCAGGTGAGGTCTGTGCAAGGGTACTGAGGGAGCTGGTGGAAGTGCTCACTGAGACATCTTCTGCCCTCTGCCAGCAGTCCTGGCTAACCAGGGAAGCCCCAATGGGCTGGAAGTCAGGAAATGTGATGTCCACCTGCAAAAAGGGTTGGAAGGAGAATCCCGGGAGCTACAGACCTGACCTCAGCCTAACCTCAGTGGACTGTTAGATTCTCTTGAGTGTCACCATGTGGCATGTGCAGGACACCCAGGGGACCACACCCAGCTGACTTGGTTTTAAGAAAAGCAGGTCCTGCTTGATCAACCTGATCTAGGATAAGGTGACATGTTTAGTGGATGAGAGAACAGCTGTGGATGTTGTCTGCCTAGACATCAATATGGCTTTTGAAGCATTTTCCTGGACAAACTGGCTACTTGTGGCTTGGATGTGTTCTAATTCCCAATCTAAACCTTCTGTTGTGCAGCTTGAGGTAATTTCCTCTCATCCTGTCACTTGATACTTTGGAGAAGAGACTGATTCCCACCTTGCCACACATCCCTTTCAAGAAGTTGTAGAGAGCAATAAGGTGCCCCCCTGAATCACTTTATCTCCAGGCTAGGCACACCCAGCTCCCTCAGCTACTCCTCACTGCTTGTGTGCTCCAGACCTTTAACCACCCTCATTGCTCCTCCCTGCACCTCCTCCAGCACCTCAGTGTTGTTCTTGTAGTGAGGGACCCAAATCTGAACCCCGTACTCAAGGTGTGGCCTCATCAGCGCCAAGAACAGGGGGAGGATCACTGTGCTGGTCCTGCTGGCCGCACTGCTCCTGACACAGGCCAGCTGCCACTGGCCCTTGTGGTGGCAAGGTGAGGGTCAGTCTCCTACCAGGTATCAAGGGACGTGAGGAGAGGAAACGGCCTCAGGCTGCATGAGGGAAGGTTTTGGATTGGATAATAGAAACAATTTCTTCACTGAAAGAGTGACCAGCTACCAGGACAGGCTGCCCAGGGAAGTGATTGTGTCAGCAGCCCCTGAAGTATTTAAAAGACACATAGATGTGGTACTTAAGGACACAGTTTAGTGGTGGATGTGGCAGTGCTGGGTTAATGGTTGGATTCAAGGATCTTCAAGGTCCTTTTCAATGTAAACAATTCCATGGTTTTCTATATTGGGATGTCTTAGTCATTATTTTTAATACCTTTTTTTTAAAAAAAAAAATCAGCTGTATTCCTATACACAATTATGTGGAGCAAGAACACATTGTATACTATGTGTTCCATTTTCTCAACTTTATACAGGCAAGAAAGAAATTAAAAGTCTCTGAGGCATTGTCCATGCCGTTCTGACTGTAGCCTGTCTTTAGCTGCTTGAAAAACTTGGGTGTGGCCATGGTACATTAAAATGCATTATCAACAGCTGGAATAACTGGCTGCTTTTAGCAAGGATCTTGAGATTTTCTTCAGAAACCACCCAGAAATCAGTTTCTGTCTAAGTTTTATGCTTCATGAAAAAGAGCGTGTTTCTTTTCTCATCACTTCTGAGACACTAGCAGCTTTCCAGGCAGGTATTCCATCTAACTGGAGATTCAAAAGGCATTTTAGAGCAGATGTTTCTGCAACATCTGATATGACTCATCATGGGTGAGATGCCACTAGAATACCAGAATTTATCCTCTCTTAAGACCAATAAGAAATCATCAAACTGCAGAGATGGTGCCCAGAGGTATGAAACATGACATGTTTCAGGGATGTGTCTCCAAACCTTTGTTGCTCAAAGGACATATGATGCCTCTAGACAGAGTTGTTTCCCAACACAGCATAGAACAACATCAGCACTCTCATAGTGCACATCTGTGTATCTTGTACCCTGTGGAGCTTAGTCTCTGCTCTGGAGAATTGCTTACATGACATTGCCATCTGGATGCATGCAAATTATTTTGTTCTTAGTTTTATAAAAACATTAGCCTTGCTGCTGAGGGGAGGTCATTCAGGGTGTCTTTATCTACATGTACATAAACACATCTTCCCTGCCCAGAGAAGCTCACTGTGTATAGTTGCAAGGACATAAGAATTTTGTAATGCTACAGGCACATAAAGAATGTAGTGGTTTGCTCACTGTATTCTGCTAGTGGAGACTCAGTGCAGCAAGCCTCTTCTAGCTGTCTTTCCCGTGTTGCAAACTACATCTGATCTGTGGCAAGCCCAGCTTGCTGGATGTGGGATGAAAATATCTCCAAGTGTACATTTTGATCATCCTGTGCTCTTACTTGCCTCCTGCTGACCTTGCAATTGCCAGACATCCTCCTTGTAAGCATAGTGCTTGATTAATCACAATTCCCCTTCAGCCAGGCTTCCAGCAGAGTAGCTGCCCTGCTTGTTTCTTCAGAGCTTAGGGCTGTATTTGCTCCCTGGTTTTGAGGACATAGCACCCTTTTTTTTTGTCATCTTTATTTTGGTTGCATGTGAATTAGCAAACAGATTGTAAAAAGTATAAATAAAGTGTAATTCAAAACAAATGGTATTGTCCATTTTTTTTGTCAGTTGGTTTATTTTTTGGAGAAGGGTGACTTATTTAGTCTTCTTTTAAGAAATGTCTTTAAGGAAATTATGTGCTAGGATGTGTTTGTATGTGCGATGCTTCGGGAATTTGGGAGGTTGTGTGTGCATGCTGAGAAGTTTGCCAGCCTCAGAAAAGAAATTGTGTTTTCTTAAAGTTGTTCTTAGAATAAGTGCTCTTAGAAAAGGGGAGGATGAAGAAGAATATTTCTCAGGTTGCTGTCATGCTTCAGTCATTTTAACCTCTATACTTCATGCTCTGTGCATTAAATCTATTTCCCTGCTGGTTCCCCTGGTTCATAGTACCTAACTAGTGAGGTCTGCTTAAAAATTAAGTAATTTCACCCTGGACTCAAATTAAGGTTTAAATTCTTGAAACTCTGACACCAACATGTGACAGGTTATGAAGTTGAGAGATCAGTTACGCTTCTTTATTTAAAAGACATTAGGTAACAGAGGTGATGGATTTGAGGCACCCATGTGGCCTTTAGAGGCTGGAACATGGAAACTTTCTTGCTATTTTAATTTTTAGGATACAGAACAAAAGAAATATGTACAAAAAGATGGCTGATGTTGCTTTATAATCTCTCATAATTTTCTGGATTATTTCAACAGACCAAGAAGTTATGGTGTTAATATATAGTATTAATTTTTCTCCTTGTTCTAGGGGAAATAAATAAGCCATCCAAGTAGTTTTCTTCACCCATGTGAGTTCTCTTTAGTAGCACAGTATTTCTGCTCAATACAACCCAGTTCTCACTTGTTTTTATAGAAACCTACTAAATTCTGTTTTATCACATAAGCAGACGTTTAATAAGGAAAGATTTCTTTGGCAGCCTCATGACAAAGCATTTCCTTAATTTCTCCCTGTCCCTGACATATTAATATGTTGACTTTTGTAAAACATGAGTGCCAAGAGTATTTTATGACGCTGAGGAGAAATTATTGGAGATTATTAAGAACTTTCAACTTCTGCCCTTTTATCAGTACTCACCTAAATTACTGTCCATGATCAGAAGAATTGTTTGATCAGTTTATAATGTGTGGATGGTGAGTATTAAAACTCCGTATGAGTCTTTCTATTTTCTCTAAAGCAGTGTGTTGTACAAGAAACACAGAATGTCAGGGCAGATAAACAAAAATGAGCTTTCAAGAAAGAGGTTTAAGGGAGTCTTTGACTGTTTACAGTGGAGACTGGTGAGAAGGGAAGGACTTTCATCTCTCTTCGCCACAGGTAAGAGTGATACTGAAATTCTGTGTGAAGTTGCAGTACTCGTGCTCTTCAAAAGATGGTTGAAATTCTGACAGTGCAAAAAAGAAAAAACAAAAAATCACTGTGTGGATGAACTGGAGTCTCTTATTTATAGAGAGACAAAAGAGGTCAGCCCGATTAGTTGATCACCAGGCAAGATGTTTCCATCAGTTAATTCGGGCTTTTTTATAATTGAGAAAATGATATATTTCCATCTGACCCTAATGATCAGTGATTTTGTATAGCCTACACTCATTTCAGCCTACACTGTAATTCAGTAAAATTAAAATATCAATGGGTTGAGATTCGGAGGCAATGAGTGCTGCCTTCCTGGTTTGTTTGTGCATGGAAACTGAAGCAAGGTTTCTGTGTCTTAGTCAGAGGACAGCAACAGACACTGTTTATTAGTCTGGAGACAATGGCAGGGTCATCAGACTCTGCCATGCCAGCAGATATGAAAATATGAAGAAAAAGAAGGCACAGTTATTTAGCAATTTAACACAATAAAATATTTCTTTTTACATGACTCTCTTCTCCAGTGGCTATCAACACTGCATAATAAATCACCTAAATTGTACCTAGGGAGTCTGACTGTTCCATAACTGCTGCAATTAAGGTGTTTTGTATGCTCTGGTTGCTTTCCTCTATGCTCCTTTCACTTTGAAGACACTGAACCTCTTCCATCCTGGACTGTGTTTCATAGGAGATAATACCTTTTACAGAGTGGGGTCAGAAGAGAGAAACTGAGTGAAAAAGTCAATACTGAGAAGCATCTAAATACTTTGTCATACCAAGAGTAAAGCAGTTACAATCTGAACAGCTGGGGCTTCTTATGATGATTTCTTTCCTTTCTTTCTTTGAATTCTAGAGCAGCATGCAAGGTGAAAGCTTAACTACAGTGCTTTACTTCAGAGATGCTCATAGGCAGTGGAGCGTGCCAGACTTTATTGGAATTTGAAACTGCAGTCAATGGCATTTTCTGCTGTTCTGCTGCTCATCCTATTCAAAGAGTAAATTTACTATCTAATCACAAGTTGCATTGTCAGTCTAAACAGAGTAATGCAAGGCTTCGAGGCGTAAGGTAATCCAACAAGAATGACAGCCAGTGGAATTACTCTTGTGTTTGCTTTTACATTATGGAGGAAGCCTTTGAACTTTCAAAATTAGTGGCCTTATATTCTTTGGAGCTTCCCAGGTGTGTGAGTCCAAGTTGAACATGGTAATCAGACAGCTGGTCAATTGCTACTTTCTAAGGCTAAATTGTGCAATTGGACATTGATGAAAAGCAAAATGAAATATTGTGAACACCCTGTAATTGCTTCATCAGAGGCAATAGGGCTTTCACTTTGGGCACTTGCACGCAAAGGATCTGTAATTCACCCAGGAAAGGAGTTCATGGCCCATGACCCAGTGAGTATTCCCTACTCACTGGTGCCCATTGTAACATTTTGTATCCTCTTGGCTCAAATTAAGTCTGGCACAGAAATTTAACAGCCCTGGAGAATCAGGCTGATGGTGTTGTTGGGAAGTCATTATTGACCTTTTAATCTTGTGCATGCATAATCTTATGCACCCTCAGGGACATCCTCAGGTTAATGGCATTTTAGAATAACATCAATATTTTGACATGACAACCTTGCAAGGACTGTAATAGTGACTTAAGTCAGATTTTACAAACAATTCATGTCCAGCCAGATGCAGAAGGGGTGTGCTTAGTCTTGGAGGCCACGTACCGTTCTGCATATTATTCCTTTTGCATGCTTGGCCTGCTGTAATGCTACCGAAGTAACTTATAAAGTGAACTGCAAATGATTCATGCAAATATTTAGAGGAAACAGTAAACACAATACGTAAGACCTAATTTTGCTGAAAAATGTAGCTTTGAACTTATCCATTCCTCCCTCATACATGTGATCTGATATTGGTACCTCAGGGTAAGATGTGCTTATCTAGATGTTGAGTAAGGTGACCTAACATACTGGACATCTGAAATTATAGCAATCTAGAAGTTTATTCAGTTAACTGGAATTAAGAATTTGACATTGTTTTCCTATTTCTGACACAGCCTTACCTGGTAACTTCACTTAAATAATGTAATCTTGTATGGTATTTTTGTACTAGAGATATAATAACTTCACTTAAATAATGTAATCTTGTATGGTATTTTTGTACTAGAGATATAATAATTTCATCAGGAAGAAATGGACTAGAAGTTAATTTTTTCGCATGCGTTGTGCATTTTTCATGATGGGGGTTTTTTAGGTATACCCCAAAAATGCACATTTTAGAGATCAGTGGTCTCCCTTCTTGAGGGCACAGGTTTCCCTAGCAGAATGCCATGCAGAAGTGGCTGTCTGAACCACTGCAAATACAAGTCAGGGTTGCACAAGAACAAAACATAATTGGTCCAAGAACAATTAGACTTACAGGACCAAGCTTCTCCGTGGTTCCATTTCAAGCCCAACACATTTAGGGAGATCCTACCTCCACTGTTTGTGCTACACCTGCCCTGAGAAGTCTGAAGAATTCGTGTTCTCGAGCAGTTCATCTGGCAGCGCTCACCCAGGAGCAGACTCCTGGAAACCAAACACCAGCGCTCCCACCATCAGGTTTGCCTCCAGAAGTGGGCCTTGCTTCTGCTCCTGTTAAGCTAAGGGAAGTTTTAGACAGAGATTTCTCTGCTGCGACCCAGAGCTCAGTGAAATCCAGCCTTTTTTTCTCCATTTCTTAGTGCCTCATCCATGGGGTAGACACATTCTGTCACCTTCAAGTTTCCTTCCGAACACTTTTTTTAGTTTAATCTGAGCTCTTTGAAACAACACAGAAAAAAACCCTATGAATTATTGGAGAATATAAGTATGTATATATTTAAGATGTTAATGCAATACAGACCTAGGGTTATTTGGGCCCTTACTGGCCTGAATTTTAGAAAATTGCGTACCAAACTAAAGCTATTTTTTGAAGAGTCCATTAACTTTTAATGCAATGACAGGTTTCTTTCTCTTATGTGAAATAAATCAAGGCTTTAACAAAGGCTGACACATCCTACATGACTAATGTTTGCATAACAAGCATCAGGAACAATGACAAAAATAAACATCACTGGAAAACTGATTTATGAGGCTTGTTTTTTAATTTACCCAATTTGTATTAGTCTGGACCTTTTACTCAAAAGCTATTTCCTTAGTCTGTTACCCTAAAGGAAATGGAGGAGAAGGACAAATATTTTAATACCAGGCTATAACCATTTATATTGATGTGCTTAAGTACAGCAACAAGGTTTTGATTTATTTCATGGAAAAATAAACTCATTATCTAGGAAGAGGGGTCTAGTGGTTAAAACCAAAGATATGGTTTTATACTCTTCATAATTGTTTAGGTGGCACTTCAAAGAAATAACCCATCCAGTAGAGAAATGACATGAAAGATCTAAATTTAAGCAAAAAAGCCAAGCAATCTATGCATTTGTCATTTATAAGAATAACACCTAACAGTATAAATCACTTCATACTTTTTTTTCTCCAAATTTCTCTTAGTTTTAAAGACTACATGTGATTCGAAATCATTGTCCTTTGTGCCATTAAGGCTTAAATCCCCAAAATTTCAAGAAGAACAGGACAAATATTAGTCTAGTTTACTGTTATAATGCTTTGAACAACTTTTATTCAAGATTCTTGGAGAGTTTGTGCTGACAAAACCAACTTTGTTGCCTTGGGAACAAAGTTCATATAGATACATTTTTTCAGCTGAATTTTATGATGGCTAACGCTACAAAATGTAATATATTGTGATTTTTAACATGTTTTTTTTCCACTGAAAATATAAAAAAATAACAGGTTTTACGTATTTTTGAGAAGATGGTATAAATTTTATTGATTTTTTCAGCTGAATTTTATGATGGCTAACGCTACAAAATGTAAGATATTGTGACTTTTAACATGTTTTTTTTTCCACTGAAAATATAAAAAACAGGTTTTACGTATTTTTTAGAAGATGGTATAAATTTTATTTTATGAACATTATTGCATTGTAAGAACTGTATTTGGGAAAACAGACACCTTCCTAGTGTCTGCTGTTCTCTGCTGATCAACCACAACTTCTCCTCAGACTAAAGAGAAGGATATTTCATAAGAGTCATGGCTTTGTCTCAAAGTTGTGGTTTCTTGACTTACTCACTCATGTGACAGGAAAGTAGCTTTATTTAAGCATAAACTGCAGTGCAGGGTTTTAAATGATTACACAAAGATGTTCTAGTGCTAGTAATTGACCGGTACAGGTGTGAAAGGCAGAATTTGTTTTCATAGCAAATAATGCTGAGTGACAGCAGAAGTAACTTATAAGAAATACACAACTATTGATCTCCTTCATTAGAATACTGTGACAGGATCCAGACATTAGCTTTTCGTTGTTGTTGTTGTTGTTGTGGTTTTTATTCCTCTAATAATAACATCAATTACATTAGTTAAAAACTGCCTTGAGTATGTGTGGGAAGTCTCCTCAAAAGTTCCTGGTTGCTTTGTTTATGGGATATCTGATATAGGAGAAGCAAAGAAATGATGCAGTTTTTCATGAATGATGTTAAAGGCTGGCTTCTACCCGTTAAGCAGGGTTTAGGTTTCCTGTCACTGTGTCAGATTCCTACAGATTGATTCTCTTCCCGTACTCCAGTGGCTTTAGGGCCAAAATAACTCCTTGAACTGGTCCCAGAATATTAAAGTTTCTCACTGTAATATCTTGCCCTATGTAATTTTGTTTAAGTGACCAAACTTCTAATGGGTGACAAACTGACCACCTGCCAGCTTCTCTTTGCTTTGAAATGGAGTACATAATGTGTAGTATTGTCAGATTTTCATGCCTTACTCCAAATATTTTTGCCCTTTTTACTGTGTCAAGAAGGGACATGCTTTGAAGGCTCATCCTTCTCTAAGTGTATGCTGTAGCAATGGAAGTTCAGCCATGTCAACCTCTAAATAGGGTGATGACTCAGTTAATTATTTATAGATTAATTGTGTGGAAAAGGAGAGGAAATCACTGGTTAAAAGCTGTATTTCACAACCTCCCACCCTACTCAGACTAAGTGGCAGTGACATCTGGCAGTGACATCTGCAAAGTAGATCTGTTGGATTCTGTTGGACTAAATGATATAAAAGGTCTCTCTTCATAATTAGTACTTTTTACTTTTAGTGAAGGATACAGAAAACTAAAGGAGTGATAGCCAGACTGAAAAAAAAGCTCAAGGAATGTAAGAATATGGATGAGAGCTGGTAAAATTTCAAGATTTAGTGATGTGTTTTCACCTGTCCAAGTGCTGTCTGCTTCTCCTTCTCTTAACTGGTGTAAATCAGCTTGAGATACTTAGGTAATAGAAGACCAGACCAACTGTTTTCTATGGAATCACTGTAGTAATTTCAACACTAACAAACTCTTCAGGTATTCAATTAAATACAGTGCAGAGTTCCACTGCAATTAAGTGTAACTTGTCAAAAATCATAAATGTCCACCTATATCCTTAAAAAGTGTTATAAAGGGATTTTCTTATCTTCAGGTGCTGCCAAGACTTTTGAGGACAGTAGCTCTAGAACAGCAGAATTTAACTTGTGTGGGATAATTTGAAGAAAATATTTATTTATACTACACAACTGTGAAATAATTTCTTTGTTTGCTGCTAAATAATGAACAATTATTTCTACCCTGTAGCATTACTGAAAGCAAACATTTCCCAACGAGAAAAGAAAAACAACTCTGAAAGAACCTCACACAGCTTTGTATTTCTTGCTTTCAAGAACAGAAACTACTATATTAACTTCCTTGAAGCCAGAGTGCATAGTCTATGTTATATGTCTTTGTTAAGGGATTGAGGAGCAATAACTCACTTCCTTATTTCTGTGTGACAGCTAGCAATATTTATGGTATATCTGCAGAGCTGCTGCTGTTCCCCTAGATAAATCATAGTAGGCCCAAACATTTGAAATATTTTTAACGGAAAAAGAAATCCACATTTCTATTTATTTTGTTCATATTTTAAAATACTGTAGTATTTTGGAGAGTTCTCCATCACCCTGAAGCCGAGCTTTATTTTTTTTAATTGACATTATCATATACTTCAAAGAAGTATATGATATGAAGTACTTTAAAGGCAAACAAACCGTTGCAGGATCTGGATAAGGGTCTGACACAAGAATGCAGGAAGAACTGGACAAAACCAGGTGCTCCTCCCTGACATCAGGCAAAGCAGGCACTGGGGAAAGTCATGTTGCATTAGGTCTGTACAGTAGCACCCTTCAAGGGCAAGGAGGCAGGCCCTGACTGTCACTGTTCATTTCTCAGTTTTTTTCTCTCAAAATGCTGAGTCCACACAGAGGATGTGCAGAAAATGAAGCAGCAGCTCAGTCTGTTCCATCATAACTTCAGGGAGCTATGAAAATAATCTTCCTTGAAAAGTAACCATTTTGTTGAGGAGGGAGAGGAAGAGGTGTCACACTTGCATGTGTGAGAAAGTGAGAAAAAAGTAGTTTTTGGAGAAATCTCTTAAATTTCCCATTGAAATGTGAACAATTTCCAGTGGTCTGTGGCATTGCTGTACATGTTTGTCACACAAGAAATGTCAGAAACTTACAGAACTGGCACAGATTTGACTATTTGCTTTTTTAATGTTTGGGTGTTTATGTGAGCACTTCTTTTGTTGGGAAGAAACTGTGGAAATGGAATGTTTTGTTCAACTTGCCAGTACTTGTTTTGAGAAAGGCATTCTTAGCAACAATTTTTTTTCCCCAGGACTGACATAAAGGTTTCTAGGGTCCAGATCCTACTGTTTTTTTCTGTCCCTGTTTCTTTGGAGATATGCTAATTTTTCTATGTCAGGATATATCCACAAGAACTCCTAGATTCACATTTTTGAAATTATTCAGGATGTTATTTTCTTTATATTATAGATTTTTTAAAAAGTGTTATTGATCTGTTATTTTTTTTCAGCAATTTTTTTCCAGAGTATTCAGATTTTTCAGCTCACTTTCTATCCCACCTCAGCCTCCTGAGAAATAACTGTTTCTGAATTAATTCAGCTGGAAAAAAACCCAAACCAAATCATTTTTGCTGCCCTGGAGTGGCTTCCAGCAAGCTATGAGGGATTAATTTTTCAGGTAACTTGCCAAGATATTCTTCCTTGGAAGATACAATAATTGTGTCCTCGGTGTACAGTCTCCCAAAAGTTGATTCTGAGACTAGTTTATTTCTGCTGTTGGTTCCCACTGCATATGAAGCATCTCTCTAAGGATCAGGGAGTGGTTTAGGGAGTTTCAGGGGCTGCCCTTCTGCAGAGCCCCTTGTGGAGCTGCTGCCTGCAAGTGCACAGCAAGGCTGGCTGCGACACTGGGGTCACTGGGGCAGTGGGGCATATTCTTACTGGGCTGGCTGTGGCACTGGGGTCACTGGGGCAGTGGGACGGTTCTCACTGGGCTGGGTGTGACACTGGGGTCCCTGGGGCAGTGGCATGGTTCTCCCCGGGCTGGCTGTGACACTGGGGTCACTGGGGCAATGGGACGGTCCTCACTGGGCTGGCTGTGACACTGGGGTCACTGGGGCAATGGGGCATATTCTTACTGGGCTGGCTGTGGCACTGGGGTCACTGGGGCAATGGGGCATATTCTTACTGGGCTGGCTGTGGCACTGGGGTCACTGGGGCAATGGGGCATATTCTTACTGGGCTGGCTGTGGCACTGGGGTCACTGGGGCAATGGGGCATATTCTTACTGGGCTGGCTGTGGCACTGGGGTCACTGGGGCAATGGGGCATATTCTTACTGGGCTGGCTGTGGCACTGGGGTCACTGGGGCAATGGGGCATATTCTTACTGGGCTGGCTGTGGCACTGGGGTCACTGGGGCAATGGGGCATATTCTTACTGGGCTGGCTGTGGCACTGGGGTCACTGGGGCAATGGGGCATATTCTTACTGGGCTGGCTGTGGCACTGGGGTCACTGGGGCAATGGGGCATATTCTTACTGGGCTGGCTGTGGCACTGGGGTCACTGGGGCAATGGGGCATATTCTTACTGGGCTGGCTGTGGCACTGGGGTCACTGGGGCAATGGGGCATATTCTTACTGGGCTGGCTGTGGCACTGGGGTCACTGGGGCAATGGGGCATATTCTTACTGGGCTGGCTGTGGCACTGGGGTCACTGGGGCAATGGGGCATATTCTTACTGGGCTGGCTGTGGCACTGGGGTCACTGGGGCAATGGGGCATATTCTTACTGGGCTGGCTGTGGCACTGGGGTCACTGGGGCAATGGGGCATATTCTTACTGGGCTGGCTGTGGCACTGGGGTCACTGGGGCAATGGGGCATATTCTTACTGGGCTGGCTGTGGCACTGGGGTCACTGGGGCAATGGGGCATATTCTTACTGGGCTGGCTGTGGCACTGGGGGCACTGGGGCAGTGGGCCGGTTCTCACTGGGCTGGCTGTGGAGGGATGTGTGAAGTGGATGGGAGTTGAGAGGTGCCTGGGAGTGCCTGGCATTGTGGAGTGCTGCAGTGAGCTTTGGATGCAGGGGTGGGGGGAGGCAATCAGAGCCTTTGAGCTGCTTGCCTAACAACCCACTCCGTTTATGGGGGTGGTCAGTGGGCTCCTACCTTCCATCAGACTCTCATGAGTGAACAGAAACCAATTCAGTCTCGTGTGGGAGAGAGGTTTGTATTGTCCTCAGTGCATTTGGAGACCTTGTGCTGCTAATTTATGTTTATAGTGCAAATTTAAACACATGCATTTATGAAGTTATATAATTGTATGTCTAGTACTTCAATGTTTGCCCATAATAAATTAAATAATTTTCTAAGAATACGATGAAATATGGAGTCACACTAAAGGACTTCCTGCTTCTGAAGATGAAGCTATTGACAATACTCTAAATTTAATTCTCTAATCTCCCAAAGCATTCTAAATTAAATTTTCTAAACTCCCTTTCAGTTGGCACATTTTTTCCCATGATAAAGGCAAATAACATTAGGACAAAAGGCTCATGCAATATACAATAAGTGACCATGAGATAAAAATGAATCTTTAACATGAGATTAATAAATACCCCAAGTCTGATTTGAGCTTTAGCTTTGCTGGCACACCTGCTGTTAAGCCCACATCAAATAAAGCTCTGTGTGTGGCTGTAACTTTAACCTACACAACCACTGTGGAATGGGTACCTAACATAAATTCAAGAACTTTGTCTACTAGCAATAGCAGCATATAGAGGAGCATATAGAGGACATAAGAATCTTAAACTGTGACAAAGAACTAAAGAAGGTAACAAGCACAGCTTTCCTATGATTTGAAGTACTGAGCACTTTGGAAATGTCTGTGAAATGTTCTAAGGGTGGACTGGACATGTGTAAACATGGAGAGACAAAGGAATTCTCAGCCTCAGCACTTTCATCTCACACTTCAATCTTCCAATCATAAATGATAATTAAAAATTAACTATAATTACAAAAAACTAATTTTACTTAACCAGATAAAATCTTGGGCTAAGATGATTTAAGGTATTTTTATCACTTCAATCTTCCAATCATAAATGATAATTAAAAATTAACTATAATTACAAAAAACTAATTTTATAATTACAAAAAAACTAACCAGATAAAATCTTGGACTAAGATGATTTAAGGTATTTTTACTTGGAAAGGTGAAATAAATAATTGTATCACATAGAAGTCTAGTGGGTAGTCCGCATTCTTCTGTACCACAGTTTACTTGGAAGTATCTTTCCTGTCTTAAAACCAATATTATCACCATTAGAGAAAGCAAATAATACCTTGTGGTGTGCTACCTCATCCCTCACTAGTGTGAAAATGCAGAGTGATACAAAAGTGTTTGTATTCATTTTTGTATTAATTTTAAAAGTTTAAACATGAAGGCCTGGGAGAAAGAAGAAGTGCTTGAAATCTTTAGCTAGAATCAAGTCTTTCTTATCTTATGGCTGATCAAGAGGGCCGAGATTTAATTTGTAATGATGATGTATTTACACTACTTTAGATGAAATCTTACTGCATTCAGGGAAATGTTTGCTTTCTGAATATGTCTCATGAGAGTTGGTTGAGAGAGGTATTAGTGGATTAGCTAAGAATTTATTTGCCTTCAACTCAATACTAGCATTACTACAATGACTTTAGCAGATTTATTAAGTCCTCACTCAATACTTAGGAGTTAAACAGGGTGGAATGAATTTTAGAATTTTTCTGAAAATTCAATGAAAGAAACAGTGCACTTAATTATGCCTTTTGCAACCATGGGCCATTCATATTATCAACAGAATATTCATCCATAGCTCAGAGTAGACAAAAAGATCTCTCCATAGACAAGGGAGAGGGTAAGAGAGGGGTCCATGAAGTCTCAGATGGCTTCCTCTCATTTCAGAGAGTATCACCAGCAAGAAGACTGCCATGGGAAAAATGACTGTGAACAGGATGCCACTGTAAAAAAGGATTATCATCTTTCAGGAGTAGCATAGAATTAACATTATTACTGTTTCATGGTAATAGCATTGCATTATCAGCCATTGTTTTTTGTCATTGTCTGTTCTTATGATAAGAAGTTCACCTCTGTCACTTCTCATCTACTTTCAGGTGCTTGGACACAAAGGAATGCCATTCAAAATTTGCCATGTGTTTGGGCCATAAAAGATATCAGAAAACTTGAAATTTTGTTGCATTCTGTAATTTCATTGCTTGTTCTTTTCTTCTCATATAAAATTCTAACATAACACTTGTGAAGAATTTGTAGAGTAGGCATTCAGTAAAGTGATGTATTTGTCTTAAAAGAAAAAGTCCTGTTTCTGACTTAATTCTTTGCTACAGAAGTTGGATTTCAGGGAACAAAAAAGTAAGAGCAGCTAGTAACACACTCTTTATATATCCATGGGAACAGCTACTTTTTTTTTTTTTTAAATCCCATTTTTACATTAGATTCCATATTTTGCTACCACCACTTCTTCATGTCAGGAGCTTTTTATCCTTTCTTATGACTCAGTTTTGAGGATTTGGAAACATCAGAGAATCCAGAGCATTAGACGATCCAAAATGCTGTATGAAATGGGCTTCAGAAATACTACATTGTGTTTGCATGTCTTCATACTTTACTCATTTTTGCATCACTCAATTTCTGTTTCTATCCAAGCATGTTTCCCACTTTGGGTGTCCTAGCTTGTGCTGTAATCTATTTCACTCTCTGAAAGTTGCCACACGCTTTCATTTCATGTGATATGAATGACTTTCCCTTGGATCCACAAGAAAATAAGTTGAACTTCTTTTATATGGTGACATCACTGAATTTAACTCAAGGCTCAAGAGGGCAAAAGGTTTCCTAATTATTTATTATGCCTCTTGCTGAAACATTGACTAGAAAATGTCTGCTTATCAATCTGCTAAATGCTGGGAAATTGCATTTTTATGTGCTGTTCGTATGTAACCTTTTCACTGCTTCCCTGTGCCTTACATACCTGATGTCTTTTTCAGATATTCTGGAAATGTCATCATTCAAACCTTTCAGTAAAGATGTAATACAGAACAAACCTGACTTGCTGTGACCTTAAGACCTGATTTGTTTGAGCTGCATTATTTGTATTTACAGAATATGGCTTCCTAATCTGCACAGGGCAGCATTTTTTTTTGTTTTGGTTTTGTTTTTTATTTTGCTTCCCTGTGTTTGAACTTAGCATAAAAATGCTTCTACCCAGTAGAAAGAGCACTTTTTGCATAAAGATCAACCTTATTCTTAAATAAGGAGTGAGTGGCAAGTATGGACCCACCTTACACTTTCAGAGAAATACCTTCCTCTACTCCCTCCAGTTACATTTACGCTAAGAAAGCTTCACAGGAAGGAAATAAGTTTGTAATTGGTTTGTGTATTTACATTTTTACTCTGGCAGGCCACTGAAAATGCTTCCTCTCAGAGTCCTGTTTTCAAATCACCCAAATTGAATTTCAAACAAGCTCTTTTACCATCTGCATCAATAACAGCTTAAAGAGAGCAGATTTTAGCAAACAGGATTATTCCTGTCAGGGGTATGAACAGCACCACTGTTGCTTGTTTGGGTTTGGTACTCAAATACTCGAGCCTTGACTGTAGATTCTAAGAGGAAAGCTTGGATACAGAGGGAAAGCTGTGTTTGGACTGGGGCACTGCAGTTAATGTAGTTTAATTGGTTTCATTGATTTTTCCTCTTTTTTATCACTGCAGCACAATAATCGTGAAGCACATTCTAGATATTGTTCTCAGTTGTCATAACTGTCACTTCCCTAGAAAAAAGTGCCATTGTAAACATAAACATTCGCATTTCAAAATGAAAAAATAAATATTGTGTGTTATACTGTGCAGTAACTGTAGAAACCAAGAATTGTTTTTACATTATTCATTTATTTAGAAGGTGCAGCTGGCCTGCTTCTACTTCTGAATCCTCTAACATGCCTTAAGAATGTCAGACTCAGATTCTGTTGTAAGAGCTCCTATTGCAAAATTAATTCTCTATTCTTACCTACGTAGACACTTGTAAAGATGGTGACAAAAATGTCTCTTACCAAGCACAAATTACGAGCGAAGACTTTTGAGTCCTTTTCCAGAACCAACCTTTTCCAACCACAAGGTTTTGCTTTGGAAAACTTTAAAGTATACCATGATGGTTGTCTTCCAGCTGGAACCCAGGCTGTACACCTTAATCTGCGTCGTGGTTTCAGGAAAGGACTTGGTTTTGCTGATGGAAGTTTCTGACAGTGAAAATGCCAGCTGTGAAATTGTGGTAGGCACTAATCCAGACTAATTCTTTCCTTAGAAGCCAGAAATATCTTTGCAAGACATGATACATGTGCAGGAGCAAAAGCAAGCCATGGCTGCTCTCCAGCTCCTCTACCACACTGCCAAAGCAGAAGGGTGTCGTGGGAGCAAGTGCTGTGATCCCTGCCCCAGGAGAAAAGGAATTGGGGTCCCTAATGCTTCTCTCTGGCTGAAGCTGTGCCCTTATGGTTTCCCCTGCCATCTGACCTTTAGGTAGTTTGAGAGAGGAGCCCACTGTGATTGCTGGGTGTTCCTGGATCACGTGAAATCACATTACTTGAAATCCCCCCTCGGCTCATGGTCAGAAGTTGCCAAATTTATCAGATTCAACCCGTAATACATAATTCAAAATTCTGATTAAGCCATGAAGAAATCTGTTGGTTCAGTTCTTTGCATTGCAGTCTGCTTTTAAAAAACCCTTTCTCTGGGAGGGGTTATGAATTTTCTTTTTCAGACAGCTGAGGGAATGTAAAGCATTTCTTTCCCCTGAAGCAAATTCTACTCTACTAGTATTTGGGTGGAAATAATTAATTCGGATGTAATCACAGTAAATTTTGCCTATACAGCTATAAGCATTGTGGCAGTCAATTACAAAATAACTCAAATAGTTGTTACTGAAGGAACATAGTATGGGGGAAGAGTATTAACATAGTAACCCAAAATTAAATTAGCCAGAAGGAAGAAAAATAACCCAAAACTCCTCCTGAAAAAAAACTTTCACTTTTTCAAGAATTTATTCTTTTTACTGTTTCTCAAACACTGTCAAAAAGTTTTTAGGCAACTCTTTTCCCCCAGAAATGTAATTGAAAAGGACATCTCATTTGCAGATGAACTATGTCTCTGAATACATTAGTGAAAATATACAGCCGCCAAATCACCAAAGGAGCATGTATAATGAAGAGATTGTCATCAGGTTCTAGAGTGATATCTGTTTGTAAATTCATGTGTTTCAAGCTTTGAACAACGAACAAATCTCCATGTCAGTCAAACCCATGGTACCTGTTTGATTTCAAATGTATTTTTGAGGTCCACTGAGACCATAAAAAAACTTCCCACGTTGGCAGTCGTTTCCCAGCCAGGTCAAAAAGGTAAAATTCACCAGGGTTACAAGGGGCTTAACGTGTTGACATAACTTTTCATTTTACAAAATTTATAAATCTTTGTTCCCTCAGAGTATCCTAAAGTGTGGATGTATGGATATAGCAAACTGGTCCTTATAACTCTGATCCTTCAGATACCTTTTTTTATCCAAAAGGAAAAGAAAATTTATGCACTCTGAACTGAATGAAAAAACAGGGCATAGACATCAGTGAAAGGGTGTAATTCAGTTAATTTCCTTTTAAATAATCAGATTTCATTGCTGAGAAGGAGGAAAATAAACATTCCTGGGGTAATTAAGTGTTAGGTAAGAGAATGTGGTGTGGCATAAACGAAAAGGATACTTAATGTGCAAAAAAAAACCCAAAAAACAAACTGATTTTAATTTATCACACCATTTATGAAGGGACATTCATTACCTCAAAGTTTCTAATATTTTTATCCTACTTGTGCTCCCTTCTCTGTGTTCAGGTGCTGACACTAGGCTTTGTGTTGGCAGCAGCAGCCAAGGCCAGGCTCAGACCCTGCTCTGGTGCCTTCAGGTCAGTGTGGCTACACACTGTCACAGGTCACTGGGTATGCCCTCCAACATGTTCTGGCCAATTTGGGGATGAATAAAGAGCTTTGATCATTGGGTTGGAACCCCTGAAACAACAGCAGTCAGGTCTCAGTGTGCATGACACATCATGAATGGTGTTTTGTGTACAGAATTCGAAGCTGGATAAGAATTTGGGTCTATCAATATATGTGTGGCCTAATAAGGAAGTAATGGCTTTCTTGTGGCAGATTAATCTTTGCTTACCTCATCTACTATGCAACGAATGGTTTTCAGTGCTAAAGGTGTTGGTATGAAAAGCCTTTGTTTCAAATTAACTATGAATGATACACACAAAAAGCCAAAAGTGTCACACTTCTTAATACTGAACTAAGATTTAAGAAGTTTATTGTTTATTTTCCTTGACTAAACCAGATTATTTCTTAAATCAGATATTTATAGGAGAAACACAATTTGTGAGAAAGGAATGTTTATGCAGAGGAGGAAAGACATTAAAATAATTTCTGGCAGAATATTTGTAGCTGCAATGAGACTGATGTCAGTGGAAATTCTGATTACACTGATTACAGTGGAAATTCTCAGGGAGGTGTGATTTTCATTTAAAGACCATGATGAAGTTCAGGCGGGGTTTTAAAAGGTCTGTGGTGCTTGGCAATCCTTTTGGTGGTAGTCCTTTGGAAAAAATGTGGAAGCAAACACAGGCGTTTTACAAATGGAATTTATGTTCATAGAATCAATGTATTACCTATGTGTGAAAAAATCTTATTCCTTCCTTTCCTTTTGCCTTGATGTGTATTGATGGAGCCCCAAAGCAGCAGAAGTATATTTCAAATTTGGGTAGCTGTGGCAGACAATGCAGTGAGCTGGTGCAAGGTGTCAGGATGATGAAGCAGCAATACTCCGTGCTTCATTTGCAGAGCAGGAAGAAAGGGGGAATGCTGGAATGAGCTATAAGTGGGGGCAAAGGATCCCTGTAGTCATAGATCATCAGCCAAATGCAATGTCATGGGATGAACACCACCCTGAGTCCTCAGCAGTATCACTTAGGTGCTTATATCTGTCCTTTGTGAGCTGTGGGAACATTCCACTACCTTCAGTGACCTTGCAAAAATCCCATTTAAATAGAAATTGGAGAAGGGACCAGTAGGACACTAAGTTAATATATGGATAAAAATTCATATGTTATAGTAACTATGATGCTATTATCAGGTGGCAATCCTTACATGGTTTAGGATGCTGCTTGAGATCATAAGGTCTTCCACTGGCATAATTATTACATAGAAAACAGGAACGAAGAAAAGCTTAATTTTTATTTGCTTTCTCTGCCAGTAAGGACAAGTACAGGTCTCAACAGACTAGGTTTACATCAGTTATTGTCCATTTTCTAGTGAAGACATGGAGTGAGTCAGTAGTTGATAATTTGAAGTGATCAGGTAGAAACTATTGTTTCTTTTCTGACACATTGCTGAAGAGCTGAATTACTGATATCTGAATTGCAGATAGACTTACCTCTGTTGTTTTTGTACATTTTCAAAATCTGTTTGTATTGAGCAGCTTTGATGTTATCATTGGGAAAGGAATAAGATGAGACATTAATTTCCTTTCTTCCAATTTTTCATTGTGGATTATTTTGCTTTGCAATGCTAACAATAATCAGTCCAATACAAGAGTTTTTTCAGTCAAACTTATTTTTTACATTACTTTATTATATTTTAATATTACATTACTATATTATATTTTAATATTGTACATTTTAGCATAATTCTGATTCATAATTCTCTTCAGTAAAGATATTAGGTTTTGAAAAAAGGTTGAGTTTTCATATGCATACTGTGCATTGCTTTCACTTTTTGATTTGAATGGTGAAGCAACACCTGTAGCTGAAACTTCTGGGATACGTCATAAACTGCAAGGCATAGAATGGATCAGAACTAAGACCAGTGGTGTTACAAATTTGCTGTGTCTACTTTTAGCTATCATATAACTTAGATCTAAAATTATGTTTTGCCTGAATACTAAATACTCAGAGCAGTGGGATCTACAAAGTATGGCTAAAAACCTCGAAAAAGTTTCTGTTGCTTCCTTTGCTGAAAGAAAACAACCCACCAAAAAAACCCTACCCCCAAGCCCCCAAAAAAAGTCCAACCAAAAAACCCACCAAAAAAAAGCCCACAAAAACCCAAAAAACCCCCAACCCAGACATCCCTCCACCCCTCCCCTCCCCATTACTTAGAACTCCCCCTTTTGTTTCCAGAAGTGAATACTGTAAACTTCAGTTCCTAGCAATATTGTGCTTGCTCTCTCTACTGCAGTCTTGATCAAAGTCAGTTTTAACTCACAGAATTTAGACTGAAAATTGTGTTGAAGACCACACTAGGATGTGCTAGAGTCAGAAAAAAAATTCTAGGCTTTGTTTTCAAAACTTGCCTGGGGGGGTTTGACTACGAGTACTGCAGGTTGTTTGAGCCTGCGGATGCCTGTTAACGGTGCTCCCAGACCGAGGGAATCACCAGGCTTCCTTCTCAGCACTGCATTGCAGAGCTGTGAGAATAAACACTTGTGGACAGTGACTTGCAGGTGCTATTAAATAGATCTATTCTGCACTCAGCTGCCATGCACTTATAAACTAACTTAGATTCACAATACTGTTCTATTAATTTTATATTCATCTTGGAAACACTGTCTTCTGAGAGCTCTCCTGTAAGAATGGGGTCAGCATAAACGGGACTGTACTAATAGCTGAGACTGAGCAATTGCACACAGCTGTTTAGGTTTCCAGGCCCTCCCTCTGCTTTGTTTAAGGAAGGCAGACATAGGAGACATCTCTGTGATCTGTCTCAGCTTTCACCCCTGCCAATTGTGTGAAAATTTTGTCAGTGTGAGAGATAATTCATTAAGAGCACACTGAGTTGATCAAAGCTGTTATAATTAAGCCTGTCCTGTCTTCAGTGATAATCAAATGTGATATTTCGTGTTGTAATTGTAGGATTAAGAAGTATGCTTCTGAATGTGTGGGAAAATTCTAGTAGTAAGTCCCATTTTGACTTCATGAGGATTGTATTAAAAGATGTAGTGTGAGAAGCAATTGTGGGTGATGACTCACCATAGATGGAATAATTTCCAGCTTTGAAAATACACTGTTTTAGTAGTAATATGTATTAGTAGTATATTACTGCAAATTAAAAATCATCTGACTCATGAAATGCTAGATATGTAGTATAAAAAATACAAAGGGCCACCATATGACAAATCTAGGAGGGATGAATAAATAACCCGAAGGAAACTAGAAATACATTCTATTAATTTGAAATTAATTAACTAATTAAAAATAAGTAGCTCTATAAATATTGGAAATTTTCATGCACTTAAATTGTTATTGCAATAACAACCGCAAAAAGTGTGAGTCACATAGCAGAAGAAGATAGATGTTGCAGCTCCTACCCCTCTGTGTCAGAAGCAGAATGCACTGAGCTGTTTGGGTATTTTTACACCAAGCAAAAGTTGAAATTTCACAGTCTTAGAGCCCGGGGTATTGAGGTAAACCAAGACTACCCTCTGGGTTCCTGTAATACATCAGGCTGTAATTTGTGGTTATTCAGCCGCTGCCACAAAAATAGTTGCACTTCCCTATGGTCAGCTGGAGCAGGACTACAGCATTGCCACCTCAATGCAAGCTATCCTTAGTCATGAATCAGAGCCCTGGATGTTTTCAAAAGCTAGGATTTAGCCAATTATCCCCATTACTCTTCTCTCTTTAATAGTTTTCACAAGTTCTGTGAACTGATTAATCTGCTCAGTCATTAAATGAGGGAAGCAGCAGACTCCTGGGCTGTTCTGGATTGAAGAAGACAGCTAAAGGGTACCACCTTTGGGGTTGAAGGTAAGCAAGTGTTCCTGCATCCTCCCCAGTGGTGGGGAAACTGAAATCATGGCAGTCAAATTAGTTGACAGAAATCCCTAAAATTGAACTGGGATAAACTTCTCTCGGAAAGATTACATAATGTGTCTCCAGAACTAGTTCCCATTCAAGAACCTGGAATAGTCTTCACTTAAATGCTTTGAGTTGTCCACTGCAAATAGAGTCACTAACTTGAGGAACACCTGTGGTGTGGGCAGCTGAGTGCAGCTGCAATGGGGGCTGCAGGCTGAGCTCTGGGTGGTGGGAGCCTGAGACAGGAGTCTGTGAACTGCTGATCCTTTGTGTGACAAAGGTTTGGGGACCTGGTGAGGGACACTCAGGGGCAGGGCAGGATCTGAGGACCCCAGACTTTTGCACACATAGACTGTGAGGGGATAAAAGCTAGGGTGTTCCTTTGTTGAGGGTCCCTCATTGGAGGCACCAGCTCAAGCTGTTGTTTTGTTACACCAAGATGAAATTATTGCAGCAAGATGAAACCATTTGAAGGATCTGGATGTCTGAGACTGCTGTGGGAAACCTAGAGTAAGGAAACCTAGTCTGACTGTGTGAGCAGGGGGGTGCAGCTGCAAAGGGGCTTCGGTCCCAGCTCAGGTTGTAGGAGTGGGACTGCAATAGGGCCTCCTGGATTGTCAGAGAGGGAAGTTTCCTTGACACTACTGATATTTAACTCTCCCTGGAAGTGTTTGGAGCGATAGCTAAATAATTTTTATGGAATTGTGAAAAGGTGTAAAGTTAGTAATATGAGAGTCTGTAACAGATGGAATTTAAGGATTGCTTCTCAGGTTTCAAAGTAATCTTGTGAAGTGTGTGGTATCATGTACAGAAAAAGTGCCACTACCACCAGCTGAAAACTTTTGACCTGAATTTTCTTTTTTTTTTTTTCTTTTTACTGGTAGGAGTTCATATCTCATATAAAATTTGTCCAGCTGATATGTCAGGGAGAAAAGAATTAAAATACTTAGGCGTGAAACTATACTTCACAGAGCTCAGAACACGTATTCTAAATAAAAATCAGGATCAAACCACTTTATTGAAGACTTAACAACATGTAATTAACAATCAGTGAACTGTATATTAAGAACCAATGTCAGATAATCCACAAAACTAGAACACTTACAAAATGCTAACAAATGCCCACAGATATTGAAACACCCTTTGTAACTAATCCTATCCTCAGTGATGGGCTCAGACCCCCTTTCCCCACGAGCTCCCCACCCTCCCTGAGTGACGTTTAGCCCCTCCAGGGTTGGGTACCTCCCTGGTGCACCCCAGGGTCTCACTCTCCTGGTTGGATTGTGACTGCTCATCATGTCTGATGATGAAGATGCTCTGTGAGGCCTTGGCAGAGGCTGTGCTGCTTGTGTGACAACTTGTGGTACCATCAAAACAGGTTTTGCACACCACTGTGTCAACTTCCAGGTCTCCCCTCTCTTACAAAAGTTCGTGCTTCAATAATTATTTTCAGGCTTGCTTCTTTGTTTCAGAAGTCTCTGTAATTCCTCAGTTATTTAATCCAGCTGATGGTTCTCTTTCACTTTAATATGAATTATGTGGGGCAAATGTCTACCCAGATAGTTTTGTGTAATATGAGTCACTCATGCTGTTTACTCTTGCATTTCTGTTCTTGCAAGTGTTATTCAGGACATTTGTCAAAGGTGGACCATGGGAGCACTCACATATCATGCAGTTGAAAAGAAATATTTACAGTAAGTGTTTTGAAAGCTTTTGGTTGGTTCTCAGCTGTGGGTGGATGGAAACATTGGTGTTGAAAATAGCAATTCAGATGTTTAAAGACAAATGTGAATGCTTTGGAAATTTTCACCCTGTCATAGTTTTGTCATGCGCTTGCCCATGCTTTTCTGTCTGTTAGCACAGTTCATCTTTCTGTCCTTAATAGAACAGAACCGTACTGAAAAATCAAGGATAGATCTAAGTAGTTTTGTGTGTCCTTGATAATAAGTACATATATATGACTCCCTTCATACCTATTATGCTCTTATGTAACATAGCTCTTAGTTTGGTCCTTATATTAATTTACATTTTACAGTGCGTTAGGGTGCTTCAAGTCTTGCATTATGCTCATATAATAAACTGTTAAGATGAATTATGCTGCATTCTTTTACTTATATGGATTAATGAACATTTTGTTTTCTGTTGGAAAGGACATTTGCTCTTAGTTCTTTCTTTACTGTGTCTGCTTTGTAGTGATATTTTGTAAAAGCTTCAAAACTGAATCTTACCCGTGTATTCAGACATATGTGTTATGGTGATATCAAAGGGGTTTTTTTTACCTCTGAGCAGGGATCCTCTTAAATCACCTTTGGCTTAGCAAAGGCACACCAGGGTATTTAAATACTTGGTCAAGTTAATTTTGCACTTTTGTTTTACAAGTTTGTTTATATGTAGAAGTTAAATGATAAATAGGAAAGAGCAAGCAGAAATCATGAGAACATTGCTTTCTTCCTAGCTTACCTGAAGTGAACACTTTAAAGAATATACACAGATGAACAGAGATTCCATTTCTGTGGTTTTTTATCATCTCCAAGCCTTTCCTGCACTACCTAGAGTAGAATTTAGGTGTTATTTGCAGTGTCAGTAGTACGTAGGAGTGAATAAACTTCTCATGTTTAGCACAGGGCTAAGTACATTCAACACTCATGACAATGTTATAGCTAAAATTATTACAGGACTTGAAAGTAATTTGCAGTGTTTTGGTTGAAGACTGAAAAATTGCACCTGCAAAGACATAGGCTCCAAATTGTGGAGAGCAAAGCATAGTCATACTCTCTACAATCCAGGACAGAAATCCTTTCTTTCTCTATATCCAAAGGAGCAGAAAATAAGAGGAATATATTTGTGCTGCAAAAGTAATTGAAGTACCTTGGTATTAAAGAAAACTGCTCTCTCCAGTCCTGTCAGAAGAGGGAATAATGAACCTTGCTACAACAAGGTAAGTACTTTTTCCTTTCCCTTCATGGCTGGCATTTTGCAGCAGCATGTATATCATTGGCAGAGACTTGATTACGGTACCAAAGAAGATTCACACATTCTAGCAGGGATGATAACTTTCTGGCTTCTGGAGGCCAGTCACTATTATTGCTCTGTATTTCTTCTTTTACTTTAGGTAAAGCCTCTGATACCTTTCTTCCTCTTTCCTACTCTGTAAAATGGATTTTACAGTATGTCCTTTGTCTTCTTCTATTACAAACTCATATACATGTATAGGTGGGCTGTTGGGTTTGGCTTCTGATCTTTATTTTAGTATAAATTACATTAAAAATCCAGGAGGAGAGGAAAAATCTTTTTTACTTTGATTTTATTATTTTTTTTTTTTAAATACAGCAGATCTGTGGGGACCAAAGGCCTTCTTAATCAACTTCCAGAAAATTTAGTGCAGTGGGTCTCTATGCATCACTGCCCAACACTGGGCTCATTATAAAGTCTTTTCTATACAAAGTAGCTTATCTTTAACAAGTAAATCCACAGAGTATATACATGATTGCAGCAGGAGTTACAGTAGGTATTAAAAGCTGAGGAAGATAATATGTCTGAAAATGGTAATGCAAGAGACATAGCTCAAAATTCTGTTACAACCCTCATACTGCAATTGCAGTTGATATAGGAAGAACTAACCCTTTGTCACAGCAACAAATATTGACAAAGATACAATTGCCCAAATTTTCTTCTTTTATGACAGTGATCAATGACAGCTAACTATCACAGCTGCAAGAGTTTCCATCTCAAGAGCTACAACATCTCCTCAGACATGATGGAGAAGAGTAAATATAGTAAATAGTAATCTGAGCAGGACATAGATAACTGAGAAAAACCTATTTTAATCACTGTGTGAGCCAAGGGGATGTTAAATAGTTTTTACTATTGTACGTACACCTGCAATCCAGTACTGCATTCTGTATCTCTATAATTCTTGTTCAGAATCTCCACAGTCATGGATTCAAAGAATACTTTGGGTTGGAAAGGACCTTTTGAGATGATTATCTTCTACCCCATATACAGCAATCAATTGACTTACAGGTGTTCCTTTTGCTAAAAGCCATGTAAAGAGAAAAGCATGTAACAAAATAATTTCATTTAATTTTAGATTAGCACTTCTAGCTCTTCAGCTGAACTATGTGGCAAGTCTAGGTGAGGACAGTATTTCATCACCAATACAAAAAAAAGAAGAAAACCAACCCAAAGCTGATTTCATCAAACTTTTTGCTTAGGATGAATACTTGGATGTTCAAACAACATCAAAATTCTCTACTTTGTTTTAACATTTTGAAATATATTTTTATGTTCTTCATTTTTAGTATTAGATATTAACAATCCCATGTAAACAGGCTTTTTTATTGCTTCAAGAATTCTGAAGACTTCAGTCTTCACTTACAGTTTGAATGAATATGTTTTTAAATCTCACTTTTTTAGTGAAACTGCCATTTTGCCCTCTGTACATTTCTATTTATGCTCCTCTTGAGGCTATAAAGTGCAGAGTGGTTCTTGATTATACTGTTGGAAACAGTGCTTAATTTGTATACAGAGATCTGTAGATGTAGCAGTTTCAACCCCGGTAACTACTGAAATGAAACAACTCCTTTTTTCTTGTTAGTGATCCTCCTTTTTTTTGATCTTTGCTTTTTCCTTGACCATGTGGTAGCTTTTACTGTACTTCTAGATTGCACTATAATCATGGCAATTTGCTCCAGAGTAAACAGAGCATGTACAAGCAATTTATATTTTGTAGGCACTGAAACTCAAGGCCAGTCCAAAGACAATGTCAGATGTGAGCAATGTATTCAAGACAAAACTGTGAATCATTGCAACTGGAGGAATGGTCCATTTTCAGAGCTCACCACTCTTCTCTTCCCTGCTATTATTGCTCTGGAGATGTGGGACATATTTTGGATGATGGTGTTTATTCAAAAGCCTCATCTCCCTGTTCAGAATGAATTTCAATTCTGATGCACTGCTGACACTAGAAACAGGTGGCTGTGAAGCCACTGGAGTAAAACCTCTCACTGCTGAGAGAGGTTAGCTGAATTTGTGTCTTGTGCCTTGAAAACAGAAATTTCAAGAGCCAAGGAGATTTATATCTGTTTCGCAAACTGAAAGTATTTAGTATCTTGCATCACTTATTTTGATCACAATCTACATTTTAAAGTCATTTAGACAATTCCTTCTAGTGCTATTTCTCTAAAGAACAGTCTGGAAAAGGTGAAAAACTGATGCCTTGCGTCTGTCTTATTACAATAAATACATCCTCAGGCTTTTCAGAATGGTTTGAAGCTAAAAGCTCTGACTTAAATCTAATTTGTACCAGAAAAAGGAATGTGATGTCTTTTCAATATAGATAGTGATAAACACTGGTTTTCAGCAATATAAATAATACAATAACTAAACTGGAGGTCAGGGACTCAAAAACCTTAATTTGTACCATAAATCTTTGTAAACTCTTTCTGGGAAATTTTTCTATCCTTAATATTTTTTTTTAAATTTAATAATTTGTTGTTAAAATCAACCAGGATGCAATTGAAACACAGTGCAAAACTCATTTCCTGGGACTAAATGGCGCTGGGAATTTATACCAGGGCAATAATTATTTTCCAGAACTATCTGTAGACCTCACCTACTATCAAGATTTCACAGCCTAAGAAAAATGTATCAACAAGAAGAAGCCTCTCCCTCAAAATGCATGTCCTACAGAAACATGGAGAGCCCAGTCAGGATACTCCTATGTCAGCCTTAGTCTCCCATGGAAGCAAGGCAGGTAACATCCCATAGGAGACCTAGCTAGCTAAGAAACCTGCAGCTAATGGTCTTGCCAGCCAGCACAATTTAATTAACAACAGCGTGGATTATGTAAAGGCAGGGGATTCTTTGTAAATGGATGTGCTGTCTGGAGGTTTTCAGTTGCTCATGATAATTATCATATTCAGCTTATCTGGCTGAATTTTGGTGAAGGAGTTAAATAATCTAGAGATAAATAAATTCTGCTACTGTCCCATTTTGGCAGAGTTCTGTCAGTCTGTTGTCCAGTTTTCTCTCCTACAGCTATATTGATAAGCTTGTTTTCTGACCTGATCTTAATTGTAGGTCTGGTTATTTTTTCAGGACACCACTATGAATAAAAAAGTTAGACTGTGCCTCAGAGGAAATTTATTGAAGTTCTTCCTGTTTTTTTTTTTTTTTTTTTTTTTTTTTTTTTTTTTTTTTTTTTTTTTTTTTTTTGCTGTTGCAATGATTTTTCGAACTGGGTTTAAATGGAGTTCCAAAAATGTCTTGGGTGCACTTCCAAGGACCTGCAAATCTCCATTGTTCACTGCTGTCATTGGCCACAAAGGCCCAGTGAGCCCTTACAGCCAGAGTCCAAACAACACTCCTAGCCTGGCTATTTCCTTCTTGCTGGCATGTGCTTACTGAACTTATGCTGCCATATATTAAATAAAGCCCTCCAAAACACTGAAATGGAAATAAAATTGGTTAAAACCAAAATGAACAGTGGTTTAGTATAAAAGAATTCTGCAGCCACTGTGTTAATTCCCAAGGAAAATACTGTTTTTCTACAAGTCGTAATTACAGTTAAATAGTGGTAAATGCAACCACTGTGTTTCATACAGTGCTGCCTTTAACAAGGTTATTCCTCTCCTTTATCTTTATTTAACAGAGTCTATTGTGTTCTCATGTATGGTTTGATGCAAAACCAATGCAGTCTTTAATAGCTTTTGAAGGAAATTTCTTTAACAGGTGTCTACAGAAATACTTGTGGAATCAACATATTTGCATTTCAATACAACTCTGTTTAACTGGCTCAAAATGAGGTCGACTGTCCCACAACTTGTATCTCTGTAGAAAGGTTATTTTTAATTGCTTCTCTCGGCAATTCTTTCTACTTTGCAGTGCATGAATGCTCTTACAGTCTGACCCTGGTTGTGTATACATTGTATTATTACTTTATGAGGCAAGTGGACATTAGTGAGAAGCAGAGGATGACAAAAACAGTAGTGTATGGCTCTGAAAATATTTTATTCTTTTTAAAGACTGTTTTGATTCAGAAAAGCTTAAAAGCTGTACTTTTCATAAAGGCATTAGAATGCTTTATTATTTCTTCTCTCACATGTGCACACCACACACAAATTGCACACAGTGATATCAGTAGCAGCAGTTGCCTCTCATCACTAGTACCTGCTTTAGTGTTGGCAGAAGGAGAAGAAAATGTGGGAGCAAGGAATGATGATACCAGAATATCTTGTCAGCCTTAGGCAAGTGCTTATTTCTCCTAGAACTAGACACAGCAAAAACCAGACAGTGCTGCAATGCTGCTTAGCGGGTATTTACCTCCTCTGATCATTTTTTAGGTTGTAGATCTAAAAAATGCTCTATTAGATATCCAAGCAGTCTTCCCACCAGTGTCGGGTGGTTTGGGTTTTGTTGCTGAAATTTTTTTGGGGGAGAGTTTTTGGTTGGTTGGTTTTGTTGTTGTTCTTGATGGTTTTTTTTTTTTTTATTTTTTAAATCTGTGTCTATTGTTGAACTTAGAAATTCAGAAAATACTCCCTGTCCCTTCCAGAATGTTTCTTTAGTTGTGAAAGCACTCCAAGTCTGGTATAAGAAATCATTGAAACATTGCTTTTCTTTAATCACACAGGGGAACAACAATGGGGATTTGAAACCCTAATGGTAGAAACAATGAAATAATTCTTGCAGAAGTGAAAATTACTCAAGATAGCTTTATACTACATTTAGAAGGACTTCAACCTCTTAGGCCCTGTAGTAATGGAACATTTGATTCAAAGTTACTGAACTACAGCTTTTGTTTTGTGGAAAGCTTATAGTCTAGGCATGGCTTAAATGATGAAAGGTAGATAAAGAGACACCTTTGTTCATGTTCTTGCATTAAAAATACACCTAAAAAGGAATGTGAGTTGACAAATCAAAGCTAAAGAAAAAAAAATAGCATCAGATTGGTATTGGATGGAAAGAAAAACACAAGCTATAAATATAATGGCGTAGAGATATGTATGTGTTTGAGCCTTGAACAATTGGTTGTAGCAGATTAAAGAAAAAGATCAAAAGGAAATAAGAAAAAAAGTAGGCAATTTGCACAGAATGCTGAGTGCTTTGTCTATTAATAGTTTGTAATGCTGGAGAGATCATTGCAAATTGTCTAGCTACTTGTGCAACTTCTAGTTTGAAACCTTGCAAGTAGAAGGAACCATTCCAGACCTGACTGACTGCAAATTGCCCCTTCCTGGGACTAGCAGGGCTCTCACTCACTTGCTGTTCCACTGAACACAGCAGGCTGTACAGGAACCTCTCCACTTGAGTACATCAGCATCACCCATCTGCTTATTCCCTGTTGTGACAGGCAGATGAACTCATGTTTGCCTGTGTCATGAACATTATTTAATCAAAAAAATATTTTACCTGATTTAAAAGGAGCTGTCCAAAGATACAAGAAACGTCTCTGAATGAGTTTCTTTTTGTTTATAACAGAAAGTTGTCTTTAATTTACTCTAGGTAGCTTTACTTTTTATCTCAGCCTGAAATTGTATGGATGCATGGTTCAACCCATTTCAAGTTTCAAGGAATTTTAAAGGGAAAAAAAAATTTCCTTGGATATTTAAAAATAGTTTTTTTATTTTAAAATCTTTTCTTACTATTGAATTTGTATAACATCTGGACATCTCAATGTACACCATTTCTCTATTTTCCTTCACACTTCTGATGTTCTAGTCTAAATTTTCTAGCAGTTTCTACCCTGGGAAATCACGTTATTGTATAGTCTCTCTGTTGATCATTTCTCTGTCTTGTTCTTAGCATACCTTTTTCCTCATTCTTATCACTAAAGGGGCAGGACAAAGCAGAGCTTCTTCCAGAGCGCCTAGCACATAAGAGATCAAATGTCAGAATGACAGGAGAAGAGTACAGTACCTGGTTTCTGTGGCAAAGGGTTTTCAGGCCAAATCCCATATGCTGTCATTTTTTTAATTCCAGAGTATTTAGAAAGAACATCCAGCAGTTTGTGCCTGCAGGCCCTGCCCTTGTATTTGGCCCTGCTACAAATAGCAAATGAGGGAGAGAAGTGTCTGTGGTCATCCTCTCCAAGCCTTGTTCTGCCTTACAGTTCACCCAGCACTGGGCAGCCAGTTTGGGGTGGTATCATGGCCTGGCACTCTGCAAGGGACCATGACCTGTGCCACGCTGTGAGGGCAAGGAGCTTTCTTTCCATGCCTCATTTACATACTGCATCACTGAGCCTATGAAGCAGAGGCTGATAACTAGAAACAAAGTTAATGAGCAGGAGAACCTTTATCCGTTTATTTTGGATTCTCAGCACAAGGAAATACATATGGAAGTATGTTCACTTTTGTACAGTTCTTGAGTCTTTTCATGAAGAGAAAAGAAACATAAAAGTTACAGGCTGTAACCTTTGATGAAGATGAATTAATTTTTCAAAATACAAAAAAATCCAAATTTTCAAATGAAAATATGGTCAATATGCACTTCAGGAGTTGTCTAATGAAGTGTTACTTGTGTCACTGGGTAAGAATTCTTATTGCATTCTTAGCTAAGCTGAAGATTGGCACTGCTGCCATCACTGGTAATTCTGCTGATGGCCTGGTTGGGAACAAGGCTCTCCTTTCCCTCCTTGCATGCTGTGATGTGCTGCAGACAGATCACATCCTGTGTGCAGACAGCAGCACATTTTCTCTGACTGCAGAGATTGCCTCTATTCTGCTCCAGGGCGACAACAATTTGCTGATTAAAATGCCCGAAAGTTGCACTTGTTTCTTATCGGAGATAGGAAGATCAGCACACCCAACATAAAGCCAGTAAAATTTTTGTGCTGTTTTGTGAATTACTGTGATATGTGGCAAAACAAAGACCAGAAGGTTTGTGCTGTTCTACAGCCTCTAATTATGGCCTTGTTTTTAATGGTCGCTTTCAGAAAACAATTCAGTTGAAGAAATCAGAATGCATGACTCAAGGTTTCTCTCCTAGAAAGAGCTCCCTAACCCCTGCTCTGGCTTCATTAATTCTCCTGGCCTCCTTAATGCAGGCCTCATCTTCTGTCTGTGTCTTACAAAAGTAGAGGTAGAAATTTACTTTGAGAAGAGAATTCTATGTTCTGATTCTGTGTTGGAAGAAGTTCTTGTTTCAGCCCTCATTTGGGCTTTATCTATGGCTTCACTGGAGAATTTGCAGCAAAATAAGTAGGAAAAGGGTGAAACTGTTTAATGATCATTATGTGTATAGATCTTTACCTTTCTGAGGCAGAGACCCATTCCGTTGTTCCTTTTTAAAGCAAGAGGCTGTGCTATGCTTTCGATGGAAGTTCAGCGTAGTTCAGTGACAATGCAGGAAGAAATCCCTTCTGAAATATCATACCTCTCCACCATAATGAAATGCAAGTCTGCTGTTTAGTTTTAGCTGAGTAAACTAGTAGGAAAAATACATATAGTAGGCAAGAGAAGGCAAGAGAAAACTATTTAAATTAAAAGTTTCCCTTTTAAATAAAGGTCTAGTTTCCTAAAAAATACTGCACGGAGGATTTGTTTTTAAAAGTCTTCTATCTCGAGTTAAGGTAATCTATATTTCCCTTCAGTAGTGTGTATATAAGGGAAAATACAACTGAGTATCTTTCAGACACCCATTAGAAGCAGCAAGCACTTATTTAACCTTTGACAGTTAAAGCTGTGGGATTCATCTCAGATGTAGGCTTTAGAACAATAAAGGTTAATAAAACCTTATTGTCAAGGCTGTATTATTTTCTGTGGTGAAATCATTGGAACTTGAAAATTGAGTTCTACAACAGAAAGAAAGGGAGGGAGAAAAGCATTACATCCAGATGAAACATAATTCAAAGGCAAGAGAAATATATAAAGTCATACCCAGTTGAGCTGTCCTAGTCTATTTATTGATTTATTAAGCAGAATAGTTAACTTGGAAATGGTTATGGAAGATGTAATTTTATAGATATTCTCAGTCATGAAAAAACATTTTTTATGTTCAGCTCTCAAAAGCCAAATCTGTAATACAATGCAAAGATTTTGAGGAAGACGAATGTCTTAGTATTTAATATATTTAGCACAACAGCTCAGAGCTTTTGTATTTTGTGTGTGTATATGTAATATACAAACCAATATTAACACTTTGTAATTTATGTGTTGTATAATACAAAACCTGTTTGGTCACAAAATCACTAATTTTGGGGAAAGCTGAAAACCCTAAGTGGTGAATGAGATTATATAAATGAGACACTTATAGTAGCTCAACAATTGCCATGGGAAAGATTGCTCCACCCACCCTTAAATTTGCAGTAAAATAATACAGTCTTACAGCTCCTGAACAGGGTTATGTTTTGACTGTATTGATGTCAGAGCTGTGTTGTGACAAAGATTCCTGTAAAACTGTACAGAGGCCAAGCAAACATGGAAGTCTGAACCATCAGATTAGACACCTGTGTATTTCCATAGAGAAATGAAATATATTCCTAGTGCTCTTGGGAGGCTTTGTTACAAAATCATAATTCATTGCATGTGTTTGTGGTGTGTCCCATGTATCCATACAAGTCTTTTTGATGATAGCCTGAGACTGGAATGCCGGGGGTTTGACTAATGAGATAACCTTTGCTGTCAGCAGCAGCAGTGATATCTTTTTACGTAAATTCAGGATGGTATTTTTATAAATATATTTGCAAACACAGAACAAATGTATGCAGTTATTGTCGAGACTTTTGTACAGGGAGTACTGCAATTTCACCTACCCCATTTTTTGAAACATTCTTTGGAAGATTTTCTGTTTCCTTCTTTTTCTCCCTCCATTCATTCAAGGGCTGTTTTATTTTTTTTTCCCCTTATTACATGCCTGCTAATCATGAAGAATATGTAAATAAGACACAATTAATATTCAGACCCACTCTATGAGCTAAATTAACCTATTTTGTTTGGAAGATGAACCTGATTATCTTTTAGCAATGGTTAAAATCAAGGTTAGGTAATTAAGAGTTTCCTGTAGGCTCAGGAAATTATTTTAGTACAATCCTCCTGAAAAAGTCCCCTGAGCGAAGAAAGCTGGAATTAAAAATGCAGACAACCTGAAGATGATTACTGCACTACTAATACTGCAGCTTGTTTTTCAAGTCTTCATTAAAATATTTACTGTGATGGTTCAACTACACACCACAGTCAGCAATGGACTACAGCATTTATTTATTTTTTTCCTCATTTTAAGCCCATTTTAAAAGGTAGAGAAAACTATACCTTGGTTAAACCAGACATTTTACAGATGTAGTGAGTGTAGTTTTTAGATACTGTATAGCAATAAGGAACAAAATGAAGTTCCTGCTGATAGCTCATAATTGGAAATTGTTTCCTACAAGAAGACAGTAATTGTCCTTCTATTCTTTTACTCTGAGAAAACCACTCTTTAAAAAAAAACCAAAAACAAACCAACTTTTATTTTTGTTCCCTACTCCCATTCCCCTTTTTATAATTTTCTTTGTACTTTTGATTTTCCTGAAAGGAATCCTCAGATCCTTAATAGGTAAATTAAAAGAACAAGATAAAACTGTGCTGAACTTTTCATATTAGAGGAGATGGGACCCATGCAGCTCTTAAGTGTAAATAGGAGTAATCACTATAGGGTTATATTCTTCTTTATGGTGATAATCACAATTTTAGCAAACATTTTGGTTCATATTTCTGAAATCGAGTGTTTTTGAAAGCACAAGAAAGGTCTTGATTCTCAGAAACCTTCTGAAGATCATAGTGCAGCTAGCATAGTGCACTTGAAAAGTGAAAATTTCTTTCTAATAACAAAAGGCAAACCATTAGTTTTCCAAGAGTAAGATACTCAATTTTGATTGTGTTAAAAATAAGGTAAAAGAAGCATTCCATGACAAATTTTTGCATGTGTGATAGAGATTATACTGCATTTCTTTCTTAAAATAAATATGATGTCTTCTTAAGATGGCAAAAATGTGGGCAGTTGCTATGGGTAACACAGGTGAAAATAATGTTAAATTTTTTATGTCCCAAGAGGGCTCCAGTGGCAGGGGATCATTTAATATCATTTCCTATGAGTTAATTAGACCTCCAGTTAGAGAAATAGTCTGCAGTTCTGTATTCATTAGTCTGACAGTTGCAAATGAAGTGCTTACAGTTTGTGCACCGTTTAATCCCAGAGCTATGGAAATGTGGGAGAATGTGGAGGAAGGCCCTCCTGCTCTTATGCGTTCAGAACTTTGGTAGAGAAACAATGTTGAAGGAATATTGAATGCAGCAATAACAAAAGTTGCCAACTCATTTTTCTGCAGTGAATGTGGTTACTTGCTTTGTGGACATTTAATGCAACTTTTTATTTATTTTGTGCAAAATAAATATATTCCAGGAAGATTGTGAATGCTCTCACTTCCAAGCTGTTTTCGTGATAAATGAGGTAGCTTTCTTCCTTTCAGGAGTGAACCTATATTTTGGATCATAACAGAGCAAAAGTGTAAGTTTTGAAAAATTTGTGTTACATCTGGGGAAGTGCACTGGGATTTGAAGTGACCAAATGTCCCTTCTGAATTCAGTCACACCTGATCACAGATTGTGACCTTGAGAAAAGACATTTCAGTCTCCTTCAGTTGAAAATGCAGGAATATTTTTGTTTTAATACTTAAATGAGTTAAGCCATTATTTTTTCAGCTGAATTTCTCACTGACTTTTAAATAAGTACTGCATTAATTCCTACCTCATTTGCAGGGTGGTCAGTTCAGTAATGGTTATGGGATTCCATTAAGTCATGTTGTTGTCTAAGAAAAACTAAAGTTAGTTTGTACTGCAGCAGTGAAAACAAAAGATATTGTTCAAGGGCATTGACACAATGAAGGTCAGCACATTGCAGGCTGTCAGATGTGCCAAGTGTAATATTTTGACAGAGCAGTTGACAGCATCTCTGAATGGGTTTTTTTCCTGGGAGCTCATAAAAGATAATGGTGGTGAGCAGATGTCAGAAGCATAGAGGGTTTTCTGAGAAAGGGAGAAGAAATACTAGGAGAAATGAGGAATACATGAGAACAGGTGATCACAAAATTAGAATGTCTGCAGGCTGGCAGCCACAGGAACAGATGGAAACCTTGTTCAGGATGAAGTTGAAAGGAAATACAGAAAAAGAACAGATTGTCTTAGAGTATAGTGCACATATGATCTCCTGTACTATACATATGTAGGTGTGAATGCAAAAATAAAAGGCAAAACCATGCTCTGTGGATTTAAATGTTACAGAACTCTACAGTGCTAAAGTAAATTGGCCCAATTCTTACCTGTTTCTCACTTTTCAAAGTGGACCTAAAACATTACTATACTGCTTTGGTTTGACCCCTGAAGTTTTAGCTTTCATATTTTCCAGATTCTGTACTGTGTTAGTGTGTAACTCTGAACTTCATATAAAGTGTTAGCAAGTTCTCCTCACAGTTTAGTTAGACAAAACAATCCTTTTCCAGCCCAAGAAAACCATTGCAGCTTGAGGCCCAAAAAGTTCAAACAACAGCAAATTGAGGAGAGCAATCTGGAGGATGGGACTTCATAACCTGAAGCTGTAATTGGACTATTAACCCAAGTATGTAAATGGACCAAAACTTGTAAAAGTGTGAAAACTTGTGACTTTGCATCCATCTTGGGTGTAGCCACAGCCAGGCTCTTGTACTGCCCAAGGCGTATCCTTTGAATGCCTTTTTAGTAAATCCCTGCTTTATTCCTTTAACAGTGTCTTGCCTCTGTTCCAGGTAGCCTCTCAAGGCATCAGATCCATTAAAAAAATTACTTCTGAAAGGGCAAACAATGGAGCAATAAAAAATTTAACAAAATGTCAACATGAAAGAGATTTGCATAATTGGAATTTTGTTCAGTATCTAGTTCCATGAGGAGAGTTCTCCCAAGCTGAAAAGTTATATTTCGGGGATATTTAATGATGTGACTAAGAAGAATAAGGAAGGGAGAGGTTTGCCATCCTCCTTATAGGCATGGTCCTATAGATATGAAACACTGACAGGGCTGCTGTGTTAGTGGGACTCAGCTGTGGGAAGAGAGCTGAAGGATGCAGGCTGCCAGAAAGACTTCACTGCCACAACATTCTGATTCTCCACGAGACCCTCCCAGGTCAGCTAAGCCGGTGGTATCAGTGAGCCAGGTGCTCAGCTGCCTGTGGATCTGCAGGGTGAGAACAGGCTCTCCTGCTATAGCAAAGGCATGGGGCAGTTATGTTCATTCCAGGCTGCAAGGTGTGGGGATAATATGGTAACGGGAGACATGTGAGTGCCTTTCTTGCACTGATTGTTACCACCTGGAAATTAAGAGAGAAACTCATGATCCTCTGATTTCTCAGGGCCTGATTGGATGAGTTTGCAGGCCCCAGGTGAAACACAAGTGCATACTATTAAAAAACCTTGTAATAATTACTAAGTGACCTCCATGAAGACTCAAGAGAAAGGTAAGGATTCTTGTGTCTCACTTGTAAAAAAATCTTTTTTTTTTCTTTGCTAGAAGTGTGCTAATGTAGAATCCTGTCAGCAAATTTGCTTTCATTAATCCAATATGAAAATGTCTCTGTGTTAGCTGGTTTTCTGTGTGTCTCTAAAACTGTCCCTCCCCATTGTCCCTGTCTCCCCCTGAATCTTTGAGTCTCTGGTAGCACAATAGGACTAATCTTATGTAGGTCACCAGTGTTTCAACCAGTTGTTCTCAGCACAAGTACATGGATATTTTATATTGTTACAGAAAATGGGTTTTGCTATTCCCTTCAACACAGGCACAGGAAAATGGGGAGGACACATCTTTGGATATGTCTGCAATATTCAAGTTAATAACTTATTAATAAAACCCACTCAGGCTGGTGTGCTGCCTCTGAAACAGCAGAGTGATATTCAATAGCAGTTACTCTTACTGGTAGATATGATCAAATTGCAGGATGTTCCTTTGTTAGTGACTGCCTCTTTCACACAGCCCCTTTCCTCATCTACTGCATCTGCTTACTAAAAGTAGCTATTTATAACTTCTCATTTCAAGGTTAAAACACTTCACAAAGGTCCATGTATTTTCTACATTAAGCAGGACTGAAGACAGGTACATCCTGAGTACCCTTTTTTCTTGTACTTAATATTATAGTGCCGTGTGACAAGTCCACTATTGTTGCATGAATGTTACGTAGATAGCGCTAACTACAAACATGGAGAATGAGAAAGGTTTTGAGGACCTTGAAAGGTGAATATTGTTTGTGAAGTAGTATTTTATTATATTATTGTTACAAGGATCACATGAAAGTTTAGGGACACTTCTATAGTAACAGATTTATCATGCTTATTTGAAATTACAGTTAAATTTATCCATTATTATTTTCTTGTGAGATGAAAATGGAGGGAGTTTTTTACAATTATTAAACATTTTCCTACCTAAAGAGTGGCAGTACAAGCTGCTTCTGTGAAGGAAATCAGGGTACACACAGACACATATAAGTAATAGCAAATGCTTACATAGAAAGGGAGACAATGACTTTTTCTCTCTAATAAAGCAAACTACATTGAATATTCTGTGAGAATTCATCAACTTCCTGCAGTTCTGTGCTTTGGTGTGAGTGTGGTAAGTGGCAGAAGTTGCAGAGCCAGGCTGTTCAACATTGTAGTCCAAGATTACATTAAATACAGAGGGATATAATATATATCTAATGTCTTCCAGGATAAACTTGGCAAATGTAATTTTCACATCTAAGGGAATAGTGTGTTCAGAAAATGACTTTTAAGGTATCTAGCAGAACATATATATTTTTGCTGCTTGACAGTAGTGTTGTTTTGCTCTATGAGTTCTCTTATATCATGGGTTCCTTGCAGTATTTTTCATTATCTCAGAATTTTATCACATGAGGAAAGAGACACCTTATTTTAGCATGTGCCTTTTGGGGAAAAGGGTAGAGATGGAACTAACTTCCTGCACAGGGAGTAGAATAGACTTTCTCAGAATTTACAGTCCATTTTCTAAAGGTATCTTTAAAGTAGCTAGAGAATAAAAAGAAGATTATTCAGGGGCATTTTGAAGGGTATACATGCCTATATTCTGTATTGTACAGTTCAGTGCTACTGCTCCAATTTCTGGTATCTGGCACTCTGATTGACTGCTACCCAAACTCCTTTTTAACAAACGGAATGCCTACAGTCATACCCACCAATATAAAATGCTGCTTGCTAATGACCCAATCCACTAAAAACCCATCTCCACCTGCTTGCTGATAATCCAGATAAGGAAATCTCTACTTTAGCTTTTCACAAGCTTTGGTGTCAGTCTACTGTCCCTACCCCCTACCTTTGTGTTTTCTCCCTTTATTTTTCTGATTGCTCTCCACTCCAGTTCTGTAAAATTGGTAGGTTAAAAAAGCTCTTAGATGCTAGCTTTTTCCTTTTATTTGTTAAGTATATTCTGTATTAGACTATGGAATTGTATTAGGGAGAAATCAGGTGAGCAGAGGTGTGTGGGCAGCAGCTTTCAGGAGATGCAGAGGCTCCCACCGTGAAGATATTGGTAACCAGATTAGCCACACATGAAATGAATTTCTTGACTGTGTCATATTTGTTTGTAAGATTTAGCTACCCTCTGCAGTTTGCTGTGATTCCAGGCCCCCTCTGTCTGCTCTTGTGGCACATGTAGCTTTGCTGTCTGTAGAGAGTCCCAAGTAGCAGATGATGATTTGGATGAAAGGGAAAGGTGAAAAAAGTGAGGGAAAGAGTGGGAGGAGAGAGAGTCTGGGGGAAGGGAAGGAGTCTCAGTGGTTCAAGTGAAGATGCAGTGAGGGATGATGAAAGAGGAGGAAACAGCAGGGAGAAAATCCTCCCAGAATGAATCAGCCGCTGCACCCCTTGGCAATCCCAGCAGTGTCACTACATGGCTGCGCCAGTCAAACACTCCTGTCCAGGCTGCTCCCAGGGACTGGGTGGGTGGGGCAGCCACGGCCCGCAGTGCTTTGAGCAGATTTCATGCCACTACTTCTGTGTCACCTTACTTTAGGCTAAATGCCTCTGAATGTGTTAGGGAAAACCACTGGAAAAAAATTAATATGATTTTTTTTAAACGCTGGAACAGCAATACATGATGAAATGAACTTAACTGTACCTGAGGAATAAAAGTTTTGCTGCCCAGCATGCTGTCATACAGGCAGTTTAATTAGGCCTGTTTAATATGGTTTGGGATTCCTGGTTGGGTAATAGGTACTGCATGAAAATCACTGTTCTTTACATCTTGTTTAGGTATTCCGAATTCAATTATCATTGGTGTTCTTTATAAAAAATAATGTAAATTAAGCAGAAAGAAAAACAAAGTGTGATCTGTGAAGGGATGTTTAACAATTGAAAGAAATAAACATTAAAAGTTTTCTGCAATATTCACTTGCTTATTTAGATTATCCAGTTTCTTGAAAGTGTTTGTGAAGATGTTTTTCATAAAAAAAAGAGGGAAATGAACACATTAAAAGAATCTCTGTATATTGGTGAAGAGATGTGTAATATATCCTACATAATGCACATAATCATCATACATAGACTATCCTATGTAATGTGTATATGCATATAATACTATATATATATAAATACCAGTCAGTTTAAAACATTGAACAGTTGTTTGTGAGTCTGAGTAAGGCAAAGAGGAAGTTTAGAGAGCTGTCCCAAGAAGGAATGTGCCTCTTTTATGTGTTGAGATAGTTTAAAGGATGTGGTTTATTACTAAAGAGTGGTTGCCTACAATACTGTAGTAGTCCTGAAAGTGCACAGGCCTGTCCTACCAAAATTAATTTTACAGTTATAAAAAAATGTAGTAGTGGCAAATCTGCCAAATAATATTTAATTTATCTGATAAAATATGAATGTAGATTTTTCAGGGACTGAAAAGTGCCACTTTTATTAGAGTTGTGTGTGTGGTTTGGGTTTTTTGTTTGTTTTGGTTCTGTTTTTTCCTCCTAATTGGTACTTGTAAAAGATCTACAGTATTGCTAAGAGACAAGTCACGGATGATATGCTGAATTACCCTTGGTAAAGATCATGTGAAATGTATCTCGTGTTTAATCAGCTTTATTCAGGGGAAGAGCTGTGCTAGCCTACAGAAATTACATATAACATTGTCTAGATATTGACATTCTGTTTTCCAGTAGCTCTGCCCTCATTAAGAACTAAAATGCAACAAAACCCCATACGCAAACACCTTCACTCTAATTTCCTAAATAAAACCTTGAAGACAACCTTTCCTGTTTTCTGTGCTGACAGTCTCACCCTGCAGCTTTTCCTGGGGAAAAAAAAAACCCAACCCTTCATTTTGATGTGGTCTCATTCTTTCTTTGATATTTAAGGAATTTGAGTGGAATATGGTCCAGAAGATGAGTGGATAAATGGTAGAAGCTGTGGTCTTTTGCTGATAATTTGTTCTCTACTGCTTTTTCCTCAGTGGAAAATTAGAAAAAAATGGGCAAAGGATAATTTCTGTAACAAATTATACAAAATATTCAGTAATTTATCTTTTTTTTGGCCTGATTTTTGGAAAAAGACATTTTTGATTACTGGAAATAACAGAAGATTCATCCAAAACTTCATTATTAGAAGACTATACATTATAAGATCAAGTTCTCATCCCACATTTTCCCATGGATTTTCAAAGAAATGAAACTAATCTATATTCTGACAGCTACTTTAGAGAGAAGCGAATTCTCTGAGGTTAGGAGCATTTGGATTGTCACTTCTTGTATCTACTGGGCGTGCCATGCAACTCACTCATTTTACTCCTCATTGAATACATATTTTGTTTGTCACTTATGAAATGCATTCTGTTGCATCATGAGAATTGAGTTAATGCTGTTTTTACAGTCCCTAACTACTTTTCAGGAATAAAATATCTTGACTAAGTGTAACCAAGGGCTATAGCCTATTGGGGTGCCCTCAGTCACATTGTGAGTGAAGTGCTGGAGTTCAATTCCTGTCCTAGAGAATGCTTTCACAAGGCTTGTGTGGGAATGTGTATAGCTGAACAATGGGGCATGATATTAAAAAGTGGATTTTTGGTCTTTGTGGCCTTTAGATTAGGATCTCTCTCTGTTCTAAAATTTAAGGACACATTTCTGCAGCTGTTCACTTGTCAAAGGATGCAAATCCATCTCTTGTTGCATTCTCCAAAGCTTATTTGCATCTAGCTATGTTTGACTTCTCGCTGAGCACTGAGGGTGTTTTTGTTCTGCTTACCAGTTCTGTAAACTGTCAAGCATGCACAGTTTAGATTACACAGCCCAAATATTTTTCAGGGACAGATATTAATTGAAATTTACAGAAAAAAAGAATTAACGAGAAAATGAGCACCTGTACTGGAAAATATCTGCAATATGAATTTCAGGGGTGTGAAGCATACACAGATTTGTTTGGTATCAGTGGTAGCTGAGGTTCTTCAGCATCTCTAAAAATGAAGCAAAAGAACAGTTACCATGGAAATGTTATTTTTGTGAGTGCTAACTTAGGTGGAAGACAGGTCAAGATAAAATGTTTTGGAAAAAAACAAACAAGGTAAGTTTCCCTTTATAGAGTATTTTAAAGTCAGTTTTGGCTCTAAATTAAACCTTTTGTGCAATTTGAGTTGAAAAAACCCATTTTTGTGTAATCACAATAATTCTACACATTTTTCAGGTAGTTTTCAGACTGATCTGGAGGCACACCTATTTTAAAAGTAAATAGTACATAGTAGTTTCTTAATTAAAGAGAATATATTACAAAATGAACTAGAAATGAAAAATGGAAGTAACTTTAATTGAAAATATATCTACCATAAAGGGTGACCTTGACCTGCATTTCTAAGTGTTTTTTATATATACATAGATAAGATGTTAATATAAACCATGTAAAGCATTCTATTTACATGAACTTTTGTGAATGCTTTTTACAGATGTGTAAATTGCCTAAAGTGTAAATGGAGAAAATCCCTCAGTAATTAATTAACAAAGAATACTTATATGACTCTTATGTTGTTAATTTGGATATATTTACACATTCTGTATTTGTAAAAGGGTGGAAAAAAGTCAGATGAACAGTATAAAAATTATTTAGTAGGTGCCTCCCTCAGGAATTGTCTTTATTAGCCAATACAAGCAGACTATAGAATTTAGGGTGAAGTGCACAGGAAGCCCCCAGAATCTCATTTGCTTCCTTTGGCTGGTTTGAGTGGGGAGCATCACATGAGCATTTCAGATTAATTTATTGCCAGCCAGTGTTAAATTACAGCCTGTGACAGGACCAGAGCTGCTTTGTCAGAGAGGGCCTGTAAATTACAAAGCTGCTCTCACCAACAGTGGGAACACTTAGAGGATGACCAACTCAGTATAAAGTCCCATTTCTCTTTGTATATTTAGAAGTTGTTTTTTGGGGGGAAACTGGCAAGCTTTATTTTGAGTAATTTTATTACAGCATCACAAAGGATGTGCCTGGAGTTTCTTTGGTAGCTAGCCTTGAGTTTAGAGGGTAGCTCTAAATAAGATCTCAAGCTGGCTTAGATATTCACCCTCTAAATGATGGTCTTGCTAGTGTGGCTTATGGCAAAGTTTGTGAATGAGCCACACACTCACTGCTGATCAGCTGGAGTGAGAGTCAAACTGTAGGCAGCAGGAACCATCAAGAAGTTTGAGGTTGAACAGAAAACAACTCTCATGGTGAACATGAAATGATGAAGGTACCAGTGTCACACCTGTCCTGCAGGAAGGGAGAACAAGCTGCAGTTTACTGTTTCCCCCAGTTTAGTGATGGAATTTTCTTCCCAAGGTTACTCGCTGGTTTGTGGCAGCTTGCAAGGGAACTAGCACATTATGGATGGCAGGGATCTGGAAGGTGATAGGAGCTACAAAACTGTCAATAGAGATTAATATGCAAAACAGCAGAGGGACCCAGGAGACTCGAGCAGCACAGAAGATTCACCATTTTCCTGAATTCAGTTCTTTGCTCTTTGGGCAACCTGCTTCTGCTACAGCCAAGTTTCTAGAGCTTGTTGGCAGCTCAGTGTGCATCAGGCAGGCATTGGCTTCTGCCAGTACTTACTTATGCCAGGAGATTAATCCCACATCTTGTAAGGAGAAGGAAGACAAAGAAGCATCTTGTTCCATAGACATTGTGGGGTGTTCTTCATCCACAATAAAGAACTAAAACTTTAAACTATTTGCTTATGCTGTCAACCTGGCAGTGCATGGACAGGTATAATCAGACGAAGAAAGATTCCATTTCTTGTACAAGAACACAAGATTGCAACAGGAGAGCCTATCTAGGCAGACACTCAGGAAACCACTGCAAACTTGCAGTCCCTTTAATAAGGTTCCATTCTTCAAACTTTCCTGCTTGCAAACTCACATTTGTAAAAGGAAGCCACATCTCCTCTCCAGCTGACCTACAAATCTGCTACTTCTTTTCTTTCTCTACTCTTTTCATTTGGCTTTTTTTGTTGTTTCAGTGTTGCTTTGTCACCCGTAGAAGAAGGCATTTGAATAGTATTTTACAGTGCATCTATCCATCAGCTTCCTTTTTGCTCATAAAGGGAAATGAACATGACACAAAAGGGATTCTGGTTGCATTTTAAAGAGCTAAGACTTTGTGGGATTCTGCTACTCAGATGCAGCCTACATAATGTGTTGGGGAGGTTGCAGAAATAAATGTTCTCTCTCATTAAACATGTGATTTCTTTCAGAGATTCTTTTCTTTTCCTAAGCAAAAGCCACATATCCAAGAAATATATAGAGAGATAACTTTTCTTAAATCTTTTAACTTGACAAACAAGATGAATCAGCTGTCATAATATAGCAACAAAGAAGATTTCCCTGTAATAACGACCATTTGTATGACACAAAATATTTAGAAGATGCTTTGGTAAAGTAGGTGAGGATATCATTCCAGAAGTGAGTATTTTACTTGCTTTGAAGGACAGAAGAAACAATGTGGTAGAAAGCCCAGGGGCAGCACCAGTCAGCAAGGCAGGAGTGTGTGCTCCAGGCTCGTCCTGACACTGCTTTGGGGAGCAGCAGTTCCTGGGCTGGCAGGTGCACACTTGCTCAGGGCTGCTGGTACTCAGGAGCTGCTGCTCTTCTTGCCACTCCACCTTTCCACTGTATAACGTTAAATAAGGGTTTGGTGGAGTCAGGCTCGTCCTGACACTGCTTTGGGGAGCAGCAGTTCCTGGGCTGGCAGGTGCACACTTGCTCAGGGCTGCTGGTACTCAGGAGCTGCTGCTCTTCTTGCCTTTCCACTGTATATGTTAAATAAGGGTTTGGTGGAGCGCATAGTTAGAACAGGGCACTGCCTGGCATACAGAGGACAGCCTTATATGAGCCACTCCACCTTTCCACTGTATAACGTTAAATAAGGGTTTGGTGGAGTGCATAGTTAGAACAGGGCACTGCCTGGCATACAGAGGACAGCCTTATTATGAGCAGCCCATTTCAGGGAGGAGGAGGAGAAGAGCTGATGAAGCTGTTTAAGAAAAACAGGACTCTTATTTTAAACGGTACATGTCTAAAGTGATAGATTTAGGAGGAAGGGGTTTGTTTAGAGGAATAAATAATAAGATTTGGACAGCCTGAAGCAGAGGCAAAGGTGAGTTTAGAGAAATCAATCTGTAGAAAAATAATTACATGCTGCAAACTCCTCAGCAAAATATTTTTTTCTTTATTACTTTTATAATTCACTATTTCAACTATACCTGTAAGATATGTGCTATTTTAGGCTCCAAAAGCGCATGTATCCTCCCAAAACTGTAACAGGAATGGAAGACTGTGACTGGTTCCCTGAAACAATGCTTCCTTCTCTACTGTTAGTCATTCTGTCATGTCTAAAATTAGTTCTGGCAGAGTCCCAGTTTGTAGTCAGTTATGGAGAAGGGGACATGGTAAGCTCAGTTTCATGGTTGTTGAATAAATAAGAATACATCAAATTATAAACAACACAAAGCAATAATTCTAATTTGTATTATTTTACAGAGTATGCTGTTTAATTACAGCTGGAGGGAAAGATTGTTTTGCAGCCATAAATTTTAGGGGTCCCTGGGTTGCCCTGGTACTTCAAGATATTAAAAAATTATTCTTTTGGCTGTGAAAATATTGCTGTAGTGTTTATGTGGTACTTCATACTGTTAATAGAGGTATTTAAAATCAAAACAGAGCAAAAAAAATCAAAATTCATTAAAAATCTCAAGTGGGGCTACAGTTAATTTTGCCATTTTTCTTTTTAGGTAATTACAATACATGTATAGATTTCTGCAAATCACTGTGTAAACACTTTCTCTCTAAATGTTTCCCTTTTTCAGGAAATTTAGCAATTCCTGCTGTGCGTCTGTAAGTTTCGACCAATCTTGCATGTCATGGCCCAGTAAAAGTAAAGATTGTCAATTAATAAAGAATCCCTATTTAAATTATTTACTTTTTGTACAATGCACTTACACTTCCATGTAAATAATTTTAGAGGAATTTTACCTACCTAATTCTTTAATCTGTTAAATTAATTATTGAGTGATCATCTAATTAAAAACTACCCCAACAAACCAAACCACAAACTTCAGCACAAACTCAGTCACGTACAAAGAGTGCAAGCAGTAGCTGCCAAAGCCTGGCATCACTCTGCAGGGTGTAATTTGTAGAAATGCCCTACTGATTTCAGGAGCACAAGGAAGACTTAAGTGTATGCAAGAGTAATAGCTTCAAAATGTATAAAATATTTCAATCTTACTGAAATATAACAGAAATAACACTTTTGATACAAGACCTGTTGCATTCATGAGACTTCACATAATATTTTGGAAACTTGAATTTCACTGTTTCTCTGTGATTTTCATGTAGGACTGGAGTCAACAAGTTGTGAGAGGAAAATTAGATTCGGGGCACTATATTCTTCTTTCCTGTGCATCTCCTACAACCCCTTGCATAAATGCAAAGTATGAATAAAGTACAAGTAAATCAGGATGGGAATGAGATAACAAATTTCTGCAGAGTCACTTACAATACTTCTGGGAAAGACACCAACATCTAATATATAAATTATTATTTAATATTGACCCAAGTAATAGACTCTAAGAAAGAAATTTACTCCAATTCCAGACTATGGGGTTCAAATTACCTGAAAAATCAAATTTTGCAGGTCTGAAGTGGGGGAATCACCAGTAAGTCAAATAAACTAGGGGTTTTTTCACTATGATTTCCAATGCATTGGTACAGTGCTTTAGTATTTTTTATTACTTTTTTAGTTTTCAGACTAGGTTTCCAACAACCTGCACTGGATTTTCCTTTGGAGCATTATGATGTAGCACTTCTGAAATATATAGTGATAAGCTAAGCTTGGGATATTTAAGAAGGAAATTCTGTAACATTAGAAAAAATTAGACAATTGCCTTTTCTCTGGCATCTTGTTTTCTCAGTGTGTGGTACTTACTTTGCCTAGAAAACAGTAGGAACCATATAATTTTGGACATTCATTCCAATGTATCAGTGACAAACATATCAGAATCTTGAATGAGGAGCACCAAAAGCAATTTTCAAATGACTGTAGGATAAAATGCTGATACAGAGCAGCTACACCAAACATCCTGTTCCCTCAAGTGATTTCTTTCTCGTTGTTTTTTGTTCCTGCAAGATCTGTAAAAATGGTGCTGGCAAATCTGCAAACAAAGAATTACTGTAATCCAATCTGAACACAACAAAAACCCCCAATCTGACTGTAAGAAAGCATTTCCTAAATCCTCTGGGGTTGAGCAAGGCATAATCCTTGTTATTTTTGTCAGATGACAAGAAGCAGTTTTAAAATGCAATTGCAGTGAGATAGTGGCTGGCAAACCTGGAATGGGTGCATTTGTTTCTGAATCCTTGCATAACAGACTGAGGCACTGCTTTTAGGCAATGATAACTACAGGCACTGAGAATCTTCAGGTTTTTCTGGATTAGTGTTTTCTTCCATATATTTTCCAGCAAAAGGGCACATGTATGCCTTGATTTGTGTGAGCTGCTTTATTTCCATGGAACCTCTCTCCTTTTACCAGCCCAATATGTAAAATAGAATTTTCTGATATAAATGCAAGCCCACAATGTCTTGCTGTCATTGGCATCTGCAAAGTTGGAGAAATTTTTATATGAGTTATTATGAATGGATTAAAGGGAAATCATGTACGTGTATAGAGAAGGGCATAAGCAAAGGGGTTGGAGCAAGAATGCTTTTAGCAAAGGCCATCAAAATTAAAATGATTCAATTCATACTCAGACTAAAGCAGCAAGTTCAGGTCCTTTGATATTCAGTGAGCCACCATTGCAAGGCAGAGTATTGTTATTACTTGCAGAGCTGGGATGATTAAGACCTTATCTAAAGTGACCAGGAGGGCACTTTCTGCAACACAGCCTTGATTCCTGGTCTTGAATAGAGTACAAAGAGGAGACTGAACCTCATCTATTCTTTTACATATGAAAAATTCAAAACCAGAACACTTGTGGAGGAAGTACCTGTCCTTAGTTTTCACATAATCACGTTTTTTTTCTGAATAAGAGTTTTTTTGTTTGATTTTGAGGTTGTTGGTTGGGGTTTCTTTGTATGGTTTTGATATAGGTTTTTGTTTGGGATTTTGTTTGGTGGGGGTTTTTTTTGGTGTGTTTTATTTTTTGTGGGGTTTTTGTTTCTTTATGGTTTTTGTTTGTTTTGTGGTTTGTTTTTTTTATTTTTTTATTTTTTTTTTAGTGCAAGCATTTAATTTAGAGAAGCAATCTTGGAGGGCTTTTTGCAAGTCTGTCTTTCCACAATCAGATTGCTTGTAATGTCTTTTTCTTCTTCCACTCCAACCTCATCCCCCTTCTCTTAAAATCTAAAAAGAACCCACTCCTATTTTAGGCTTATAGGTTTGTAATTCTCTATCCTTGACCCTATCCTTTTTTACCTTTTTTCCTTTTGTGTTAGGGATAAAGCGTAGTGTTTGAAATGGCTACTGAGTGTAGTAGTTCTGAAGTTGTGACTGAAATACAGAGGAGAAGTTATGTAGCGTGTTATCTGCAGCTTTGTCATCACTGCCCAATGGGTATTACAGCAAGTTAAGAAAGACATTTATAGCTTCATGGAAGGAGACTGCAACACATTTGGTGTAAATGTGTAGGGGTTAATGAGAGCTTAATTATAGTAAATGGAAAAAACATTTGCAGCCTTTGCTGGAGGAAATGAATTAGAAATGACCAGCTCAAGAAGGCCATAAGGAAAATAATCAATAGTATTAAACCAGAGAAAATGGCTTATTCTGATTCTTAAAAGAGCAAAAAAGGAAAAAGAGTTGTGTTAGTATTGGAAATTATGTACTAGTCAGATGATAAATTCTATTTTCAAATTTTATAATGGACAGCAAGATCAAAAAGTCCTCATTTAGTTTCCAGTCTTTGGCCCAAAGATTTCAGTTTAGCAGGTGTACCAGTGACCCATAGTGATCTAATCTAAGTGTTATTAGAATTACAGTACTGTAATGTGGGGGTATAACTAATACAAGAAAAAAGAACAATTACAGCAATTAAAAAGAAAATTTTTAATTTTCTGCGCCACAAAAAAAAAAAAAAAAAAAAAAAAAAAAAAAAAAAAAAAAAAAAAAAAAAAAAAAAAAATCCCCCCCCACAAAACTTTGATCAGATCTAGATTTCAGAAAGAAACAGAGAGAAAAAAAAAAAGAAAAAAAAATTCCCCCCCTTCAGCAACTTAGAATTCATTAAAGTAGCAGAGAAATCACTGAGTTCTCAAAACCTGGTACTGTGCCCCTGCAGAGAAGAAATCCTGATAGATTTAAATGAAAGAGATCAAAAAGAATCTTTTGTGGCCAAAGAGAAAGAGTCATGAAAGAATTAAAGGAAGGCATTGGGCAAGAAGAAAGTTAAAATCTGTGGAAAATGTAATAATATTGTCTTAGACTCAAGTAATAACATGCAGATTCTGAATTGGAGACCTCTTAATGCAAAGGTAAGACTACATAAGCCAAATGTAATGCAAGACTGTGAATGAGTCTGACATTTCTGGTGATTATGGTGCAGTGACAGCAAATACTGTCTGAAAAGAACTGAAATGAGAATAATGATTATACATAAATGGAGAGAGGCTCCAGCCAATATTAGAAATCTCACAGACAACCTGCAGATTGGGTTTGATTTTGTTTCTTGCAAACTCTGTCACAAGAGTTTGTGTCTAGTGAACTCCAGAAAGTTTGCTACATTCTAGTAATGCAGATCTTAAGAACAGTCAGACTGATAGCTGCTAATGATGACAAAAGATAAACAGAAAATAAAATTGCCCACATCACTTTGTCTGGAGACAAATCAGAATTAATTCAAGGACTACAACCTCCTTTTTTATGGAATCAGGAAACTCCCATGTGGATGCCAGATATGATGACCATGACAATGTTTCAAAAGGTCCCTCAGTGGTTGGTTCTTGTACCTGTTTTAATCAGGTCTTAATAACAGAATTATTCAAAAATTGCTTGTGTGCTAGTTGAGGCTGTGTTGTGCTTATCCTCCTGCCCTCTTGATCCGTGTTAGAATTTCATTGAGCCAGCATGTCAGAAGTAAGGTTTAGGGAACAGATCTGTGACAGGAGACTGTGGAAATGAAAAGTGTGCTCCAAAGTCATGTTAGGCATTCCAAACAAAACTACTGGTTTGGGACTAGGCAAGGACAAAATAAAAATTAATATGGTAATAAGCTGTTCCAGTGAATTCACTATGTGTGCTGAATGCAGCTGGTTAATACTCTGTGGAAACACATTAAGTGGTGCTTTGGACAGCAAGAAAACCATGATGCAGAATGTATGTTAAATAATGAGGGAAGAGATGTATGGACAGACACTCTCTTGTACTGGGGATAGTGGTGGTAAAGACAGGGAACCAGACCTGTGTGTGGCAGGAAGAGCAAAACATGGAATACTAATTTGCAGGGGCTGGTGTGTTTTCATTGCTCTTATTCTATTTTTGCAATGCCAGTGCCCAAGGCTAAGAGAAAATTTCTATGCACCCTGGGTACAAAGTGGGATCTAATCCTCCCACACAGGTGTCTGTTTGGCCAGGTCCTTAATTTCCTTACTATCCAAAAAATAAAAGACACACTTGAAGAAGTTTGTATGTTTTAATGAAAGGAAGCGAGCTAGGCTTTAGTACATAAGAATATCTAAAAAATACAGAGCTGCTACCCAGAAACATTATTTCAGTGGAGCTACTCGAGTGTGCCAGAAGACCTGTTCTTATTTAAGTGCTGTTATATGTTGAGGTGTAAAACCAATAAGCTTTACTGTCTCTTCACACAATGCTATTAAGGTCAGACTACTCTAAGTTACATAAGATTCTTTCCCTGATGATGTTTTTGCCCTTGTTTCCTCTATTACATTTTTGGCATCTCATCTCCCTGTGGGCCTTTTCTTAATTTTTCCCTTACTGAGATCATTTGAGTTGACAATTCTTTTATTATAAAACTCACAATTATGGGCTGTTTTTCTTAACTCTTTGGGTCTCAGAGCAATGGGATGACTTGAAAACCTTGCTTTCTCTTAAAAGCCTCAAATAATTGAAATTTTATCCTTGATGATTTCAAAGTGAGTTTTTAAATTGCAAGGTAGAAACTCAATAACTGTAGAAATCAATAAACTTTGTTTTAAAGGTGTTAAATTTTTTATGCCAGTAGCATGATAATTTTGGTGTTTATGCATTTCAAGATAAACATGTTATTTTCTTTAAATGTTTTACATATGAAAGGCCTTAATGGAATAAATCTGTGTATTTCTTTTGCAATAGGTGTTGGAGCAGATGTGGTTTGCATGCATCGTGTTTGTGTAACATTTTGTGGATGCATCATATACTTGAATCTCTAAGAAATTGTAGATGCAGATTTGATTTTCAGAGCAGACTATCCAAAGAGAAATGGTGCAGTTATTCATAATTGCTTTTATGAGAAGCTGTGTTCCAAAGTTTGAATGTCTTTCTGGGTTGAAGTAGTAAAGAGTATCTCTTGGCATCTGTTCCTTGCCAAGGAGCACTATTTCATATTTGCAGTATTAATTTTTGTTACAACTTTGTGTAGTAACACATTCTTTCAACACTGGCCTCTATGTCTTGGGAGGAAAGACTTCTTATGTCCATGTTGCTCAGAAGAAATGTCTCTGACATGATTTTGAGGGAGTGTATGCTCACACTGGACTTCACTGCATTTACTGATGTTGTAGAGAGGTAAATCCCAGTTTGTTAGTGTGACACAAACTCACCTTGCTGAATAATCAGACGCAGTAACTCAGAAATAAAACTTTGCAGGGCTAAGGCTCATCTTGGCATAAGCTCCACAAGTGGCTCCTTACTTGTGTAGCTTCCCTTGTTTGAAATCTGTAAGTCAGTAAAGTGGCAAAACTTGGAAAGTTTCAAATGATGTAGCAAACACATTTTCCACTGTGTTCTGAATAGCTGGTGTGTCAAACCACAAGAGCATGTAATTTTTAAGTTAACATTCATAGTGCAAATAAAATTGTTTGTGATGACTCTCTGTAAAGTTCTTTTGCAGTTAAATTTAATTTCCCTGTCCTGGTTTGTTCTTAGTTAATAGCAAGTGAATGCTGCTAATAACTCTGTTTGATCACATTGGTCTTGAAAACTTAAGGATCATTTCTCCTTTGACTTTAGTCTAGTTTCCAATCAGCATCTCTTACAGTCTTATACAACACTGCTCCAGTTTTACATGAAGTTTTATTCAGTGAATGAGCCAGTCCCTCTGAAAGTCACCTTTTAACGTTTCTTGCAGCTTTCTTAAGAGATTAGGTGTTTCCTGAAGGACCTGAATGCAAATACTTGCCTGGTTTTAATTGTATTGATACTCCAACTGTCTGATACTTGTGTGACCTATTGTTGTTCATAGATCACATGCTATTAATACAGACAAGGAAAAAAAATCTCCTGTATATTGCTGGGCTGCCTGAGAACACTGAAATAATAATAGGTACAGGGTTTCCAGCACGAAGTTCTGTGTAAGTCAGTATAAATTCCTCTGTAGATGAAAAAGTCTCGATAAGTGCATTGTCAGCTCAAAAATGATACCTTTTTTTAATTCCTGAAAATAAATACTGGCAGCTTGTATGCTGTGAATGCAATGGGAAAATATGCAGTTCTAAAGAAAACTTTTGGAATTGCAACAAATTCCAAAAATCCTTACATCTACTTCTTTTAAATAGATGTCGAGTGATACTTTGTATTATGATACTGTTGAGAGAGTTTATAGCCACCTATTTGATTGTAAATTATGTTCTCAAATATTCTTTAAAAATTTTAAATTGCTAGATGATTTACTGTTCTGTGAAGTTTGTTGCAGCAGTTACAATATATTTTTTATCACTCAGGAGATTTCCTTTAGAGCGAAGATCATATTTCTTTGCTTTCCATTGGCACATATAAAAAATGCAACAGAAGAAACTGCCTAGTCATAAAACACCAACTGTTCAAGATTGGCATAGAGAAGAACTACAATAAATGTTAATTGATAGGGAAAATCCAGAGGAATTAACAATCTGCAATATTGTCCTGTAATATAATAAAACCCCAGCCTGTAGAACTCAAATTTTGAATATCAGATACCTTAATCCATTTGGAAATCACAGACCAGGAATTTATTAAAGAAATTGTTCTGCAAATAATAATTATTATCAGAAAGAGAAAATTCTGAACATATAGAAAGAAGTTATTCAAGGGTGGAGTGGAAGTAAGATGGTTCATTTAGGCAGCCAGCATCCTGATTTACCTTGAAATCATGTGCCTCCCTTTAGCCTGGTTCTTTGTCTCTTCCAGTTCTGGTTTTGTGACTTGCAGTTGGCTACAAGCAGACCCACCTGTCCCGCACCTGTGTGTGTATTCACATCAACTCTGTCTGAGCTGGCCTTTCTCTTAGGAGAGCAAAGTGTCAGTGGTGTTAGAAAAATGCAATGTGTGCATGTGTGTAAATATTTAAAAATAATCAAAAAGGTGTGTGTAAATATTTTATACATGGGCGAATAGAAAATGCAGAATTTGATTCTGCAATGGGAAAACGAATTTTGGTAATTTAGGGACTAATGAGAGTCTTGAAAATGGTTGCGATTAAATTATGATAGAACAACAATCTAATAGTTTTAATTTTCTACCAGGTAGAATGAAAACTGTAAGATATTTTATCTTCTGTGGTTTAGTACTGAAATGAATCACTAAAACAAACTGGCATTTCTTAAAGGGGATGGTGTGTGTGCTCCCAAGTGCTGCAAGAGGCTAAAGAACTAAATAGCCTTGGTTTTGGCAGCAGGGTAAGGTGTTGTTTGTTGGCTCTTCAAGAATTATAAAGATAGGAGGAAGCGCTCATGAGATGCAGATTCTAACAATGAGTACTCTCTATCCCTAATGTCTTGTAACACTGGGGGACTGAATTAATTTTTCTGACACACTGTGGATTTCCAGTACCATATTCATACTTGTTTTAGTATGTTTAATGTTTAGCTACATTTCCTCGTAGTTTCATTGTTTGCTCATGGTATTGTTGCTTGTGGAGGTGATAACTGGTCAGAGAAAGAGAGAGCTTGCTGCATGTTCTTGTGGCTGGTGCTGTACGAGGGACAGTGGACAGCACTGTCACTAAATGCAAAAGTAGGAATTAAATTACAAACAATTAACTGACACCACACAGATAGAATGCACCTATGAGAATTGGGAAGTTGTGAAAGCAGTGTGGTTTTTTTCACCCTCAACAGGAAATGTGTGAAAAACATGTTGTAGGGGTGTTTTCCCCCAATCAGGAAAACTGCTGCTAACTTTTAAAATGTAGAATAAGCAATGCTAACTTCAATTTAATTGTAACTACATTCAAAGGCAATTTATGACAGTTTCTAAAACTTTATCATCTTTGCGCTCTCAAGGAGCACTTGATTAGATAACTCAAAGCCACTGAATTAGTGAATCAATGAATAATATGCTATTCCATTTAAAAGGGAAATGAAACACTAATTCAGTTCACTATAGGTAAAACAGAAACAGTTCTACAGTAATCTTCATAGCAATAAAGAGCACTTTAGCTGTTAAATTCTGATGGAATAATTATTAGATTTGGATGAATAACGGATTCTTCAGCTTATTGGGCGAATTGGAAAATGAAGGCAAATCTTGAGTGAACTGGAATACTTTGTTTTATTTTTTTAAGATCAAGTCAGTTTGTAAATGAAGCTTATTGTTTCAAATAGCAAAGTCTAAAGGTTTAATTTTAAAAGTATCAAAATCAAAGGTGTCAGTGTTGTTCCAAAGAAAGTTTAATCAATCCTGGTTCAGCACTTACTTTTCAGTCCATGAAAAATATTATTCCCCCAAATTTTTTTCATGCAAATTTGGATTTTCTTACAAATTATAAAATTATTATCTCTTGGTTGTTCTTTGACTTTCAACTTCAGTTTTCACTATGATCACCAGACACTGTGCAGTGCTGCATTGTGTGCAGTTAAATTTGGACTCTGTGGGAACATTATGTATTGGCTAATCTTTTGCTTCTCTGTTTTTCTATTTTTTTTCTGTCACATTTCATAAATGGTTAAGAATGCATAAATAATTAAGAATGCAAATAATTTTCTTCACACTTTTCCTTTCTTTCTCCACACCTTCTGGAGCCCCATTTTTTGAAATACAATCAACAGCTAGCTAATTTTGGCAGATATTTTTCATTTGGAATTGTAAACGATGGAAACCCAGAATTCAGGGATTTGTTTTGCTTGCAAAAACCCCTTAGCACAGGAGAGGTTGTAAAGCAGAATTTTACTGGTTGTTTTTAAGAATAAGGCCAACTGAATATAAAGTGTGTTGAAAGTAGGACTGCCTGAGAATTTTGAGTGCTAAGGATTTATGAATTTTTAACCAAGAGACTGCATGCAATACAAGATATTCAGCAAATACAAAGAAAAATTTTGTCCTTTCTCCTGCTCAAAGTTTTCTATTTCAAGAGTACAACACGATATCCTCTGAGGGCATACTCTGAAGACATAACAAAGCAAGTGTCCCTTTAGGCTTCATTATACTGATACCCTCATTTTAGCTGGCTTCTCTGTTGTCTTCCAAAGTTCTGGCTGCTTCACGTAGCAGCTCCACTCCCATACACTGGGCAGGACTGTGTGCCCAGTGCAGAAAGCAGAGGGAATATGACTGTCACCTTAGAGCAGCTCCCCTTGTGCTTCTGCTGTGGCACCTTTGTGTCTGTCCTGCTACGGCTGCAGGAGTGCAGAGGTTGGACTGCTTCCTTCTGCAGAGCCTGCCACGTTCATCCAGGGCCCGTTCTGTATTCACAGCTCTATTTTGTCGTCTTAATGCTTCATCTTTGTAACACTGCAGTTACTTTTAATGTCTTGCATGTGTTATGCTCAGACTCAGATTGAAATGGGCAAGAATACAGAGGGATCAGAGTTTTAGGAATAGGTACCTACATGGTCTTAATAGTTTTTTAATATTCCTTATGAAGTATCACACTGTAATCAGCATGTGCACCCTTCTCTAGCTTTCTTGGTATTCATTCTAATATAATATTAGGATATGCTTTGGTTGCAATATTCTCAAGGTACAACCTCATCAACACCCCTCTCCTTTGACACTATGACTGCTATGATGACAGAATTACACTTGAGTTCACCAGAGGAGAAAGGATTGCTGATATTCCTTTGCAAGGGGATGGTGAGCTGGAAAAAATCCCTTGAGAGAGGTAGTTGCTGTTTGCCAGGAAACTGAACCAGTGATGTAAATAAGCTGGTAGAATCTGTGTGCCATGTCTGCAAAATCTGGTATCATAAGAGCTGCTCATTATGGCAACAAGTAATGATATTCCTGTATGTATGGTAATGGTGTAAAACCTTCTCTGCTATTGTCGAGTACTTAGCGTTTCATTATCACAGTAGTGTGGGAAAGCACTATCAAGTGATTATACAGCAAAGTTAACACAGGCTTAATCTCTTTCATAGATTACCATGGAGAAGAGACCTCTTTTTATGCATAACTCTGAAAAATGTCCTTCTCCTAGTGTGAAATGACATGTTTCAAGTGAAATATGACACTCCAAAGTTCTGACATTCAGATGGCATTAAAAAAGCAGGATTTTGTGTTTTAAAAGTAATCCTAGCCAATTCTAGTCTGTGAATTCTAACTTGGAATTTATTTGTTTTAGCCATTGTTAGGAACAGTTCTGTATGTCTGGCCCTTCATATTTCTAGATTTGTAATTCTATTTTTGGGTTTAGGTTGCTGTAGATTTTGTGACAGAAAACACAAGCTATTTCACAGCTGGGTAAGAAGTTTAATTGTGTGTAGCATGAGTAAGTGTTTACTTATTTAAACAGACAATTGTTCAGGAAAAATAGATGCAAAGAACATTTTATTCTCTTACTTAAATGAAGTACTACAGAAAGCAAGGAGAAAATTTAATTATCAAGACTATTGCCAAATCTCAAATGTTTAGTCTCCCTGACTGTTATGGTGTTCACCTGTGGCTCCTTTCTGTAGGAGATGTGTGTGCTGTACTAAAAATATAGTGTCAAAAGTATTGCCTACAGGGCACAATTAAGATTATGGACAATGGTTTTAGTAAAATGGAAGGGAGCAGCTCTTGCAGTCACCTCTGGAAAGAAAGGCCATTCTTTTCCAATTAAATAATTCCCTTTGCTTTTAGTTTTCATTAGGCATAGATTTTGGAAATGTGATCCAGAATCTTGCTGAACAACGCCACAAGGGAACGTCTATCATTATTGATGCTCCCTATCTTTCCATGCCCCGTGCCAAATCAGTTCTGTCTGGAAGGTGAAGCCTTGGCAGAGCAGAGCTGTGGAGCTGGGACATACCCCGTGTGATACAGAGGGGCTCAGCTGCAGCTGCAATCTGGGGCTTCAGCTGTGACATGACCTGATACCCAGGAGTGCCTCTAGAGGCTCTGCTGGGGCTGCTTTTATCAGATTTCAATGGAATGCTTTCTTTTACTTTTTATTCTTTTTTTGACCCATTAATTATTACAGCAATCTCCCCTTTTCTAGAACATCACTCAATGTTTCCCTTTCCCTTTTTCTGTAGGTGAATGGTGATAGTGCCCAACTCTAGAAATTTCTTAGTGTAGATTTCTGTGGAATTTTCCTGCTTTCCACCTTTTCCAAAGAAAGAGAATGTGCTCTGAGAAGCTGCATATGCAGGTCTTGTGTGTCCCAAAGATTGAATGCATGTGATGCAGCCTTGAAAACAGACAGGAAAGATTGGTGGTGTTGAATACACATGAAAATTGATTCCACCCCGGTTTTCTTGGTAACTTGGGAAACGTCAAGGAAATTATTACAGATAAGGGAATCCAATCTATACAAACTACTAGTTGCCTCCTAATTCAGGCTGAACAGGTTTTATGACTGAAGCATCTCTTTAATTTTACCCTTTAGCTAGTCCTGAACTGTGCTGACCATTGTACTGAGTGTGAACATGGATGAGAACTGCTGGGTTTAATGCAATATTGCTCAACAAGGTAGCACAAAGGTTCCTTAACATGCTGAAATTGTTCTCCAATGTGGTGCTGAACACAGAAAATGAATCTTTATATAAATATATGTGTACAGCTTGCTGTTGAGCTTCATGCCAATTCTCCAAAATCCCAGTATGCAGACATAATAACAATAGAGACCAGATTTTCTGTGAATGAAATACTTTTTACCTTTGGGAGATGTTGTAAAATTTAATCATTTGACAATTATGAAGTGCTTTATGTTCTTCAGAAGAAATGTGCTATGTAAGTGTGAATTAGTATTATTGATGAGCTTAAGCCACAAGATTGAATGCAAATGAGAACCTCTCAAGATAATAAATACCCATTATTCATCATGAAAGTTGATGAAAAAATTAAATACCTTTCACAGAAGAGAGCAAAAGTATGAAATTTAGCTGTGAGCTGAATCAAGCACAGTGGTTGACTCAGCCTAAGTTTGTTGTTACCACGACATGGATGTGGACCAAAAACCATAGAAAAATCCTCTGCACAATGGGATAGAGAGCAGCACAGAAACCCATGTCAAGGAGCATTCATGCCTGCATTTCATCTTTTTTTACTGCTGGTGTCAGAGTCAAGCAGGTGTGTTGAAAGAGAGATGGTAAAGTGACAGCCTGGAGCAGTGGAACCCAATGCCATAAGTGAGAATGGGATTCATCTGAATAAATATGAATGCATATCCCAAGGATGATGTATGCACATCTAAGAAAGCCACCCAGGCAGCCCATGTCATCAGTGGTGCAGTTCAGATGATCAGAAGTTAATGTCTCTTTAAAATTAGTTAGAATTGAAATCTTGATACCTTTTATTGTTTAGATCACAATCTATAAGGGAGCCTGAGCTGACCAGCTTAGATACAGATACCTACACAGCAGGCTCAAAATCCAAAATCCACGCACACGATCTGCTAAGAGCATGTCTTTGGCTGCTCTCTATGAGGGGGTTGGTAGCTGTCCAAGATAACATAACACAAAACAACTATTCCCTTCTTCTACTCTCTCAGCATCTTCTCCTCACAACCAAGGTAAGTGAATATGCAGCAAATCATGGAGTGCAATTCCAACTTTTTCTGCAGGAGCCTTATGCCTTTGTGCTGTGAGGTGCTCTGGATTCTGGTCGAAGTCAGTGGGGAAATTAAACAAATGCACCATTTTAAATGTGTTAGCAGTAAAGCTACAGTCAGCCTAGTGCTGTTAAATTTGTGCAGTTTCACACTAGATCTCAGCATCTTTCTGGATAGAGGGGTAAATGCACTCCAGGCAGCTACTCTACACCTGAGCCAAGTGTAGTACAGGTATAATGAACCAATTGTTCATTGCTCCTAACATAATAATCTGTTTCCAGACATTTATCAGAAGCACGAAATCCATATTTAATGGAACAAAACTACTGCTAGAAACATCAATATTCACAAAGCTTTGACATAGTAAAGTCTGGCAGAATTGTTTCCTCTCATTTATTTAAAAAACAAAAGAGGTCCAATTCAAATACTGTGCCTTGTTTTTTACTAGCAAATTTCTGTGTTGTGGGTTCCTTGTGTTGTGTAGTTATAGCATTTACAGAAATTCATCTTCTGGCATGAAGCCTATGTTTTGACAGCCGCAGGAGTATTACAAGCAAAACTAAAATGAACCAGGGCTCCAAGAGCACCATTTTAAACAGAAGGAAGTCCTTTTAATCTTATAAAATTCTATACAAGCAAGAAGCATTTTAAAAGGGACTACAATGTTGCTGCTGAGTTGAACTCCGTATTGAGGGTTCCAAATAGCAAAAAACAGTTTGGTGGTATTGCACATGAAAAAGCAGAATCATTCTGAACTGAGAAATTTTCTCCCTCAAAGAAAAATAAAAACGAGAGCAAATAAAAAATGAATGGAAACATTATGCAGCTATTCTTTAATAATTGTGGCTGTTTATGCAGTACTGTTTGAAGTGCATGAATCATACTCAAATCAGCTAAGGCATCCAGGCTGCTTTCCTGTCTGAACCATCTTCTTGAAAGTGGTTGTCTTTCAGCATGGAAATATTGTCCTTTTTCCAAATACTTCTACCCTAAACTAGCAGCTGTTCTAAGCAAATGGCTTTCTGAATTCAGATGGGTGTCTGTGTGAGACCCCAATACACAAGGCAGATCTGGCTCTCTATGAGAATTCTTCTAATCACCAGATTTGAATGAATGTATGAGCTAATACTGTGGTTCTCCATTCCCAGGTGTTGAACTTGGGAAAAATTAGCACTTCCCTGAACAGCCCTGATTTCTCACACTAGCATTTAACATTTAGTCAATCCTTAACCAAGATGCAAGAAGGAGGACTCAGAACATATTCTTATATCTCAGTGAGAGGCTGCAGCCAGGAGCTTCTCTTCCCAGGAGGGCTCTGTGCGTTTAGGGAGTGTTTAAGCTACTTGCATAGTACAAAAGGATTTTACCTTTTGAAAAAAATGGCAATCTGTTCTGCTTCCTACAATATACCAGGATATCTCTTGGCCTTGCTGGAGAAAAACAATCCTTTTTAATGCTTGCAAATCTTAAAGTCTCCACTGAGAGAAAGTCTAAGTTATTCTATCACTTTGTGTTGAAATTGCTTACTCATGTACACAAATTCACAAATTTGTGGTAAAAGTGAGGAGGGAGAAAAAAAATATATGTTCACACTTAAAACTCCATAGATTTATACTCTTTTACGAGGTTATTATACCTTATATTAATGCCCATATAAATCACCTTGTGTAAAATCAAAAAGGGTAATAAGAAGTTAAGTAAGTAGCATTAAGAAGGTAGCGTGTGTGGGTACTGTTTTTATGTTTTGAACTGATCACATGACAGAATTCTTATGTCATACTCTGTCCTTAGACCAGTAATAACTTTTCTTGCACATCTGAATGTTTATATTTGCTTCAGAAAACTGAATTAATCATTTGGAGTATTTTAAGATAATTTTTCATTATAACATTCTTGTTGATGACATTCATAGGTCTTATTGCAAAACGAAAAAGACTGGGTTGAAAGAGGTCTACTCATTCTCCTGCTCATATAAGTTTTGTCTGGAGTTTAGAACAGGAAATGGTGTCATGTGCAAAGAGATATTGTAAATTCTTTATTTTCTGTTACAGAACTAGAGTTAATCTCTCATACTTTCCCCATCTGTTTTATTGTTTCAGGCCACTAAATTTCCAAAACCAGAATTCATCTGGCATGGTGGAGAGGTGTTGATTTTAATCTCTTCTTCCATTGTTTAATCAGCAGATTCTCCCCCAGTACATAGATTTTGAGATCATGTGCATTTCTCTATTCCAAGATAAGGAATTCTGTTAGCGTCTTAAAGCAATGAGCACAAATGAGTTAGTGTTACAACTTCTGCATAGATGTATTTATATATTCATTTATGTATGGAATCCCAACAATAGGGATAGTTCTATCTGAAATTAATTTTAATTTGTGTGTATGCTGCAATGATCTGTTTGCATGTCTGTCTCCTGCATTCCAGATATTTTTTGTTTTGTTTCTAACTTCAAAGAATGATGTTCTAATCTAGTTGATATCAATGGGACTCAAATATACTGAAACTTCAGCTGACGGATAAGATATAATCAGTCTCTCACAAAAACAATTTAACTTTACTGGATTTCTGAGTATTTTCCATATGAGGAATTTTAGCTAATGGCATTGCTAAGAATTTTCATTCCAGGATTTTTCTTTATTTGTCACCAGAAAATGCAACCATCACTAGGTACTTTATTTGCTCCTTTCTTACTCTTACATACTATATACTTTTCCCTTTTAAATAAGTTGGCATTCATCTGAAAAAAGTAAAGCATGCTGTTCTCCCATACCTACAATCTTCTCTTCTCTCTCTCTCACTGCTAAATTCACATTCAAGGTCAATTACCTTTAACTACTTCTGGCCTTGTCCTTCACTCCTAACTCTCTTTGGTCTCTGCAAATTGCAAATGCTTTCAGATACATTAGTGTTTAGTTGGGAAGAACAACTCTTTGTTGCTGCTGTTGTGTATTTCCCCTCCATATTACCTTTCATTTTTCCTCACTGCCATTTTGCAAGCAGTGTCAATGTTAACAGCAGTATTGGAGATGACCTGGCTCTGACCCATTTTAAACTAGGGGGAAACTGTATGTGTGGGAAATGGATATGAACTGCCAAACCATAATGGAAGGATGCTGTGAGGGGCTGCTACCAGGTAATAAGCAGCCAAGAGCTCAAGGTGCATTGGCAGAGCTGACAGAGTCTTGGGAAATGGATATGAACTGCCAAACCATAATGGAAGGATGCTGTGAGGGGCTGCTACTAGGTAATAAGCAGCCAAGAGCTCAAGAGCTGCTGCATGAAAACCACTTTTGAAAGACTGAAGTGTACTTCTAACCTTTGCCCTTTGCCACAAGGCATTCCAATTCTCTCTTAATTATTAAGCAAATGGCTTTATTTGGAAAAGTGTAAAATATTTATCTTTTTTGACAGACCCTTTACAGACTGGAATCACATCCACCCTAGATGTACTGCATTGAATTATATCAAAACCTCAGTGCAGGTTTTGATATAATTTGATATGTCACACACCATCCACCCTAGATGTACTGCATTGAATTATATCAAAACCTCAGTGCAGTAAGCATGTCTGTGGTGTGTGACATTTTTGCTTCTTGTCTCTCTGCTAATTCTCTTCTCCCCTCCTATTTTCTTGGTCCATTTCACAAATAAAAGATGGAAAAGTTGGTAGAATTTGAGATTTGATGAAAAGCTGTTGGAGCCTGATATGTGGCCAGCAGTTTCATTTGAAGGCCACTCAATTAAAAATTCAGCAGGTATTCACCTTTGCAGGACAAGTGCTAATGAACTAATTTGGTATTCATGAGAATGTCAATATCTATCTATTGGTACAAGTTTCATTGAAATTCAGATGCATGCCTAGGAACATTCAAGAATTATATTAAATACTGCAAGCAGCCAACTCTTCATAAGTTAATTAGTAGTATACTTTTTGAAGACAGATTCTCATCTGTTGTAAATCATTAAAAGTCAATGAAGTTATATTGGAGATCTGCCCAATTGCTTGCATTAAGGTCTTGGCACAGTTAGAAAAAAGAGCTTCCATTATATATAGAATTAATTAATACTTAAAGGGAAAAAGAACATAAGGTGACAGGGGAACTGGTGTGGCTTTGGCTTCTGGAGGTTAAAGTTCATTAAGAAACTGAATCAGAGCTTGAATTACCACTCCATATCCTTTATTTGTGAAGTTCTAAATCCATGGAAGTAGTAACAATGAGGAACTTGGTTCTTGGCTTTGCCATTGCAGCACACATTTCTGAGTACTCGAGGCACTGCAGGCTGGAACTCTGCTTCTATACAACAGACTCTGAACTTTGTGTGAACTAGCAGGAATTTCTTAACATTAAAATTTTTGGACTGCTGCATAACTTATGGAAATTAAATTGACAAAGCAGCTTGGAATATTTTCTCAATTGCTTAAGAAAGTTATTGTGCTTATTTTCTATTAATAGTACTCTTTTGAGGGCTATCCACCTTTCAATTTCTACTCAGAAATGAGATATTTGTCATCATATGTCCACTCACAGTTGTGCTCTGGCTCTCTGCAGCTGTAGCCACAGTTCATGACCATGTGGTGTCATACCTTCTCTCAACTGGTTTTTCAGAATAGTTTTAGCTTAAGAGACAGTCCTGATTGTCTTAAACTACCTTCAAAAACAAGCACAGGCACTGCTCTAGTTCATGGTAATAGTTTAATGAAAGATCAAAAAGCTGTAATGTTTAATGGGGTGTACTGACCTTGTGGCTGAACCAAGTCCACTGTCAATTAAGGTAAACCAGGCATTTTAATTATTCTGCACTTTCTTATTTACACTGACTTGGCAAGGGTAGATGTGCATTCTTTCGCAATTCTGGGAAGGTAAATTCCTCATAGAATCTTACCCTTTACATATGGATATATTCCAGGGAAAAACTTAATGCATTTTCTAAAATCAGAAGCTTGACAGCGTAGGCAAGTATCTGCATACTTGTCTGTCAGAATAATTCAGATTAAGCAGTGATTGTTGTTAAAAAAAACTTGGTGTAGGTCTCTTGGCTCCTGAAGCTCTGCTTCATAGATTCCTTCCTTTTAACAGCAACAGGGTGTGTTGTTTTCAAGAGAGAGGTTTATTTTGTGATCCAGTGTGGATTGTAATCTAGTTTGTCACTGTGTAACATGGTACTCAGCCTTACTCGAACTATCAGTGTACAGATGTTCCAGCAGATGCATTCAGGAACTGTTTCTAAAAAGGCACAGAATAACTCCAGTTGGAAAGGTCCTCAGAAGGACTCCAGTATAAATTCTCCCTCCAAGAAAGGCCAACTGTCAAACCAGACCAGATTGCTCTGGTAATTCAGGTTATTCACTCTGGTCTTGAAATGCACTAATAAAAATAATTTTAGCTTTCTAAAACCTCATACTGCATGTTTTTAGGCCAAGATTTTCAAAACTACACAAGGAATTTGGATGTCTATGTCCATCTGTGGATTCTCTAATTTTTTTTTTTTTAAAGCACAATATCAGTTATTGAGTCCCAAGGTTTCTATAGCAACAAAATTAAAGGTGAATCAATCCTAAAAGTGAAAATTATTACAGTGCTTTACAAATATCCAGTTTTAAGATGAACTAAATTAGTAATTTATAAACAGATAATTTGATCTTTTCCTGTTTAAGAATGCAGTCTAGATTAATAAGCCAATAAATATTCTTGAATGACTCCTCCTTGTGTCTTAAAATGCTGTATGGCATTAAAATAAATTAAAAGGTGTAGTAAAAAAAAAAAAAGGAGAAAAATGGGAACTGCAGATGCTGCTTTTTTTTAAAGTTGTGGAATGTAACATTTATAGAATTCTGTTTCCTGTTTCATATTGAATGCTAATACATTGTTTAGACCATTAACTAGTTTTTGTGTATGAGCTTAGAGATTTTGTACTCTTGAAACCATAATAGGAGCACATTCTCTCTGTAAATGGTACATGTAAATGTGAACCTGTGGACATCTGTACAATGCTGATGAGGTGATGTCACTTGGATGAACCCATTCTAAATTCATTTTATGGTTGTCTTTGCGTCTTCACTTTGGTATTCATATGTCACATTTCTATGTGAGCTGTAAAAATGAAAGTCACTGGAGTCTTGGATTCAGCTGGTTGTGCTTTCAGCTCCTTGGAATTCTTCATGCCTGATTTTTCATGTGATCAAAACAGAAGCTTTGAAAGTGAACATAAATTATTGAAGTGTTGTAGATTTCACTGCGAGTCCTGCAAGTATGAACATGTTTTCTTCTGGAGTGATGTTTCAATACTGGGGAATGTTGGGTCCCTTATGATGTGATATTTTTGTTACTGTTCCACTAGGAAAACAGTTCTAAAATGAATAGCTTCAAATAACGAGAGATAATTTAAAAGGAAAAAAAACCAAAAACTTTTCTTAATTTTCTGTATTTTCCACTAAACAAAGATAACACTGTAACTCAGCCTTTTGTTAAGAGAATTAGTGAGGAGGAGATGCCATTTCTTTGAAGGATGCTTATGGAAGACATTCTTCTAGATTGAATTCTGTCAAAGTTTTGTTTGCTTTTGCTTGCAATATCCTGCTTTTTTTTTTTTTTTCTTGTAATACACAATATAGTTAATGTTTTCAAAGTTTTCCTATATGGTTGAAATTGCTCCAGTTTAGATCTGCAGAGCAAGTAGCTTCCTGTTCCAGCATGCACATTCACTGCATAATCCATTGCAGAGTTCAAAGCTGCTGAAAGGAGAATCACTGGTGATGTATGGCTGAGTCTAATTTCGTTTTCAGCCTTCTGCCCTACTGTAGTTTAATAGTTTACAGTAAATGAAAGTTGTTATGTAATACCTTACCAGCTGTTATTCCATTAAGTGCATAGGAAGTTTTCAGGTGTTTTATTTCCTTGCATCAGTTCATAGTGTTAACCTGTGTCCATAAACCACTCACCTTTCCTTCCTTTGTTCCCTTAATGAGTTGGAAAAGCACACTTTGAGGGGGAACTAAAGAAGCATGAAATTTAGCTTTTCTGAACTGACTTGCATAGCACTGATGCAATAAAATAAGCATGTATTTTCTTGGTAATTAATTTTCTGTATGTAGCAAAGAGTGGAGAATTATCCTATTATCTGCTCTGTTTGACTAGGTCTATATTCAGAGCTAGCATATGCATTTATACAGATAAATTTTTAAATTAATTGTTCCAGACAGTACCTCTGGGGTACAGACAAAATATTACATATATATTTTAAGGATCAGCAGTTTGCTTGAGAAAAAGTTGTTGCTCCTTTAATTTTTTTTTTAATTGTTCAGCTTTCTGGGGTGTTTGAGAAATAGGTGGTTTGTGACTTGGAAATGACAATGGAAGAATAGTCACAATGACCTTGGGTATATTACCTTTTGCTGCTTTCTGAGAAGAGGCCATGGCTCATGTTCTGCTAGCAAATGGCATTTTTTGCATGAAAATTGTGATTTTACCAAGAGAACATTTGTTTAATTTTGCATCTAACTTCATCTATACTGTAAAGTAAAAGAGTAGCCTAAAATACAATTCCTAATATTCATCTCTCCTGTAAATAGGTAGCATAGGGTTTAGTACTGAGAAATGTGTGTATTCTTTTGACTTGGGAAGGAGGGAGATGAAGAGAGTTTGTCACTCATTAGTAGATTTTTATCTCCACAGTCTCTTGTCTCTGAACCATGGCTGTGCCTGACCCCAATCTGTCTTTATAAGAGAGATGCACTTTCCATCAGAGTCCAGCATTTAAAACTTTGATTTTATGGTGCTAATAGGAGAACAGACTATGCATATGCACACTGTCAGAGCAAAGTCTGCAATGAACCAGAAGGGACACAAGTGACTATGTTTAAGATGCAAAGAAGACTTCTCAACAAAAAAATAGTTTGTCAGAGTTTTTATAATCGCTGCCAGATTAATTTGATTACACCATGTAATAATCAGAATAAATCCTCTCAAGTATTTTGTTTTATCAGCAAAAAGTGACATGTCATAGGTTTGCAATCATTAATTCAAAGGAGGACATGTAACCACCTCTGATCATGCTGGTTAAGGAAAGCTATCTAGCCTGACACTTTATTGCCTATAAGGACAGGTAACTTCAACTCTACTGCTGCATCATTGTGATGTGTCATAAATGCACTAGATATGAAGAAGAATTTTGTTTCAGAGGAGAAAGAATTCTGTGTCTCAATTTCAACATTTTTTATTAGTTTATTAATAATGCTATTACTATATCATACCAATGTTTCACAGATCTTACAATACCCTCACCAGAAACTTCAATTTATATATTATAAAAGTTATTTAAAATAGGTCTGAAACGTGTCAGTAATTCAAACTGATTTAAACTTCACAATGGCTGCTAACCTTAGAACATTCATTTTAGTACAGAGGATATGAAGGTGGAATTAAGTTTAATTTAGAGTGCTATTAAAATCCCATGATTCTAAGTCAGAGGTATTTCATAAAGAATGGAACACAGCCAGTAAGGTAAAATCAGGGAGATCTAAACAACCTAGAGAATATTTTTCTTATATTTTCAGCATTAAATCTGAGATTGGTTCTTGGATTTCATTGTCTGAATAAGGGATTAGATTTCATACATTCATTTGCCATGACAAATTCAAACCAGTCCCTTTTATCCTCAATGAAGTGAGGTACCTGTGGATTGCAGAGCCCTTCAGCATATAAAACAAATAAATACTATAGTTAGTGTTTAAATAACTAAGCTTGCATAGTTAGAAATTACCAGTGTCTGTTCATTTAAATTCAGGGGATTTTGACCTTTATGGGGCTTTTTTGTTTCTTTTATTTCTGTAAAAAAACCAGCTAAAGACATACAGGCTATCATTTATGTTTATATATTTACCAGAATGTTCAGTGGGGGTATTTCACATGTATGCAGCTGAAATATCAAAAGAATTTATTCCTAATGAGTTGACACCTCTTTGGGGATTCTGCCTGAAAAACATGTACCTAATGACTTAATTGTTAGAAAAATGTGGAAAGCTCATTACATCTTAAAGGAAAATACCAAATATTTATGCAAAGAAATCCTAGATGTAGGAACTTGCCCCAAAAGAAAATTAAGACATGCCCCAGAGCTTAATGGGCATAGCCCAAATTTCAAATAGCAACTAACTGCCATGAATGAGAAGTATAATCATGAATAATGCTGCTGAACAGTTTTGACTGATGTATATGTAATAAAAATTGCTCTATTTAAGAATGGATCCTGAATATTAGGGAGGTAAAATTCTGCAATTTTTGATGTACATAGGTGTTAATGATACTGTAGAGCAGTACAATATGCAGCATTAACTAACTTTGTATTTTATTAAAAGAAGTGACAATCAGCTGGAGATCATTAATTTATGATGCAATGAGGCATCTGAAAAATTGTGATGATTATTCTGTCTAGGGATAGCAAACTGTTTTTGTTAACTATTTCACTGGCTGTGTCTAACTACAGCCTCCTTTCCATACCTTTCATCTCAGATTTCATTGAAGCCCTTGCTAGGGAATGGAGCTGCAATGTGAGTGGAATATGAACCTTAACCAAAGAAAAAACAACCCCAAAAAAGACCACCCCCAAAACCCAAAAAAATTATGACCTAACCTCTGTAGAATTTGTGACCATAATAAGGCCTGGCTGAAAAAAATGGTTAATGCTTAAGATGCTAGCCATGAGAACTTTGTTGTCCAAATTATTTCAGTGAATATAAGCCACTGCTTTGCTCTTGTCAGACCAACTTTTCCCTAAATCCATAAAGCATTTTAATTTATTGCAGTTGCCTTAGATACTGTAACTGACGGCAGTTCCTACTGTTGTTCCTACAAGTTTGCTGTATTTTCTTTTTAATCCACTTTTTTTTTTTTAATTTTGAAAGTTATATACCTGTTGTGTTCAAGTAAAACTGTATCTTTAGGAGACCAAACTCATCTATGACTCCCAGTTTTAGCTAGACTGGGGTGGATGCTGATGCAGTTTGGGGGCCTCTGTCTCAAGTCAGGCTCTACCACTGTGTCTGCCATGCTGTGTGCTACAGAAAAACAGCAGCAATTCCTTATGATACGTAATTGGTTAATTGTTGCAACAGCTGGAAATTAGCTACAGGGAGATGTCAATAGTTTTATTTTCTGTTTTTCTTGGAATTTTTTTTAATGTAACTATTACTCATTTCGTGTTTGGGTTTATTTTTGAATTTTTTTTTATAGATTCATATAAATAACATAATATAAACCAATTTTTTCTAATAGATTCCTGGCATGTGAAAATAGGGAAGAATATGCTTGTGTATAATGGCACTTTCTCTCCATTGCCACTGCATGATCAAAAAGATTGTAATTCCACTTTGATTACAACTGCTATCATGCAGGCTTGGGATTTTCTGTCATAGTTTTCCTTTTTTCTGGTAAAAAGACATTTGCCCAAGAGACTTGAACAGAGCAGTTTTACTCTGTTAGAGAATATCGCAGCAGAGAATTCTCGTGCGTTATACATCTGGGGCCTTGAAACTTAGTTGTCTTGGGGGAGTGCTTGCATTGAAACTCGAAATAATTTCCAAGTATCTATGCCATGACAAGCTGCAGAAGATAATTTCTGTGATCCTCTTTTGAGTGTCAGAGTGGCGGCTGGGTGCAGGAGTACAGACTCTTTCTGCATTAGAATAGCTGAAAGCCGCTGTGTTTGCCCCCAAGCTGATTGCTGTTTGCCCTCTGTGCTGGAGGCTGCTGAAAGCAGACCCACACTGGCTCTCACCAGGTTTGCAGAGGAGCAGAGAGAAAGCTCTGGAGTGGTGGCTGAAAGGACACATGACAACAGAGTGAATCAATGTAAATGCTGCTCAGTGTGGAAAGCGCTGTTTTGTTTGGTTTATTTTTTTTTTTTTTTTTCTTTTCTTTTGATTGGGATGATGCATTTTCTCACTTGGTCAGCTAAGAATTCATCACAGAGGTTGCTCTGCACCTAAGTAAACAGTATCAGTAAAAAAGACTGTTAGGCACTGGAAAGCCATTCTCAAAAACATGATTCCTAACTGTCTAAATGGGTAGATCCTGCCATGAGAGGATATTAGTTGTGTTTATCTTTCAAAAGTGAATGGTTTATTACAATATTTTACCTAATGAGGTGTATGTCCTTTAAAAAATATTCATTCAAATGTATATATTGAAACCCAAAGTGATAGCTAAGATAACTGAAAGCAACACAGTTCAGAAAGAAGTCTGGGTGACAGTAGGCAAGTTTATTTCTATTCACTGAAAAAATCAGAAAAGCAAGTTATGTGCAGTGATCTATATGCTTAACATTCTCTGCACTTTTTTTTTTTTTTTTGCATTGACTAAAATCACTGTAATTCTTTTTCTATCAAGAATACTTTTATATACAAAACCATGCTGAAGAAAACCAGGCTAAAAGGAACTGGGGCTTAATTGTTAACTAAGTGGTTTTGAAAATGTCAATGTGTCTAAAAGTTTTTTAGAATTTATATACTATAATAGATAAGTTGTGTGTGTATGTAATGTATATTTTGTTTACACATGTCTGTTTCAATAACCATTAAAATTAATTGCATTTGTAAAGCACAGCATCCCTTTTTTGAACCTCTTATCTGAGTATCCATCCTGTCTGGCCTTAATGTAAACCTTATACATATGTGACATCTTTATCTGCTAACTCTTTAAGTACATTTTATAGAACATAAATCTCTTTAAAAGAAATTGAGAAGTGATAAGTCTGGAACCTTTGTCTCTATTGAGGAAAATCTAAGGAGTCTGAATAGGGGTCATAGACCAAAGACCAGAGTAAATTCTCAATTTAGAAAGATCACATAAATAAGAAAGGGCCTATGTAATGAATATAAGCCTAACCGAATATTCAGTGGAACTAATGTGCATAACTCGCCTCAGTCCTGCTGACTATTCAACATGAAGAATTTAAATTATCATTTAATTCTATTAATTCTTGCTCTGTCATGCCAGCCCGGAATAACAGCCACCTGAACAGAAACAAACGTGATAAAGGACTTGGACTCTAAATTTAAAATAAAAATATTTCCTCTCACTGATAACAGTATTGTATGGAAACCACCATACACAGTGAAGGAAGGAAATTGAAACTGATCTGAGAACATTATCTGGAAGGATCTTTTTGTAAATGCTGAGTCTTAGGGGAGTTGCTTTTAATTCTTTCAACTATTTTTCTTCTGTCACCTTTATTCTTCCTTTCTGCCACTTGCAACTTACTTTCCTTCCCTCTGGCTTTTCTTTGCACTACTTTGTCCTTTGGTTTGTCTCTGCTTTTTTTCATCCTTGCCTGTTTCTTTCTTGAGCCTGCTCTTCAATCTCCTCTTTATTTCTTTTATTTTTGTTCATAAACTCTCCTCTAACCATAACTTCTTGGTCTTTGTTCATAACAACTCTATTCATTCCTAAATATAGGGGAAAAGGGGGAAGTTTCAAAAGTAAAAAAATTCAATATATAATAGCATAAAGATGGAAGCCAAGCGACTACTGTTTGGAAGGAGAGAAAAGTAACCAGTTTGCTTTTGGTATCTTTACATATTGCTCCTCCAGAGGATTTGGATAGCTGCATATTCATGAGAATTGCAGCTGTCTGGGAAGTAGGTGATCTATGTGAGGAATCCACATTCAGAGCTGCCAAGCTTTGTGTTGGGAATGCACTTACCCTTGCTTGCTGTTCCAAATTCTGTAGTTAAAGATAGCAGGAAACAAGCACAGCACCGCACACTTTAGGCCCTGAGACCCAGTGCTGCTTCTGTGTGCTTTCAGATCTTAAAATAGGAGAGGTGTGACCCAGATAGCTGCAGGCACAGGGCGTGTTTTCTGTGGGAGCACTCCAGGACTCTGTCAGAGGGCTCAGGCTGCCTGTGCTGTTGCTGAAGGGAGACCAACTAACCCATATAGCACCAGAGTGGTGTTGGCTAACAGAGCTGGGCCTGACTCACCCACTGAGTGTCACAGCAGGCACAAAAATCCCTGCAAGCTCTCAAATATACTCCCTCAGAGGGATAGGACTTCACAGCAGATGGGCATTTGCTATTCTGTGACTGTATAATTTTCAATCTACTGCGGGAATTCTGCAAGTCACTCTTGCTCTATTGTCAAACCACAGCTCAGATAAACCCCCAGCCAATAGAAGTAGTGATATATCTTAAATGAGTCACTCGTCAAAGAAATGCTAAAGCTATAACAGATTATGGGCAAATAAATGATTTCACTGTGTTTACAGGTTAGTTGTCATGATTGTCATTCTTCTCCCCCCCTTTTTTTGACATTCTGCCCACTTTGCTTTTATTCCCTGAAATTTTAAAATTTCATTTCAAAAAACAACAACCAAACAAGCCCAAAAAGACTTTTCTGAAAAAGTAAGTAAAGCTAGGTAGGAGCTGAAATCATCACTAAATGGCAGCTTCTGTTCCCCTGGGAATCTTTGAGCATTGATTGGAAGAGAGTAGAAGAACTGGAATAATGAGATGAGACTTTTGTCTCTCCAACACTTAGTATCACAAAATACTTCCAGAGCTGATCGCTTTCAGTGTTTGACAATGCAGAAAAAAACCCCAGTTTGTAGGGTCTGCAAGAAATGCATTTGTCCTGTCATTAAACTGGCGCTGAGAAGTCCAGCTAAGACTAAATCTTAATTTATCTATGCCTTCATCTATACAAATACGTGGGCAATAACCATCTATGTTTTACATCCAGGTAAAAATACCTATCCAAACAGAGTATATTGACACTTCTGGAATCAGTGATGATCCCTAATGTGAGTTGTAGGTTGGTGTTTACAAAGTATTCTCCAATGTGCCTTCCCTAGAAGAGACTGGTAAGGCTTCCAGCCTGTTGTCAACGTGGCTTTCCTAGAATATTATTTGGAGATAGTGGAATAGGTTTAATTATTTACAAACAGTCATAAAATCAAAGATTTTAGTGCATCTCTTCACAGAGAATGTACTATATTTTTGTTAGTCTGAAAATGCTGCACATTTACAATGAGCTTTAATTGAACTTATTTGATGTCTTTTGTTGAAAAGAGAAAGAAAAGGAAAAATGTTCCTTGAAAATGCTGCTGCTTCTGGGCTTGAAGAGATATTCTGAAACATTTGGGTAATTAGTAAACCTGAAGCAATCAGCTGGGAATTAGTGAATTTTTAAATTAGGGAAATAGTTCAGGCTTTGCTGACAACCATGATCGAGGGTCACAGGAAAGTCTTGTGTCAGCCCTGGATCTATTCCTGGAATGTCTTCTGCATGTCACTCCTGCTTTGAGCATCTGAGCATCTCAGTGCAATGGCATGATCTGTGTTTGCCTAAAAGCATCAGCATGATTTCTTAGAAGTGAGATCCTTTCCTGATATTCAAACCACACAAAATGAGACTGAATATGTCTAAAAATATATTTATATGCCCTTTAATCTGGTAAAAATGGTAAAGAGCACTTAATTCTACTGAAAAATCAGATTCTGCTGTCAGTCATAACCAGTGGATCATGGAACTTTCAACCTCTTCTTAACATTGTCTTCTAAATGCTGCTAAATTCCTTATTGAATTACTTATTCTTAGTGACTATGTGTCTAAAAGTCACTAAAATGAGAATTATATTTTTAGGCCAGATCAGTAGAGAACAGTTATCTTTTTACAGCAAAACAATTGAAAGCATAATTCACATATTTTCAGATCTCCCAGTCAAGACAGTGGAGAAATCTAACATTAAGGAAACTATTAATGCAATACAATGTAAATTAAGAGCATGTCTAGAACAAAATGTGCTTAATATGCTAACTCCAAACTCCTTTCCTTCCCTTTGGATTTAACTACCAGTTTCAAGGGCTGTAACTCAGAATATGCAATTTAGTTGTTCTTGACTAACAAAGAAATAGAAGAAGAAACTACTTTAGCAATGCAACCTTCAGCTAATGCTCTAGTCCATTGAGACTCATCATGAAAATTCTAGGTGTGTGCATATTGCATTAATCAACCCCCTTGTTGTTATTGGGGCTCTTGTATGCAACAACAAAGCTCTCCATTTACAAAAATATTTTCAGCTAAAACACAGCAGACATATTAATGATGAGAAGGGAATGTTTTAAAAAATTGTAAAGCTATCTGAAATGTTGTCACTATTCAGCACTTGAAAAAGAGCAAGAGATTCATACTTATCCTTCAAATAGGATCAGTCCAGGAAAAAAGTAGGATAAGTCAGTAAAATGCCATGTGAAAAGTAGGTATTTCTAGAAATTGCTCCCACCATTTCAGAAAAATGCTGATGAAACTTGGCAAATTATAGGTTTCTCTGAACAATAAATATGGCTTTTTTAAAATCACTGCTTAGAAATGTGTAATTGAGGGATTTAAAAAATAATTTTGGCAATAAGCCTGCATGCATTTCAGACCCAAACTGGCTTGAGAAGTATTGTCTACTAAACTTTTCTTCAACTAAGCAAGAATAGCAATTGCTGCTATGAAGCACCTGGTTGTATGGAAGGAAAAACACGAAGAAAATGCTGCCACAGTAGAGCACTTGTGAGTTACTCACTAACTGTGAGAGAAAATATCCCTCATTTCTTGTAATTTGTTTCCTTTTGTTGAGATCCACAGAAAATATCCATTAGAAGAGCTGTAGTGTGCTTCAGTGTTAGTGTTTAATGCCCTCTGTTCCAGTTCCTTACCTCACCAGATGGAAAATTCAAGAACCATTATGAGATTTACAAAATGCAGCATTTCCCCACACATTTCTGTCCCTTCAAACAGAACCCCGTATCTCAGATTACTGACATTCCTTGAAGGATGCTAAATGGGATTTCTCATTAACAAACTGGCTTCAGGGTTCAGTGGGCTGTTTTCTTAAGACTTGAAACTACTTTAGTCTCAGGCAGTAAAAGTTTACTCTGGTTTTAAACCTTAAAGTACATTTGCGTTTGTCTGCTCTGCTCTCTTGTCTGTAAAAGTCAGTGGACAAAAGACCTTGATTTCTTTCTTCTTTTACAGAAGCACATTTTCAACAGTGAGCAGCTGTTCATTAACTTAGGGAAGTCTTACTTTTGTCACATCTTGAGAGCATCATAGTTTTCAGGAGGTTATAGAATCCTCTGTATTTTTTTCCTGTCAATGAAAGTCCAAATCAAACCATCCGTGACTTTTAAACAAATTTGACAGAATCCATTTGAAAAACACTTAAAGGTGTTTTCCATCAATAAAACAGTATAGGTTTTTAATTGGTATCAATATATATGAATCCTTCTGACATTTATTTAGGCAATCTATGATCATGACACAGAGGCCTAAAGTTTTCAGGTTATAAATGACAGCAAAGGATCAGTTGATTTGGAAAGCAACATTTCACCTGAGCCCCAAATACAAAATAGGAGCATTGATGAATGATAAAACAATACTGACAATTAATTGAATTTCTGTTATACTAAAGTAATGGTTTATAATTTTGCCAAATTTCTAAAACTGCAGAAATTACTTGCTCAAAACTATCTATCAGGTGATAGTTGACATTAAGCAGCTACTTCCCAGCTGTAATCTGTGAATGTCAGACTCAAGTTATTGATGAACAGTCCAAAACTAAATAATCATCTCTGCTGCAGGGAGTAAAAAAAAACCAAAAAAAAACCAAACCAGAAAAAAAAAAAGAAAAAAAAAGAGAGAGATGAATGAGAGGGACATGTGTATGTTCAGGAAACACAGAAAAGCACATGTGGTGATGTTGTCATGAAGGTCTGTGGTCTTATTTTCTCAAGCAGCCCATTTGTTGTCAATACCTGTAGAAGTATTTTAGAAAGAGAAGTCTGAAGTGTTTGAGTGAAAGCCATGAGCTAACTATGTGATTGGTTATAAAGAGCTTTTACCTAGCCAGAGGTGCAGCCTAGAAGAAACAGCAATACACTTATTTGAAAATTGAATGAACAGGTGGTGGGTACTGCCCTTACCAGGTTGCTGTGATAAGAATAAGAGCTGGATCTCCTGACTTGGAACTAAAATAGGATGGGATTGAAGTGCTGGCCACAAAGACGTATAACTAATAGCTCTATGGTGGAAAAAGCAGTCTGGTAGAGGACTGCTACCAGTTGTAATCAGTTTACTAAGAAAAGGATATTTGCACCAAGATTCAAAATGTCAGCCGATCAAATGACATTGACTGTGATGAAAGGCAACCTTGTGCTTGCTGAGGTCCAGGCTAGTGAAGGAGTGGCTGTGGCTCACTATCATTGTGTCAGTGCACCCCCAGGTAACAGAGTGTAGCTCTAAAGGATTCACAGAAAATCAATTTGATCTGCCATCTGCATGAGCAGTGAAATGCTCTGGCAATATTTCTAGCCCAGGGATACTTTCCCTTCTTTTTGTCAGAATGTATCAATTATCCCTAGTCTATTTATGTAGTAGAAAGGAAACTCAGAACAGCATTAGCAGGATCCCCAAAAAAGTCATGGGGAAATTCCCCAAAAATATCTGGAGCATTCTTTAAAGTCATTTATGAGTGCCAGGGTGGTATTCCTAAGATCTGTTAGTGGTTTCCTGGAAAGTAGTGAAAAAGGTCTGTAAGTAGAAGAAAAATTCCTGGGAAGAAGCATTAATAAATTCCTAGAAGGAATCAGTATTATTTTCAGAAAATCCTAGAGGAAATGCCTAGGGAATAACAGGAGTATTAGTGGAAAACAACAGGAGAAGTATCTGTAAAGAATCTTAGGAAGCCGTTGGGAATTTCCTAGGAAGCCTGCAAAATCCTACTAACCATTTGGACAAAATTCACAGAAGTCAATAGGGGGGATTCAAGAAAGCACATAGAAAATTCTCAGAGAGCAGTAGGAAGAGACCTGGAAAGCTTTGGGGAGATTCCTGGATGAAAGTACTGACAAAATAATTTTAGAAAGCAGTGGGCCTAAGAGAGCAATTGAAAAGTTCCTGGAAGGTACAGGAGATATTTCTGAAAGCCTCTAGTAAAAAATTCCCAGAAAGCAGCAGGAGCACTGCTAGAAATCATTTGACAACTTCCTAGGAAGGAAGAACAAAATTTCCTGGAAAGCAGAGAGAGAACTGGTAGAAAGAATAAGTATAAATGAAATTCCTTGAAAGATGTTACAGAATGCTTTTATTCAATGTTTAAGGATAAAACCAATCTTTGGGGATGCCAGCTAAGGAAACAGGCACTGTGTTTGGTGCTGCTGTAGTTTCTATCATGGCTCGAATGTGAAAATTCCTGCATAGAATGTTTTATAAAGGTGTTCAGCGTTCTTGACGCCCGTGTAGTTACTGTTGGCTGTTCCAGGAAAAAGAGATTGATGTCCATGGGGAGTGCCTTTCAGGATTTGGGTCCAAGCTAATATAATATTTCTAGCTGTAGAACATGCTGAGAAGAAAGAATTGCCTTACCTGAGAGTTTGAGGACTCCCTGATGGTATCCCATTAGCTCTCAAATTATTGTTGCTTTTCATGAAGTTCAAAAACTGCAGTTCCCAGCAGACTGCCTTGAGAGAGATCACTTTCTTTTACTATACCTCGAAGACATCTCAAACTCCATGTGGGCATTAGTTCTCTGCTAGCAACAATCACTTACAAAAGCAGTAAACCTTAGTATATGTAAGATACTGGAAGCTGATACAGTTTATCTGCGATTCTCACACCAGACTCCTCAGAATAATGCCTAGGATTGGGTCCTGCTTTATGTATGACTTACCAAGGGTTAAGACAAAAATGTTTCTTAGCAGCCTGGAGTAGCTCTGCATTCATAACATGTGATCTTAAAAGGAAACCTATCAGCTCAGAAAATGAGCTCATATGTGAGTGGTAAGAAATGGATGTTGAGAAGGTATAATAAAGACTTCTTGCCCCTCTCACCTTAGATTACTCTTAGTTCATTCTAAAACCTCTTTCTGTGTTGTTTTGTACTCTCATATTGTTAGGGTGCTTTCTGCCTCTGTGCGCCTCTCTTTGCCACAGATAGAGTTTCCACACCTGCTAGGAGTGATCCTTTTTTCCCTCGTCCCCTGTGCTATTTTCAGTGCCTCATTCACCATGAATCCACTGTTTGCCTCTCTCTGCCTGAGCTGATTCCGGCATGGCACATCCCTTTAGGTTTCCCATCTGCTTTTCTCTCTTTGCAATGATCAGTGTCATTCTCTGCCTCTGACTGAACTGAGCTGAAGCTGAGGATGTTGATGATGTCCATGATTTAATAGGAAAACATAACTCCTATGGAATCATCAATGGTGTAATTTTGTAGATTGTTGCATGCTGCCTGTCTCTTACAAACATTCAGTGAAGGAAGGCTATAGGAGTGTACCCTGCTGCTCATTTACAAATAGCCAAACTCCCAGAAGTAGAGAAGCCATTTCAAGTTAAACAAAATAAGTAATAATTTAAAAAAGGGGATGTTATATTCACACAGAATCCTCACCAGGTTTTATCAGTATATGAAAACCATAGCTGCAAATTGTCCAACCAAATTGGACAAGATAATTGCAAGCAGAAAGATTAAAATGGCAGTTCATATGCTCTACCATTGCATCTCTGCTGATGAATACCAACAGCTCCTATAGAGGTTAAATTTATGTGCTTATCTCTACAATGACAAGTATTCTTTTATATCTACCAGATAGTTAACTTTAATGTTAACAGGTGATATTTTTCCATGTCTTCTAAAAATACTCTCGTATTTTCTGTATTTTATATTTGAAGAAATGAAAAAGATATGTCTGTAAATAGTCATGGTTATTCTGACTGTTAATAACTCTTGTTATTTTTTATGCATATATGAATACGTTCACTGTGTGACAAGAACAGAATTTCTTATTGGCTTTTTCCGCCAAAGGCTTGGTTTTTAAATTTAAATACAAATGAAAGAGAGTATAAGAAAACATAAACTGAAAAACTTTTCAACTGTCTTTCAGTGGGAGCTGAGGACTTTCTTGTCTTTAGTACTTCTTTATCTTTTAGAAAGCCTTGCTTTTGGAGTTGTCCAGTGCCTGCATTTTTCTTGTGGATTCCTACTAGCATTGGTGTAAATAATTAGAAATTGTATATCTACGTGGTGATGGCTAGGAAAGGAAATGGCTGCAAGAAATTGAAGGATAATTCTGCATTTTTTCCTTCTTGTCCTTTATTGTGGGAGTTTCTGTTTGACAGGGAAGGTGTGATGGGAGATCTGAGTGGAACCCGTTAACATAATTCAGTCCAAGTCAAAAGCATAATAGGAGAGATCGTGCAGGTATTTATTGAAAAAATAATATCAGGGATCACAAACCACCAAGAAAAGCAGAATTTTGCTTGCACTTACACAGACCAACAAAGGACCTGTAAAAGAAAAAGATGAAACACAGAACTAATTAAGTATAAATAGCATATTGCATCCAGTTTTCAAAATGCAGTAGCTTCCCATATAACATAACTTTGTTAAAAGGATATGGTTCTGCCTTTGAAGGAGAGAGATTTGAGCTCCAGGGAATGGGCTTTTTTCACCCTTATTGCAGCCTGCCTTGCACTGTGTGTGTTGTTTGTAACCTTAGTTCTGAACTGAATCTCATTTAGTAACACTGGAACACAGGACAAATACAAATGATGGAAACTTAGCTACATGTAAGTGCATTCCTAAAAGCATTAAAGAAAAAAATTGCATCAGAAAAATCACCTCAAAGCTAGACCAGTAGTTAAAGAACTCATTTCTTAAACTAGATGTCAGTACTCCCAGCATGACTTGGTCTCCAAATTGCAGTGCTTAAATTGCCAAAACTCCTACTAAAGTAATTTCTAAAATGGTGTGTGCATGAGGAAAAAAAATTGTCAGTATTGCTGTCTGTGGTGCTGTGATTGACAAAACCACAAAACAATGAATATAAATTATTCACAGAAAAACAGCACATTCCTGATGGAAAGAACACAATGTCACTCTCATGGAGTTTTTTTTTTTCCTATGGAAGCATGATGAAAATTAAAGAGATCAGCATAAGAAACTGTAAGGTGTCAGTAATTTTTGGTAGCGGGTGCTTGAAATGGAATAGTCTACCCATATAATGGGTTTTAAACTTACCAACATCAGCTTCCTGCTTAGGCCTGCAAATAATTTCCCAGTTCTATGAGTTGTAACTAATGGTGTGGCTATCAGTGGTTTTTGTAGTTTATTTAAAAGGTCTTTTGGAAATAATTTCAAATGCTACAAAAGTTTGTTACACTTCCATGATTAGCTATCAAATGGGCAGAATAATGCTGTTTTTTCCTTGTTTGGGATGTTTCTTTGTTTGGTTTTAATTGCAAGGTGTCTTGAATCAGAGGAAGGAATGAGATCTGAAATCCTGATCTCTTTCCTTGGGTATTCTAGCATCTGTTTCAACATATCCCATTACCTGTTTGAATTTGGATAAATTGCTCTGCCCTTTTGCAATTTGTTTTTTCCTCTCCTTTGTGTGCCATGTTCAGAGCAGTGAGTTCTTTGAAGCTGAGACTGGCTCTGCAGCTTGGCTTGGTTTTCTGGGCCAGGAAATTGACACTGCTGAAACAGCAGAAAGCAGGCTGGGGACCGGTCTGTTTTCCATAAAATTATTGGCAGAACTGATCACATCTAATCAGGAAAGAAGGTCCTTGATATTTAAAGAAGAATGCACATGTACAGGGAAGTGGTATTATATTTCATAATGCTTTTGTAAAGGGTTTTCTTGTTGCTTGTGCACAGTGTTGTAAGGGTTTTTCAGTGTTTTTTAAAAAATCTTGAATATTTTCTATGAATGTGTATCAGATATAACTTAGTTTAGACTACCTTTCTTCTATACAGTTTCACTGAAATCACAGACTTCATGAGCTCTGGCTGGAGCTCTGGCTCTGTCTGTCAGCTCAGCATCTGTACTGCTGCAAGAAGATTTCTAAAATATCATCCTTACCTGGGTTTTTTTGCTGTAATTTTTTTTTCTGGCACAGATTTATACTGAAAGAAAATGAGCTCATAATCTGTAGTGATTTTGTATCTGTTTTCAGAAGTCATCCATTACAGCACTGACTGCTTCTGAATAGAAGCTGAGGGTGTTAATTAATTAGTCTGCACACTGAGAGCTGTCTGTAATTGTAGTTTTCAGGAGCAGTTGTAAACATCAAGGTGGGAATATAGTCAAGCTATGAAAAGAAAGAGTGAAGAGAAGTTGTGTCAACGTTGATCCAAATAAACCAGACTACTGCGAAACAGGACAGTTTAACATGATTTTTCAAAATAAGACCAAAAAAAGCCAACAAAATTGCAACCCCAAACCAAGAAATGGGGAATGAAATAATGCTTCACTACTATGCTTTTTGAAAAGATTTTGTTGTCATTACCAAAGATCTGAATTAGTTCCAGTGTTGTGTTGCCATGCCGACAGAAGACTCGTCAGCTTGTTTTCTCCCACTGTCAGAATAATACATTTCTGAGTTTAGTCCTCTGAGTAAACCAGCTGTAGCCTGAGTGAAACACCACAGGCTTCTTTAAGAATTAAAAACAGTATCTTCAAATATATGCATATGGAATGATCCAAAGACAAAGATTAGCTCATAGGTAGAACAGTTAAGGTTTTTGTTTTATTTAAAAAGCGTCTTCTTAATTATTAACAAAATGTATGAATAATCAAATAATTTAAAGAAAGAAAAATATTTCTGTTTCATTTGGTACCACAGTGATAGATGTTAGCTAACAAATAGATTGGGAATTCTCTGAAGAGAGTTCTCTTAAAAACTGGCACTAGACCAAGATATGATTAATTACTCAGTGCAAGAGTTGATAAAGACAAAATCTGTAGAGTTTCAGCATATATGCAACAGTTATCTGAGTAGACTGAATGAAGAATCCTTGGCACAGCCTAGAAGATAATACCTGACGTAAGGCAGTCCATGCAGTGATACTCCCTGCTTCCCTGGTACAAAATCCTACAAGCTAGAGACATTAATATTAATCTGGCTGTCGACATTGATATAATACCCTGGAATCCAGACATCAGCTCTTTTCCAGCATTTACGATGGTAGCCATCAAGGTCCTTTTCTCATTTTCCTCACTGTGAAAAACTGATTTTAGTGAGTTTTCAGATGGCTCCATTCCACAATTTAGCTTGTGCTCTTTACCTGATTAAGCTTTTTCTCCTGCTTCCATCATGAATATTTTAGATGCTGGTTTTCATTGAAGACCATCATATTTCAGTAACCCATTTCCCTCAACAAAAATGTTGGTACATTTTTTAGCTTCATCCTGCATGTAAATAAGGGTGGGATCAAAAGATAGCTGATGGTCCATCTACCCAAGGAAGGTGGAGGTATAACCATCCCTGGATTTTCAAAATTATCTCTGTTGCAACAGGACAGGGGACAGAATCAGGTCTTGAGGCAATAAGGTGAGGATGGTGTGGGAATAAATACATGGCTCTTGCCCACACAAGAGGTAGCTGATGTCCTTGGTGAATCCTGAACCAGAACAAACTCTGCAGTGTTACAGCTACCGAGGGGTGTAACTGAAGTTAACCCAACAGGTGTCTACATTGTTAACTGAGGATGGTTGAAATAGGGTAATTACATCTAAACTGATGATATTGAAAACACTGCCAGATTTGCATTGCTCTAGGTGTGTGTTCTTGCTCTCTCCCAGCCTTTTATGTGGCAAGTCCTGAATGCATACCAGCTCTTTGACCTGCATATGCATGATTTTGATTTTAGAAGAAGAAAACCTAGAGCAAAGATCTGAAAAAGAACTGCGGTAGGCAAGCAGAGGACTGGAAGCCTGAAGTGCCTTATGGCACAGACTGGCAGCTCACTGCAAAAGAAATCTGGAAGACTTCATTGATTTTTGGGCCAGGCTAAAGGTTCAAAAAAGATCTGTGTATTTCTGTGACTGCAAGGAGCATTCAGAGTTTCCACAAAAGTGACAATATATCCAAGAGTTCGGGTAAAGCTAGTGTCTTTAGAGAACAGAATAAATTCTATATTTATATATTGTGGGTTTTTTATGGGCTATTTCCTTGTCATTTGCATATATAGTTCCTGTATGATACTACCATTTTCAGAAATGGAATGACATATCCTGATCCAATATGACAATGCCTATATTTCTATTTAGTATTTGATTTGAGTAGGGATGCTATGATAAGAGCATCCAGAGTTCGGCTCATAATAAATATAAATTATGTATTTTATTTGTTGTATAATTTATTGTTCATTTATGCGTTCTTCTTTGCATGAGTTAGCCTTTCATGCTAATTTCTCTGACAGCTGGATTCATCAAAAGGATAACCAGGAGATATTTTTCATTTTAACAAATATAAATGGCAGCCTGGTGCTTCCTTATCTGTTTATGAAGCATACAGAACAGCTTTTGGAGTAATTACTAGATTTTGGTTTAAAAAAGAACAGAGAGGGGGTTTAAAAAAAGAGAAAAGCGGGAATTTCATAAATACTAGGTCAGAGAATTCAAATCTAGAGAAAGCTTATTAGTTAATTGAATATATCTCCTATGCAAAACAGATTTTGAACAAATTTGGGTTCTGCTAATTGCAAAGTGATAATGCCTCTGAAAGGAGTTTGCTAGTATTCAGTTTATATACAGTATAAGCTTAATTCTGCTCAGTGAAGACCCCTATACAATTTTACATGGTTGAATCTGCACTATTGCAAATCAAGATGTTAATGTGATTTCTGTGTGTCATTAGCAATTTTGGGGGGCTTTGGGTGTGTGTTAGCTCCCGGATATTGCATGGTAAAGATAAGAACTTACTGGATTTTAGGCTAAAAGTAGTAATGAGAAAACTGATGTGTTCTTTTGTAATCAAGCAAGAGCATCGATTTTAGCTGAGGTGGAAGAGTGCTAAAACTTCAGGGGAAACAGTGCTCTATGTCTCTGAAAGACAAGCAAGACTTTCTCACATCTAAGTTCTTGAGAGAAATAAGATGACAGAAAAATCTGACAAAGAACCCCAACCATTTATTCCTGATTTTCATCAGAATAGTACTTCAGGATGGTTAAATAATCATATCAGGACTTTATTTTGCACAGATTTTGTCTGCATAAATTTCATGCAGCTCTTAGAAAAGTCCTGTTCTTTGTGATTCTTTGGCACTCATTGGTTGGTCAGTGTGCTGGACCTGGAGATGCAACAGCAGAGATGCAAAGCCATCTCATTTTTCCTCCCAGACATTCACTCTACTCTTGGGTCCATGTGCTCCCCATTGTGCTTCAGCTACACAGTAGCTTAAGGCAAACTTTCCTTGTGTGCCATCTCCAAGTGCAGTTTGAGGCTGGAGGAAGGGAAAATCCCGAGTCCTGCCCAGCCAAGTCCTCACTGGGGGTGACGGGGCTCCTGTGCCATGCCCAGCCAGCACCCACGTGCTCCAGGTGCTGCAGAGCCAGATGTGAGGTAAAACATCAGCCCCAGAGTGCTCACACGATGTCTCTCGTTGGCCAAATGTTGTCAGATGACTCTTCTGTGGCACCAAAGGTGGCAGCTCAGGGCCGAGAGCCCCGGTCACACAGACACACCTACTTGGGCTGTGCTTAGCTCAGGTGCCTGCCTGCATTTCTGTATTACAACATCCAGGGCTGCAGGGCTGACAGCCTAAGAAGGAAATTCCACGGGCACAGCAGGTAAAGCTACCTCCCATGCCCCCTCTGCATCCAAACTAAGTGAATGCCTGATAGGAATAAATGTATCATTCACACAAAGGAAAGCCACGTGTGAGAATTGGCCAGGGAATTCTGTGTTTAGCCTCAACAATGAAGAAACCTATTTTTAATATGAAAGATGATTTTTTTTACTAGTAATTAATTTCCTTTCCAGCTTTATGCAAGTCTTCATCTATATATACTGAATACAAATGTAATTATATGCATTGAGTAATTTTTTTCTTGGAGTAGAGGAAATTACATGTGTTCTTTAAGCTGTATTTAAGTTTATTCTTGGAAGAATTTTTGTAGCATTTATGCTTTGACCTGTCTCTAGAAATAACTTTTATTCATGGAAGAAAAAAAATCTACAGTTGGATGAAGGAATAAAAAATCAAGACGCAAGCAAAGAGATTAATTTATAAATAAGTAAATAAATAGACAGGCTCACTGTGCTATGTCTTAGTAGCATGAATATGTTAATTTCTTCAAGTTCCGGGATACCTAGCTTAGCAAAAGTTAAGTACAATTACTTTCAAATTAATGCAATAAATGAATGGGTTGGAACATTAAAGAAGATTGTATTTCCTGCTCTACATGTTTTAGTTTTAATTTGTTTCCTATTTAAAAATTAAAACCTTTAGGTTTTAATGAATAAAATTGGTATTTGTTAATCAGGCTTAAATTCGGTATCTTAATTATTTCTGCAAGGAATTTAATGTATCAGGTTATTAGAAAACTGACAAAGCAGGCAAAAAATGAATTTTCACTTTTAAAATGCTGTTTTAGTGTTTCACAGTTGCAGCTTGTTAAAAGTGATTATATTGTAAGAAAAAGAGTAGATTTTAAGTGTTAAAAGTAGTGCAACTTTGACACCTATTTCCTGTTTTGAAAGCTTCCCTTCTACATAATTCGTGCAATATCATTCTACTCAGAGTCACTGATCCAGTGTACATTCTGTAGGGAATATCTGCACCAAATGTGGGATGGGTGGTAGGATTGTGCCTCTCAGACTGTGGTGGCACAGCCAAAACAATCCATTGCCTCAGAGGGCACGACATGGGGCCACTGGTGCCCACGGCAGTCTGCCCAAAACAGCAGAGACACACCCTGCTGGAGGACACCTTTCTCCCCTGGGGTACAGGGTGCTGAGGGAGGACACTCCTGGAAATGGCCCAGTGTGGCAGTTTTCACTTCTAACACTTTTGAAACTCATTTCCACATTTTAGGAAATTTGACCTTTCTTAGAAAAGAGTCTAAGGGAGCACCTTGGAATCCTTCAATGCATAACAAAGATTCAGCGTGTCTGGCCATGAAAGATAAACTGATGTGAGATTGAGAGTGAGGAGAAAGCAGTCAAAGACCTTCTGGGTGTTTTTGTAAATACCAAATAATTACTTGTATGAAATCTCCTTATCTAGATACATTTTTGTATAAGCTATTAGAGCTGTGTGACTTGGAGGTTTCCTATGAATGCCTCACAGCTTTGGGAATGAGAGTGTTAAAACCTCTAATCTGTCCTCAAAACTCAGCCAAACTGAAACCATTAAGAAGTGCCATTAATGGTCCATTAATGGGTTTTTAAATGGTATGCCAAGGTCACTGCTTTTCAGACAGTAGGAGGAAGCTATGCATCTCTAAATACAGGTAGCTATTTCATATGTGTTTCACTGTAACAATCAATCATATGCTTGGAAATTCAGGCTCATGGAACCCTTTCTTTCAAGAGACTGGCCTGAGGCTTTTAGTGCCAAAAAAGCAGCTGTTGAAGGCAGCTTTTTTCCCGACAACCTGTTTTGATTTTTAGAATGACATATGGGAGAGATGGGAGTGAGATGGTGATCCTGTTTCCCAAGGAACCAGCTGTGTGCATGCTGCTGTACTGGAGGTGCCACTGTGATATATTTCCCCTCCATCAGAGGGCTTCACTGGACAAATTGTAAGGGGTGTTGAAAGTGATAAAAGGAATGCATCACTGCATATTTGCTTTACAAGCAAGATACATAAACAGAATGTTCTCTCTCAGCCACCACGCAGAAGTATCCCCAGTGCCTTTATAAAAATTGATCTTCCCTTTGAAGCCCTGTGCAGTCTGAAATTATGGGATTTCAGTCTCCAAAAAGAGGATTAAGGACCTGGCCTCCTGATATTGCAGACAGCCCTCTAACACCATTTTACTTAACTGTCACAACCAGTACCAAAGTTTTAATGCCATTACTAAACAGAGATGAAATAGATTAAATCATCAACAAAGACACAGTGATTTAAAATACACATGTTCCTAGACATATTAGAGCCACGTAACTGATAATTAGGTTTAATTTTCTTTAGAGTCATAAAGTCAAGTCCATGGTGACTGAACACCTATTGCATCAGGAAGAAGGAGCAAATCCTTTTAATGAAGAGTGCCTTAGAGACACTGAACTAACACTGAAGTAGTACAAAGTCTGTGAAAAGCTCAATTACTTATCTAAAACTACATTTTAACTCTATACAGTGTACAAGTTTGCTCTCAACAGTGCCCTTTCAAAAATGTGAATCTGGAGCAGAAAAATGAGGGTGTGTTCAGCAGGACAGACAGCGAGCACTGAAAAAACACAATATAAATAAATGCTGGAATCTTTATTTTCTGGCAGCTTCTTGCTCCTTATTGCTTTCACTTAGAGGGTTTTCTTTTATCTGCTGGAATGAACAAAGAAAATATATATTCATCAAAGATCCTCAGGTAATTTTCATGAAACAGAGTCCAAATATGCCTCTCATTATTTTGGTAGATATTATTTTAAATCTCGTTAAAGGGAGAAGTAAATCTTACTAGAACACGCTGCTGGATAAGGATACCTACAGTAACAAAGAGATCAGCGCAAACATTAAATATAAACTTCATTAAAATGTGTATTTAAGAAATATTTAAAATATTCTTCTGAATATTTTAGCTTTAGATGTTTTAATTTGGAAGGAGTATTAGACAGTATCTTATTACAATAAAGTCAAATATTGTAAACAGCCTTTACTAAAAATGTGGGAAAAAATATCAATACAGCAACATTTTAGTAACAGATAGAAAGAATGTGAAATAATATGTCAAGCAAACTTCCTGTGCTTTTGTTAAACTAGAGTCTTTAAAACATTTAAAGATGCTACATCCTTAAACCCAAAAATTTTCTTAGAGTATAATTTAATTTACTATATTTGGAAAAATCAAGCCCTCCTTTTCTTTGCCCATATCAGTTATCTACTGCCGACAAAGCACGGTGGAAAAACAATTACGGTAGAGATTTGACATATTTGGGAAACATAATTAAAATCTCAGGTAACTTTCTGGTTTTTTAAAGAACAGAAAAATCAGTAGTAGGTAGATATGCATTTATAGGTGTGTTTGTCTTCAGAAGCATATTGAGTTCAGAAGAGAACACACTTTCTTGCTCATAAGTACTAGAGTATTAATAATAAACATTCTGCTGAATAAGCCACAGGAAAAAAGATAGAGATTTTGTAGTTCTCAAATTTAAAAGCTGATCTTAATAAAAAATGTTCCCTGAATGATATTTTATCTCTAAAACTGCTTTATCACAATGGAGAGCAATGGTTCTCTCAGAATTTCTCAAGCAAGTTTTTAAGAGTTCTGCAATCTCACTATTTTTCAATGACAGAAAAGGTGTTAGTTGGAAAAGATAAAGACAAAAAATTGTCCAATTGGCTTTGCAGATGTCATGTTCAGGATTAAGAAATACCAGGCAGCCCAGCATACTCTTCTTGAAGAAAGATGGTCCTATTTCCAGGGGTCATCTTCTTTCCATTCTTTGAATAACTAGGTCATTGTGACTTTCTTTGGGAAGTTATCTCACAGTCAGAGCAGATCCCATTATCAGCAAGTTTACTGTGTTATTTAACTTACTTCCTCAGCCTTATTTCATTTTTCCTAGTTTCTGTTATCTGTGACAGGATGTGTAGGGCTTGCAGCAGACAACAATGCATCAAGAGATAAAATGATCTAAAGTATTGTGGCCTTACCTTGTCAGCAAAACTGCTGCTGTAGTTTCTTTAGAATTTTTCTTTCCTCACAATGAATGTAGTTTCATGTTTCTTCAGGATCCTGTAGTTTAAATCCTGATGAGGACACTCAGGATATTAGTAGAGTTGTTTCTAGGGATATTAGTAGAGCTTCTTGCTTCCCCTACCCTTAAGAGTATAATCAGAAATATAAACCCCATTATTTTATGACAGACATCAATAAGTGATCAGAAGCACTTTTTTCTACACTCTCTTCTTTTGGTTCTTCAGAGACAGACACACAGAGAGATGGCCTTGCAGTTTTGCTGTTTGGACTTTCCTCGTTTGTTCCCAGCTTTTTGGCACAACTTGTTTTATTTACTGCAATGGATGCAAGGTCAGGATCTGCAGGTAACCCCCAAAGAGCTTTGCAGCTGACTTGTCAAACAAAACCAATTGCAGTAATGTTTCAGTGAACGTGTAACCCAGAGTATCAAGCCAAATTAGAACCTAATTGATGACCAAATGATGAAAGTACCACTTGTCACTGACTGTTCCCCAAGGCTAGTTGTGTTAGGTGACTGAATTACCACTGCTGCTTCTGTAAAGGACAAAAAAAAGGGCAGCCATTGCATCATAAACTGGAAAATTGTATAATAAATTCATATATTTGGATTACTTTAGATTTATAGAGATACGAATTCTGAAGTGAATGTGAGATGTACTTGATAAGATAATTACAGGGGGGAAATCTTATTTAGCTCTGTGTGTATCCATGGGGAGTAGGGGGCACTGAGAAATGACAGCTCCTAAGCTGGATTCTTTTTTAATCTCTACTCAGGCATAATTCTCAAGTCAAGTCAAACCTATACAAACAAACCCATCTTGCTTTTATATGACATTGATGAAGCAAATGTATGGGGCATTTTTTTCTTGCTGTATTATCATAAAATATATGTAAAAATAGCAAGCTGAATATTAACCATTTTCCTATTATCCAGCTGTTTCTTATGGAAATTTATGTCACACAAAAAAGAATAAAGCAAAATTTATAAGAAAACTTTACCCACAAGGCCATCAACATTTGCTTATTTTTTCCCTGCAAAAATGAGCAGTTGGGGCACACATGCCTGTTCTAACTATAAGTATGGCCTTCATGTCATTTAGTGTTCTGTATGGAGTCAAAATATTTCTTGAGAAACTTCTGGAACTCCTCCAGCACCCAGCTAAAGTAAATTCATAGAATAAGTTAGGAGTACTCACTGCCTACACAGAATGCTATCATATCATCTTGAACCAGAGATGTTTATATCAGTTCTGTGAAATACTGTACTCTGGTCATTAATTCCTTTAGGGACTCTATATTACACAACATGGTTTTCATTATTTTGCCAGTCTTATTACACTTAAAACAATGCTACATGCATAATTACAGTAAATAGTTCATTATTTCAATCAAAAGGCTATTAAATTAGCCCTAAAGATAGATTACACATAAGGATCTGTGCAGATCTTTTGAAGAATCTAAATTTATTCCTTTTTGAAAATGTGGGTAGCCTTCAAAGCTGCTAAGGAAGAATGTGACATGGGAAGTTGCTTTGATTGTTTCCCACAGGAGAAGTGGGTGAGTCATTGAATTCAGTGAGGTTACTTGATATTATGCTTAATTTGATTAAGCATGACAGAATTTCTAAACTAATTAGTGTTCAGCATGACAAAATTGGTGTTCTAGCTGAGACATGCACTAAGATGTCCAGGTTATTGTGATAAATCACTGAAATAATGCTGTGCACATACATACAATTTTGGAAAGGACCCTACCTGATAGAACTGGAGTATTGGAGCAAAATGTTTGACAACAGTGCACATATACCGAATTGCACTTGGTTCACTGTGTGTAGGACTCCCACATGAATATCCCAGAATTTCAGTGATGGTGAGTGGCTATTTGCTTTGGGAAGGAGAACACTTTAGTGAAAAGCACCAGAATAGTAAAAAAGAGCTCCTGGTAAAGATAAAGGCTATCAGGAGAGTTATCCAATTGATTCAAGATGGAGCATAAGTTTAAAAGATTCTTGGAATAGGGCAACTTGTGCTTTGCATTGATGTTTTGTTACGTGTATGGGCACATCTCTCTTTAGAGTGCAGATAAGATTTCTGAGGAAGCTGAAAAAACTCTGAAATTATTTTGAAAACCCAAGTGGTGTGTTTAATGGTGAAGGAGGAAAAAGTCTTCCCTAGAAATCATTTAAAATTCAAAACTATTTTGGTTTAGATTAAATGTATAAAACAAAAGAACTCTTAAACCAAAATTACCTCCAAGATTTTCGACCACCTAAAGACAATCATTTTTATTCCTAAAATTGTACGTTTTATGAGATTTGGAGCAGGCATCTAGAAAAAAAAAAAAACAACTTTAGTGCAGAGACTATTTATTTAATAATCTTTAATTAACAAACTAATGAGCCTTACATTGTTTCATTGTAATTTACCTAGACAACCAGCAAGCGGTTCCACCCCTTGGAAGACCTCCATCCATTTATTTCTCATATATTATTTGACAGATGACCCCATTTGATCCTAAGCCAATGCCAGGTGGAGCAGCAGGAGAGCTCCCAGCTGTTCCAGGGTCAATAACATGGTGGAAACTGGCAAAGAACAGCATGAGGATTGATTTGCACGTTTAAGTGGGATAGAAAGGGAATAAGATATCTTCTTGCCATGACAGGGTAATCCCTTTCTTTTATTCTTCATTTCTGCTTGCTTTTGCAAAAGAAGAAAAACACCAGTTTCTCACAGCAGTTTGAGTTAAATGCATGCTGTGTGAACTTCCAACTCTCTATCCCCAGGGCCTGGACACTGTTACTACACTGGAGGGTAAAAAGAAAGTTGACATTCAATGATTCTCTGTGCTATTTTCATTTTAGGATTACATTTTAATGTAAACTGGAGATTTGACAGCACAATGCAAATTTTTTTTGCAATCCAGATTTTTGTAATTCATTTTTATGCTAATCTCTTATCATCTAACTGGTGTTCATATGCTAATTTTTTGTTAGGGCACCAGTGCACTCTTTTAACATATAAGTTGGGGAATTTGTGCCATCTCACAGAGAGGCATTTAAAGAGTTGGGTTTGTATCACAAAGAAAACACAAAGCCAAATGCTGCTCACATTAGTTAGTATTAGAGAAACTCCTTCTGCTTCTCTGAAATTTTTGCAGCAGGCCATATGAGGGAGCAGTGAGGAATATTGTCTGTATCCTCACAGCGGGGCAGCCTCACCAAATTCATGCCCCATGGGACTGAATAGAACCTCCATGGATTATACTGGAAGGGACAGGATGGATGAATAACTGAGGCACTCCTTCACTCTAAAAACAAGTAGAAGTAAAGACTAAGAAAGGGAAGAGAAGAAGGAAACGAGTTTAGTGGTATCTCACAGCAGACCAGTGCAAAGGACTCAACACTCTTCAGCATCCCAGGGAAGGGCAACTCCGGTGCAGTTCTGTCTCTCAGAAGTACCCTAAGGTTCCACACTCTTATTTCATTGTCAGAAAGACCTGGACTTAAAGATGAGCAAATATCTTGATTTTTGGAATTTTTAATATTTTTTTTTATATGTAAGTAAATTTAGGCTATCTTGTGCATTACAAGAGCAAGATTCTTTTTCCTTTTCCCCCTCTTCCATCCTCCAGCACTGTAACTGTTTTATTTAAACTTACATTACTTATAAGATTCCAAAGTCTGTGCTGGAGAAAGGAAATCATTGCAGATACGGAACTTCCCAGTGTTAGGTTTTTACAGAACTTGAGAGACCTTATTTGGTGTTATGGCTTTTCTATTAGTTAATCCTCTGTCCTGAAAAATGTTTATGGACTTGTATGTGCTCTGATGGTTTCACTATTACCATACTTAGACTGTTGCTTTTCCTGTAGGGATTGGAGTGAATGTGTAAGACAGGATGGTGGGAGGTGAGAATTTCACGCACATCCCACCCAATACTCAGCCATGCCTGGGAACTCTGCCATGCACAGCTCCAAACTCCGCGTGTGTCATTCCTTCTTAGATGTGCATCGCATGATTCAGAAATATGTATTTATAGTCAGCTGCAGCTACTTCTAATTTTTGTCTCCAAATATTTACTATGTCCAATACCATTACAAAACAGAGCTTTATAAAAGTTGTACATATATGGATGGAAGCGTTGCTGCCTTGGCACAATGTGTGAGTGATGTATCTGCTGAGGTGGCCCTGCAGGTCAGGCTTCACACTACAATTGGCTTTAATCAAAAGCTGTCTTATTCTCCACATGCATCAGAGAAGCAGTCATAAAACTGAAATTCTGTGCAACCTCTGAAAACATGAAAAAATGTATGAAAGATTCTGCTGGATTGAACTAGGAAAGGGGAAGAACACTGAACTGCAGGGCTAAGAAGAAAGCACTTTTGTAAAAAATTTAAGTGGCACCATAGTTCATACTTGTGAGCAGTGGTCAGTAGAATAAAATGCATATTTCTCTGTTGAGAAGGAGAGGAGAAAAGACATTTTAAGCAGTTTAGTCTGTTATAATTTTTGCAATGATTTTTGAAGACTTTATTTGCATTTGTGCTGTGGGCTTGAGAAGACAGTTATCATGCTCGAGTCTGGGACTCAGGACTGCTCATAAGGGTACTGGTTGTAAGGGGTGCTTTTCTTTCATATGTGACTCTGCTCCTATTCAATTAAAAATGCCAGTGAGCTCACTTATTCTATATTACTAATGAGCTAAACCATTTATTTACTAAGTCATGTTTTAAAATTAATTTTTGCAGCTTTTGTAGCCAGAGAATTGAATTCTAGTTGGTTTTCAGCTCGTGAATCCTTCCTATCAATTCTTAGCCATGCAGACTTGCCTAACCCATTTCTTGTTTATTAAGAGACTCAAATAATATACATCTCAATATACATTAGGAGAATTCACTGAATACACATCCAGCTCAAAGGCACACTTGTATGTCTCTTGCAGATTAGGAAATTCCTTCAGATACTGGAGTCTAATAAGGAATGTGGACACTTGATGGGTTGGAGGGAGTTTTGAAATTATTATCTCAGGCACGGGGAATAGCAACACAGGACTCAAAGACAGGAATATTCCTCCAAAAGCTGCTGAGGCTCTCTTGTAGACCTAACATGTAAATGACACAACTCTGGATTCACGTAAAGAAACTAGTGGTGGAAAAATTCTTACAAAGCCAGGAATGTGTTTCCATACAGAGAGTAATTGCTGCATGGACATGTACAGTAAGCTAGGAAAATGTGACCTGAAAACATCCAAACTTCTGTAGTATTAATCATAGAGTACAGTGTTGATTTTCAGCCTGCTCATTCGTTAGGGAGGAATAAACAATTTAGACATGTCAGAGTACGCCAACATTATTGCTTTTAATGTAACATATTCAAATCTAGACTAAATTAACAGAAATTTCCATTAGTGATGGCTATTCCCCAGTGTATATAAAATAAGCCATTTGAGGCCAGTGTCCACAGTATGATGTTGTCATTTTGCCATAATGGCACCAACTGGCAGCACTGCTGGCAATCACATGAATGCAACCCAGTAATTAGAGAGGCATAGCAAGTGTGTATCTTCTACTACCAGAGGTGTCTGTGTAATTGTACTGAGTCACATTTCTGTGGGTGGTGTGGGGATCTTACATTCATCTCTGGCAATGCTACAACTACTCTGTTGTGTAAAATAATGTAGACTTTACATAGTAGTGTATTTTTTTAAATGTAAAAATGCATTGCAAATAATATGTTTTTAACACTTTTTTTGAGGCAATATGGAATTTACATTTAATAAGAATATTTACAAAATGTATTCTTGCTCTTCTTGAATACAAGTTTTTGTAAAACATTCAAGAAGATGGGGAAGGGGGGCAATGTAAAGTACTCAAAATCAGTAGATCTAGTTACCTCAGTATCTGTAAAACAAATCCAAAATTTTTGTCTAAAGAAATAATCTAGGAAATTTAGGTAAGCCTACAATACAATTTCATCTTGTTAGGAAAATTATAGGTTAAGGATAGAGCTGGCCAGAAAAAAGGTAAGTGTTTCCCAGAAGATTTCAATATTTCATAAGATTCTGATAAGTCTGGTAAGACATGGAATGTATTTATCCAGTCTTTTGGAAGGATGATGGCAAGGTCCTCCTTTTCAAAAATTGTTCATCTGTCCACCTATGTAACTTACAGTACAGTTCATCCATTATCTCTAAATTTATATTACCCTGGGTTTGTATCAGCTACTGTGAAATCCTCAGGATTTTTAAAATGGTCTACAAATTTTTCTTCTACTAAGGAATGTTAATTACAAGGGAGACAGTAAATCCTTCCATGGGAGTCGGATGTATCTTTTACTATATTAATTATTTAGTTTATTTGAATGGCATGGATTATATGAAATCCCCCTCCGTATTTTTCCTTATCTCAGTTTTAGAGATAGTAGTCCATCATGAGGGATTGTGAGTTACTGTCAAGAATTAACTTAATTCTGTTGTAACTAAGAAAATGTTAAAGGCCAAAAACTTGGCTGAGTTAAAATTAATTCTTGATAAAATGTTACAGTCAGAAATATTTTATCGGAAATTCACATTGCTTAGTAGGAACCACTGCTAAGCAATAAACCTGATATGGTTTGTGAAATGTGTCCTAGCAGACGCACCAAGTTGCTCCTTCCTGTTTTAGAATGTTGGTGATAGTCCTGTGTTTGGGTTTCTTTCTGCTGTCTTCCAATGGTGCAGTGTAGCTTGCCTTCCTTGGGGGTCTTAAATTTTGCCACAGTATGCTGGTTTATGTCCTGTGGGGGCTGAATACACAGTGTAAATGTACTGTGAACTCTGCAGGAGCAGAGAGTGTAAAAGTTTCATGCTTGCTGGGACCTGATCCAGCTGTCAAACAACTGCTCTCAACCATCCGTGTGTCCCCACAGCCCCTCCAGAGCTGTGCTCTTCTTGTCCAGGACCATGTGGAGGGACTCAGCCGTGCTCTAAAGGCACAGAAGAGGTGCTGGGCTGTCAGGAGCTGCAGGCTTTAGGAAGGCTACAAAAATGTTCCCCTTCTAACCACAGGGTCAGACTTCTGTCTTCTGCTTGAGAGCTGTTTCCATTTGAATGCTTCTTACTGATCCAATTCTTCCTTGCCCTGCTTTATAAGGGAGAAGTCTTTTAGTCAGCAGTGTATTTGAATGCTGCATGGTTGGTATCAATTGCTTGTAAGCTCATGAGAGACTGTAGAGGCAGTAAAGGTATGAGCCTGCTGTGTCAGAGGTTTCTAGCAGATCTACCAAAGAGAGATACAGCTAATCAGTAGAACTGAAAGTCAGTCCTTGTAAGTAAAACTTGGCGTGTTCACAAATGTACGATTTTAATCCATACGCTAGGATTTACTCTAATTTATGTGTGTATACAAATTACTATATAAAATATACTTACTAAAAAAAGTTTACAATTAGTTACTTCTTCCTTTTTTGGTTTATCCTTTCTATATAGCTCTTAATGTCTGATATAATAAAAGGTTTACATTGCTGTGCATCCCAGATTGCAGTTAGTAGTTCAATTCATCCCTTTCTACTTCATCTTATTACTTTACAGCCTAATGGAGAACTAGACTTCCAGAAGTATTTCAGAGGATTGCTGTGATGGGTGGTCAGTACAGTTGATCTTAAGGATGTTCTGAGACAGAAGCAGTCATCAGAAACCTGGACCTCCTTACAGTGAAGGAGTTTATGGCTGGATTGCTGTGTATTTTCTTTTCATTAAACTCCTATTAAGTATAACAGCTACTGGAAGCATGACAAGAGAAATAATTCCACATAAAGGAACATTGGAAGGTTAATTTACAATAAAGTAATCCAGCTGAAAAATTGAACAAAAAGACCTATGTTAGTAAAGCAAATCAGTATGGGTGGAGTATGTAGGGATTTAGATCCTTTGTGCAGGTAGTCCCCTTCAGCTGTATTGTGCTGTGCATTTCCACTAGCGTAATTTTCACATGTGACATCTTGGAAGAAGGACACAAGGCAAAAAAGGGGCTGCAAAGTTTGAAGCATGGAATTCCTTAACTGCTTGGGAGCAGCATGTCTTTGAATATCCCCTATTCCTTCTTCTTTACCAAGCTTTACATGCTGAGCATAGCACCATACGATATTGAATATCTCTTGAGTCAGCTGTTCCAGCTGTGTCCTCTCCCAATTCCTTGTACCCCCTCAGCCTCCTCACTGGTGGGGTGAGAAGCAGAAAAGGCCTTGGCTCTGTGCAAGCCCTGCTCAGCAACAACAAAAACATCTCTGTATTGTCACCACTGTGTTCAGCACAGATCCAAAGCCCAGTTTATAGCAGTTACTGTTAAGAAAATTATCTCTACCCTAGACAAAATCAGCACACTCCAAATGGTGGAAAATGCAGTATAACTGATCCTCAGCTCTGCATTTTATTGTGATCAGTATTCTAAGCATGGGTTCTGTATATGCTGGGTATCAGCACTTGAAGCTAAAAATTACCGTGGAGTACAACTAGAAATCATAGCAATCCCAATCCTCATTGGTTTGCTTTGGGCACTGCCTGCAAATATTTACCAAACCAGACTGCTGTGGAAGCTCAGGCCACAGTACTGCTGGGCTAATGGCTCCTGATGGAGAACTGTGAGAGAGCCTTTCAAAGCCCAACAGCTGTGAAGATGCATCAAGAAGGATATTTTTGAGATTTTAGGAAAAAAGAAGAGAAGCATTTTCAGAGTTGAAACAAGGTGGGTCTTTTCAAAAGCACGTAGGCAAAAATTTAGATGCCTAAGACTCACTGTAAAAGCCTATTTACTGGATTTAGGGGATGAAATCACACCTTAAAACTCATAGAAATTGAAAACTCTTTCAATCTTTCAGACAATGAGAATAAATTTTCAAATGTTTAGTAACTGAAATACCTGAAGTTCTTTCTTCTCCCTCAGCAGAAAATAGAGTATTTTTTCTTTTTCACCAGTGCAGCAGAAGCAGCTCAGTAACCCTATATCCCATTGGGATATTAATGCAGGGAACCTTGCCATTAGGGAAATATAAAAGTGCTTGGCTGTACTGAACTACTGCACCCCACAGGATATGAAAAGAAGAAATGAACTGGGAGAGAAATAAAGTTGTCTAGGCTGTCTAAGGAATCACTGATTCTTTAAGAAGTAGATGTGTCTTTAGTGGAAATAGGTTCTTTTAATGTTATTTTAGCTTTTGTGGCACAGACGTGTTATATGAAAGATACCTTTCATTCTCATCAAATTGCCTTGATCTCCGAAGACAGCCTCTATTTCATTTAATTTGAGGCTTTGAGATTGCCCTTTGCTTATTATCTATTAACCCACTCAAAATCTAGTGCTAAATTAAATGCCTGTTACAAAGCAGGCATGTAACTCATATAGCAGTGCTGAATTCTGATAGCACATGTTGAACACAGATTAATTTAAAGTTCAAGGAGCTTGATTATATTTTAAATTAGAAAAAAAAATTGTCTCCTTATACCTGCAAGCAGTTAGTGGCATTTTGCTGTGCATTAAATACGGCTTGTTTTCTTTTGTACAAGATACAGAAATCATGGAAATAATGATTTTTAAATTGTTTTTAATTTCATTCTGGGAATTGAGCATTGGTTAAAGATTGGACAGTACTGCAGCAGATTGAGGGTATTCATTGAAGTCTCATACCTCACACTGTGATGCTTTCCCATATTTGTTTTTCTACTCAAAGAATTATCAAATGCAGAGAGTTAAAGTGCAGGGCCCTGTGCTCCTGTGAGATCATGTCTTCCCACCAATGCTGGAAGAGATTCTTGAACAAGAGGAATTTAACCTCACCCTTTCTATTGTTTCCTCATTCACTCTATAAGGAAGAGTCAGAACACATGATTTTCCCCTGACAGGAGTTGTGTTCCTTTCTGAATCAAACCCAGTACATGGCAAAAGGTTTCCTCCAGTCATCTTCCCAGTGGGATGGATCAGAATGTCTACTCCCATCTTCTTATGCCTTTAGTCAATACTTATGACAAACCTGGTGCTGATTATTCAGCATCATTTCTAGTACTGATGATGATTCTGGTACCCTTAACACAGCATTATGACTTTCATGTAGGGAATAAGTAGCAAGAAAAAACACATTTTAAATTTTTTTTTCTTCCACAACAATTTCTAAAAGAAGAGGAAGAAAAGAAAGGAGAATCAGCCCAAACCCACACTACCTCTACTAAAAATAGGATATGTCAATAGTATAATTTCTAGATGTATTTTCACAAATTTTCAAATGGCTTTTTAATCCCTAGAACTGTTTTTTCCAAATCTGTGGAACAAACAGAGAAGCAATTAATATTAACCATGAAGCACTTCAAGTAACATGAGAGTTTTAAATACTGGTCTCTACAGGAGTGGCAAATATGGCATAAAAATGAAGAGAAACATCCATGACAAAAATATTTCTATTATTCCCTTCATCAAATGTCTTCCTCCCTCTCAACTCTTTGCTTTTCACAGCTAATATTTACTTAATGAAAAATATCTCTGATTTGCATAAAACAAAGCAACAAGAATTTAGAGAAGTGATTGTTAAGGGATGTAGTGTAAAGAGAGAAATTAATTAGGGCAGTATATAAAGGAGTGAGGTATTCAAAGTAAAGTTTAAATTTATTGTGTGGTATTCAGCTGTTTTGGAGGGTGAAAACTGCCAAGAGGAGGAAATTTTGTGCATATATTGTGTGTATATATATATATGCACACAGCTATAGTTTCTATTTATCTACTACACTGAAGAAAGGACTTCAACATATGAAAATATTTAAGGTATGGGGATTTTAAAGATTTCCTGCTTGGAAATATTTATCAGTTAAGTAAATCTGAAGTTTTCAAAGGAGTTCAAGATATTTTGCTGAATTAGATCAAACATTAGGTTTGCAACTTACAGAGGATTCTGCACAAATATCTAGAAAAATTGAAGGAAGAGTGTGCGTGTATATATATATATATATATTTATTTATAGGAATTGATAAACAGCTTCAATTAAATTAGGTAATTAATTAAATATTAAAAAAAAACATCTGGGATTAGGAATTAGGTTAAAGACCAATGAGAGACTCACATGATGTCATTAGTGGAGAAGTGAATCTTATAGTGAAGCACTGTAGGTAATTGGTGGCACTGGGGAAAAGGCATGGTCCCCTAAACATTACTTGTTCCAGCTAAAATGTGAAGTTTTCCTTGAAGCCAGTGGCCACATAACTGACTTTAGAATTCAGATCTACTGCTGATCAGTTATGACTTGCTCAGATAATTTTGTTCTTCTGCAGAGGGAAGTGCAGTCCCTACAGCAGCTTTACAGACAGGCAGGAATCTTCTAATGCCTGCTAAGTGAATAACTTAAAGGTGTTTCTGAATCCCCAGGAGTGAGAGGGTGGAGTTTGAGGTTTGCCCTCACTGTCTGTAAAGCCTTCCTCTTCAGTAGGATAGGTACAAAAGTAGATAAACTGTAGAACTCTTCTCAGTAAAAGCCAACAAAATATTGAAAATTAAAGTTTAATTCCTCATCTAAAAATTGCCATCAGCATGCCTGTTGTATTCATGAGTTTTAAATGAAAGTGGAAAAAAAAAGTTGAATCCTATTTGGGGACTGTGGAGTTAGATAAACAAACTTCTATATTAGACATATTTATGGTGCATTATTGTGTTTTGTAATCTACCTGCAGGAAATTCACAGTTATTGATTTAAACCCTATTCTGGGACTGCCATTTTGAATTGCTCTTCAACTTTATGTATTGTTTCCCTCCTGAAGATAAAATGTTATATTTAAAATAAGTTATCAACCCTTTTGCTTAGACTTAGTCTCATATTGATTAGTCACTGGTGTTCTTTAGTTAATTTAGCAAAAAAGCCCCTAGCAGTGTATGTTTGATCTCATGCTGGTTTTTGAAAAATGTAGCTCTGCTATGTTAGGGTAGAAAAGTACAAAAAGTTCTCATTACAAAAATAGAGCTATTTTTTAATATTTTGTAGATCTTGTGCTGATTTGTAAGCATTTATATTAGATTAAGGTGCCAGAATTTGAAGTCACTGAATACAAAAGCTCAACTTTCAGAGGAAAAAGCATAAATATCTGATTAAAACTGTACAGTGTTTTGCTCTCATAGGTTTTCTTATTTATTTTTATTTTTACCATACAGTAATTATAATATTGGTATTATAGTATGCCAATACTATAGTAGTAGGTATACAATAGTATATCAATGCTATAATACCAATATTATAGTATTGATAGAATAATACCAAACACAAACAAAGGGGATTTAGTACTCAGTACCTGCTGTAAATTGATGAACAGGCTTTACTCAAAAGCCTTTGAAGCATTTGTATGCATGAGTTCTTGCAGCTGCTAAATTTAAAGCAGTAACTGGAGTTCATAGCTGTATGGTAAAAGGTACGTATTTTGTTCTGAGGGTGCATATTTTTATATTTTCTATATTTTCGTACTTTATGCATATTTTAATCTCCTTTCTGCTATAGACACAAAATATACAGATAATTTGATCAGATTATTCAAAAGAAAGCTAACATTATAATCAGAGTTTCATACTGGGAGCTTTTAAAAGGGTGGATGATTCCACCCTTGGATGGTTCCACTCTGGGCAACTTGAGCGGGATGTGCAGGTAACAATGGGCTGGGCCCTCTTTGGGCCAACCTGTGTTGCTCCTCACAGACAATTGTTCAACCTTGTTCTCCCACTGAAATTTTCAGGAACAGCAAATGGAACAGGCCTTCACTGTTAAAAACTCTCTTGCTTACCATCTATTTTGGATCTTCCTTCATGTGCTGGGTAAACAATTCTCCAAATCACATTCCAAAGCAGCAAAACATGGAGGAGATGAAGCTTCCCAGTTTCTCAGAAGATCCTGGAAAAGGATTTTTCATAAAATATCATGGCAACACTAAAGCTTTCTGGCTAATCCTAAATACAGGACGGGTACTTCCTTTCCTCTCTGCATCTCATTCAGATGTTTTTAGGACTGTTAGACATTTAGTCTCCTTTCTTTAGACTAATCAGCACTAATGTGTTTGGTCATTCATCATTATCATTCCCAAGCTGGATGTGTTATTCCAGCTGAGGCTTTACCAAAGCTAAAAAAATTATGCTCTCACCGCATTGAAATTCAGAACATATGGGAGGTGTTTCTTTCCTACAAACCATTTGCCCACATTCACTAGGAAGGCAACAGATTTCAATGTGAGTAGAAACATGAAAGTTGATTTTTAGTGCAAAAAGTCTTAAAGTCAGTACTTCTAAAATAAAGAGCTGAGTGGTGCTTCTGTATCAGAGCATAGTTTGGTACCATGAAAAATTCTGTCCCAGGAAGCCACAGACACTGAGCTCAGAGATTAGTAAGCCTTGGGACACCAAACCTTTTGTCATGATCTGATAGGGACTTTTTTAAACTTGATACCCTATGGTACACTCAGAGCAATTTATCCCAGACAAAACTGGGATAAGTGCAGCAGCAAAAGGCATTTTGTAGAAATGTTTATGATGTGAGAGAAGGAGCACAACAGACTCTGTTCAAGCAAAAATTTCAAACTTCCTGCAACTGAATTTTTTCCTACCTTCAAAAAAAAAAAATCCTCCTTTTCTTTCAGAAACCTACCATGTACTCTGAACTTACACAATACACCTCTATCTAATATTAAGCCTAAAAGTTGAAAAAAAAAAATACTGCTGGAACAAATCTGGAAAGTAGTGGGCTTTTAAGATTGAAATAGTATTGGGATCTGGTTTTCAATGCATAGATCCCAAAGAGGAGACAGGAAACAGAACTGTGTAATCAGAAGCAGAATCTTAGGACCATTTTTCAATGAAGCAGTCCTTTGGCTGAGGCCCAAATAAGCAAACTTATAGTGGTCTAAGCATCCCATTAGGGATGAATGAAAAATCTTTCACTACAAATATTTCTCTTGCCCCAAGTGGGCAAGTGGGGTAATTGGCATGTGTCATAATGTTTATTTCCTCTGAATTGCATTTTAAGAAACAAAGCAAAGCAGGCTATCTTCCTGGCAAGGAGGTAATCTGTGCAATAAACAATATTAAGCCCAGGTGTTCTTATACACAGTCCCAAAATCTGTCCCCTAAACTATTCTTCCCACAGAGGGTCCTTGTCACAGACTGCACACATATTTCTTTCTACCCCTCAGCTTTGCCTGCTTTTCAGAAACATTGACTCCACTGAATTCTCTCACAGAGCTGTCTGTCTTCTCCTAGGAAAAGCTGACATCTGTCTTACACTCACTTAGGTTTTGGAGATCAGTTCCAGAATTAGCTGCATTTTACTTTCTGAAAACCCTGAAGTATACTAAGTTGCCATTTTCTCAGCTCCATCAACGGCATTGCAGCTTTTTGTAAAAAATTCTGTCATCTTAGGTGAATTTTGCAATCATCTTGCCCAGGATGACTTGAAGAAAAGATTTTGGGAAAGAAGAATGTTCCCAGCATCTCCCAGCTGGCCAGGGACTGCTCTCCTTGTCTGTCATTGGACCACAGTTCAATTGGATCTTTACTCTTACTTCTTCCTGGTCTAATAGAAACTGTTGCCTTTTTAAAGTTTTTCATAGCTGTTTGCCACTAGCAGAAATGCCTATGTTGCCTTTCTGGTATCTGACACAATGTGATCTAACCTCACAAGGTAATTTTCTTTGGAAAACTGTGACTTATTTGTACAATGGATCCTGAACTGGAGAGTAAATTAGACATTATCATCATTATCTGTGGCCTGCCTAAAGTTCTCAGTGGTACCTCTTTGCTTGACTGTCTCTTGGTTCAAGCCTGCAGAGTACAGCCTGTTTTACAGGTTGCATTTTAGTTGTTTTGTCCAGCAATTCTGTCTTAGATCTCTTAATTTACTGAAACTTAAAGCCAACTTTACCAAAGCAGAATGTCCTCAATGTCATAAGGCTGTCCCAGGGACTCTAGATTTGGGGAAACGCGATTTTAACACTCCAGAGCTTACATGTTTGCATTTTTAAGATATAAAAATTCCATAAAAATGCCAGTCGAAGCTGATGTTATTTTTTAATAACACAATGACTGACTCAATAATTTTGTTTTTGGGATATTTCAGTGTTTTTCTTATTCTGGAGTGGTTGTAACCTTTCATAATTCAGTACTGTAACGTCTGATTTGAGGGGTGCTGCTGTGTTTTGGCCTCAGCAATGAGCCATAAAGTGGAATTAACCACCTACCTTATACATGATCTCTCTGTCAATATGAAAAGAAGTATCTGCTTAGCTGTAGATATCAATGTCTCCTAGTGAAATAGTGTTTTAAAAAAAATGTTGTTTCCACCCCTTGCAGCCATTGACCCATTTAATGAGAGCATTATCCAGTGTTGCTTCCTGTGCAGTTCTGTCCCCTCTGTTCTATCCAGGGACCTCAGGTCCCCACTGTGCAGCACAGTTTGTGCCCTCGGTGCTGGTACCTGTCAGGACTCTGACAGGTTCCCAGTGGCATCTGGGAGTGGCACCTTCCCAGCAGCTGTGGGTGTTCTTGGGCTCACACAGCCCTGACCCCAGGCCAGCAATAAAACTGCTCCTGTGCCTGCTCGCCAGAAGCAGTGCTCTTTAATTTCGCACACTGTCATATCCTGTGCATACAGCAGAGCTGAGAAATTCTTACCAGCTGCTGTTGCAATTAGATCCAATACCTAAAGCAAAATTGTAGCACTGAATTCCAAGCTGGTAGAGAAAGTGCACAGTGAAGGAGAAAAAATGATACAGTGCTTAATATGCTGCTTCTTTTCTGAATTCTCTCTGCCCTTTCTGTCTTTCTCTAAACCATAAATTGTAATAACTTTAAGAATTGGAAATCCAATCCTACTTTGTTTTAAATCATATGGGAAAACTGCTGTTTTGTGTTTCTGTAGGATACCTTCTTCAATGGATTGAACACTGTCACTCATAGTTAAGCTTTTGAGTTTAAAAGATCTGGATGCTCTTAGTTTGCCAGAGTTGATCAGGAAAGTGAATTTACTACATAATATACATATGAGTATTCAGACAGCTTTCATAACATCAAAAAAATTTTGGCTCCCCCTTATTTGGGTTATTTGGGGAACCCTTAAGAGCATTTAGGAGAACAGTGACTGCCCTTGTTACTGTATGAACTGGTCACAGTGACCATTATACCAATTGTGGCAATTTGCAGGAAAGAGATAACCAAAAATGTTAGATGGTGCCTCATCTTTCTTGTCATACAGAATGGGTGAGTTACATTTCTGAAAAACAACCAACAGTCATTGTTTTGATGATGGGAAGTGGCACCTTATGAAATCTGATGTTGTTGAAGTTGACAGTTGGCTTCATATGTACTTGTTGTAGTGTATGGACTGCAAATTCTATACAGTGGGGAGCTTTGAAAAAGTTATCCCTTTTTTAACAAGTTCCTCAACTACTTTCTTTTTGATGGAAGAGCTTTTGTAAAAGTTTATAAAGAAGGTAAAGCAAGATTTGGCGATGATAAGTACCTTAATTGGGTGGATATTGTTTTTTTCTGATTATTTTGCGGACTAGAAGAGTTAGGCGTTAAAAAAAAACCTAAACAAACTTTGTTTTTATCTTCCTTCAGAACATGAAGATATTTTTATTTCCAAAATGGAAGTAGTATTGTATTCAGGTCAGATTGTTGCAGTAGTTTTCAGTAAGTGTTTAAACACAGAAACACCCACTCAAATATTTATGGCTCTGATCCATCCATGATTTATTTATGTACTCGTCTTGCTTTTGTATGACTAACACCATGACTTTTCATGATTTTGTGTTCAGAAAATATTATTATTGATACAGGCAAGGCCTGTCCACATGTAGATTTCGCTGTTCATAGAAAAATTGGTTGCTCTCTTCTGGTTCATGAAATGGCACCTTCCTGGCTAGATGTGATAAAGTCTGTATCAAAGATATTTTCTAAGTACAGGAGTTGGTTTTCTTTTGTTTGGGGTTTTGGTTTTTTGGGTTTTCTTTGTGTGGAAAAGTTAGAATATAGTTTTATTTATAAGAGATTACTCATTGTTTGGTTTTTTGTTTGTCTATTTATTTATTTTCAAAGCTGAGTATCACGCATAGTTTTGACTGTTCCAAAATTGCCAAAGCATGACACTTTACAGGCCTTATCAGAGTTTCAGAAATTCCATGTCAACATTTACAGAAAAGAGAGGTTACAGAAAACTGTGTTTTCTGACACAGTTTAAAGTAGATTTTGTGCAGAGATTGGAAATGTCACACTTACTTTTCAAGTTTTCCAGTAAAGATGACAGTCTTTGAAAGTCACAAGAGATCATAGAGATATATGTTATTAACATTCTATACTAAATAAAAGATATTTTCTCTTTTTCACACATTAATCTAAATACTTTGTTCTTAGAGGAATTTCTTGAACTTAAGAAGATCACAGACAGCATGAGCTTCAAAAAGCCCCTATCTTAGTAGCTAGATGGAGAATTTTGCTTTGTTTTCAACAAGGAAACCAACTGTGTGACTAAATGTCTCCATCACATAATGAGACATAGAAAAACCTTACACTGATTATCTTCTTATTTGTAACCAAGTTAATTTGTGAGTAACTCTACCCACCTCATGTTAAGTGGTTGGGTGCAAGAGATGACTCAGGGATAAGGAAGAAATATCAGCTGGAATGGTTTGAGAATGCACCTGTTAACAAATATTCACAGGAGTTTTATCCTGGGACTACCCCAAATTGCCTAGTTTCCCTCACAATGAAGTAAAATTCCTGCTTATCACCTGCTACCAGAAGTCTAAATACCTGAACATTTTGTCATAGAGATACAGCTGTCCAAAAAGGCTGATTGAAGGTATTCCTGCTGTGGAGCCCACATTTACAAGCTACTCTGTGCAACCACAGGGACACATAGGCTTAGGTAAATATTGGTTTCTCCAGACCACATCATGTTTTATCCTCAGCAGTGCAGACACAAAGAGACTACCCAAGAATCAGAGTCCTCCTGAGAGGGGAATTGGCTGCACTGAAGACATTTGTCACTTCTTTCTAGGTGGTTGGTGTATTCTGTAACATCTGCACATTCTTTATACTGGCTATGCAATACATAAAGTAACAAGAAAAATATCTTTGGGGCCAGTATACAGAACTGATGAGCTAAAATACGTAATCCAATTATGGGGAATTCAGCTGCTCGTAAATATAGCCTCTAATGTAGCTGCCTACTCCTCCAGAATTCCTTTTTAATGTTTTTTTTTTCTTTTTTCAATATGGGATAAATTCCAATGCTGAACCCCAGGGCGTTTGGGTTACTTTTGACAAAAGTTTTTTATTTCTGTTTTAGTCTTCAGTGATGTTACAGCATTTGGGAGTAATGAGCTAAATGGAATGGACAGAGCAATTGGGTCTAGTTTTGTGCATTATTTTTTTTCTTGCACTTTAGGAAGGTTTATCAAATGGAGATATTCTGGTTAAAAAGGAAAAAAAATCAACACATGGACATCTTGACTGGAAAGTTTCTAGCTGGCACTATTTCGTAAGGTTATTAGTTTGTTATCATGGATTGCCAAACTGCTTCTCATATTCATAACTGAGCCATTTAGTTCCAGTTGTAAAACAGTAACCAGAAATTAAGAAGACTAAATGTTTTGCATGAATCCTGAAGTCCATTTACTGCCTATTCTCATCTCATTTTCTGTAGGCAACCTTACTGTTCCTGCTGTCCTGGGAGAGAACATTAAACCTGTGATAACCTTCAGTGTGGCTGGGAAGGAAAGTGAAATGAGGTTATTTGCCAGCTTTGCTGTTGTTCATTTGCCACTGTCTATGTTCCCTGTCAAACCCTCTGTGTCATAAAGATATTTGTCCAGGATGTGATTTTCTGAAAGAGTAACTAAGTCTTTGCTCTCTTCAGTAGCTTGTAATTTATCATTGTCAAAAATATGCAAGCGTTTCTTTTTGTTAGATGGATTGAGAACAGAATATAAATGCAAGTGTGTGAGTGACACTTTGAGCACTGATGCCTGTGGTGGCAATCAATCATAAAGGGTTCAGCAAAGCAGGGTTACTGAAATGGTGTTCTGCAAAACAAGCAATTTTGCAGTAGGTCTGGATAGCTGGGGCTTTTATTGGTGGTATTACTTGGAGGGTCAGTGTATTGCCTGCCTTACATGCTCCATGCTTGGAATGATTCTGGGAATGTGCCTTGGTTTTACAGGCACATGTACAACACAGGAGCTGGAAGAGATTTATGCACAGATAGTATAAATTAAGTTCTGAAACTGATGAAATTTAAGAAAAAGGAATTGGAGAATACTCCTGAAGTGGTAGCAGACTGCTTTCAAGGATGACTCGAAGGGAATTACTTTCCCACCAGCCATAAAATGGGAAAAGACTAGGGAAGGAATTTTTTCCCCTGAAGGCTTTTAATTTTTCTTGTTCTGAATGTTTATATGTAAAGGCAAAGACATATAACTCATCCTCTAAATACCACTGGGTCACTGTGGCTTCACGAAGGAATGTAATTGCAAGAGCTCCTTTTCAGCACGTTCTGCTTTCCAGTGAATGAATATCTCCATCAGCTTGTTCCTCACTGCTTTCCCCCGTGCTCTTCTGTACTGCACCGTGGAACCAAAAGCCATGCAAGGGTGGTTATCATGACACAGAGGTGGGAGCTCACACTTGATGCTTTTTCCACGCATTCATATGCTCTTTGGACTTCTTACTTTTTCTTTTCCCACTTCATGATTCAAGGATGTATGGTCCTCTTTCAGTAGGTGAAGCTCTTTGTATTATCTGCACTTCTCTCCAGTTCAAGGAGGATAATATCAGGAAGAAGGGCTGCCTCTGACCAGTTCAGCTTGTCCTTCATTCTGAAAATGGCTTTGGAATCCTTGCAGTGGTAGATATTTGTTGAATATAAAATAATTATTATCATAATTGGATATGTTTTCAGCAAAGATTATTCTCCACTTAAAACCAAAAAAAAAAAAAAAAAACAACAAACATTTGAACTTCCAATACTGAGAACAGTCCATTAGGCTTCTGATAATAACCCAGTCCTTTCCTCTGACTTTGTTTTTTACTGCATACTTTCATTTTGAAAAATGTCACTTTTTTATCTGCAAAAGAAATATATCTTGAAACAGGCAGTGTAGAACATAGATGGGTTTATGGTATAGCGTGAAACTAGAGCAAGAATGGCAGAGAACAGTACTCAGGTAGATAAATATGTATGTCTTATTGTCACTTGCTATTCACAAAATTTGCAATGCTATTTAATTTACATGAGAGCTATGAATATCTAGAATTAGTGCATTTAAAATATTTCACTTTATAATGGGTGTCACTGTGATGAGCACTTAGCTTTCAAAGCTACTCTTTGCTTTTGCATAGAGGGCAAAAATATTGCTCGTTTCTGTGAAGGACAGAGCAGGTCACTGCAATGAAAGAAGGCTCTGATGAGATCCTGCCTGCCATTTATGCAAAAAACACAGTAGACATAATTGTATTTCTCTGCATAGTAATCTGCAGATGTTATTGGAGGAACAGGTCAGCAACATTTTGATCTAAGAGATAACAAAATGATTACCATACATGCAAATTAAAATTCATGTACATGTGACTTTTCACCATTTTTTTGTTTATAAATATGAAAATACATGTCTAAATATATATAAATATAATGTTGCTGTACAGATAAGTGTCAAGGGCATAGGTTCTGTTTTCAATTGAATGATATACACCAGACAATGGTGAGTAAGGAAACACCTGAACTGTATTTATTTACATCTTCACTTGTAATTACTTGTAAATATTTCAAAAATACCAATAATTACTTGTAAATATTTCAAAAAAACCAAGTCATTCACTCTTTTCAAAGCATAATACTATAATATTACATTTCCCTGTAGAGCACTTACATGTGATTTATATTCACTATTGATGCAGTCCTCTATAAAGATTTTATGATGCTTATTCTGTCCACTGATAAAGAGAAAGTAGAAAAATGAAAGCTAATACACGCTACAGCATTAGGAAAATTAACTGGGAGGTTCCCCAGAACACATGAGTCAGACATGCCATGTGGCAGCAGAGAAAGTAAAATGACAAGCAATATATTATCTGGGAAAATCCACATTAGCACATACGTTTAATCAACCTTAGGATGGAATTAATGAAGGGGTGAAGCATAATGAAGTACAAAAACTGTCCATGCATCCTGAGCCAGTCTTTCTGTATTTGAGACTCCTCCCCAAATGCTGCCGGATGTAATGGAGGATAAATAATTGGTCTAGAGTGCTTGGCCAGGGAAGATGAAGACTGAGACAGCAGGATGTTTGTTAATAAATTTCATCCCTGCCACAGGCATCATGGAGTCTTTCTTCATTATGTTACAGATATAGACATAGATCTGTGCTTCTTAAACTGTGTGTCCTGGCCAAGGTCTAACTCCTGACTCCTGCTCCACTCAATGGTGTGTGAGCACAGATAAAGGGGACAGAGAAGCAAATCAGCAAATCAGACAAGTGGCCATCAATGACAGGAGTTGTGGTGCAGCAGTTCTGGGAGAATTTATATTAACCTTCTGTTAATGGGCTGACGGGTATCTGAATTATTGCATTATGAAAATAATAAAAAAAAATAATTGAGAGGAAACCCACCAGTAGCTACAGCAGTTTTCATATAGGTTAGATTATCTGGGATAGCTGCAAGTCACAGATGAACAGTCTCAGGCTTAGTTCCTGGGGCCAGTTCACAAAATCCCCACACTGATTTTCCCTAACAGTAATATAAAACATTCTCTAGTCAGCCTGGGCTTGAGACAAACTCCTCATTTCTAGAATGTATGAGTCCATCTAGTCCTCAACTATTAAAGGATATGTTTTACATTCTGGATACTTTCAGATAGTGTGTATTTTAGATAAGAGTGAATATCTATTACCAAAAAAAAAAAAAATCAAAATATGCATAGTATGCCATAGTAAAAACGTTTCTCACTTTATCTCCTTGTCTGAGTATAAACTGAGTATAAAGCCTATCACTTTATTTCTGCTTTATTTTATGTTTTTAATGTATGTATGAACTTAAGTTTTCAGAGAAAACCAAAATTGAAAAACACCAGCCCCAGAAAGATGGAAGGATATAAATTACTGATTCTCCAAGTAATTAGGATTTTGTGGCCATTTCTTTGAAGGAGCTGAGGACATGGGTGACTGTCAGTGATGGAATAGCTCACAGAAAAACAAACATTGGTCTCAGTTCAGTGCCATGGATATAATACTCTTCAGAGTTTCAGCCACAGAACCCTGATAGTATAAGAAATTAAGCACTGTGCAAAACCAGAATACATAAAGAAAAAAAATACAGAGAAAAAAGAATCCAACAACTGCTAACACAAACTCTGTTTCTGAATTTTGAGTTTGATCTAGAAAAGGGATTTTGTACCACCTGGCAAGAATATTACATCAGGAAACTAAGGTTGGCTTGTATGATCCAGAATCCAGCACTGAAATTGAAAATGCAGAGCTGGATAGGATTGATTATTGCTCAGTCTATCAGGCTCAAAGTAGCCTGAAGGTGAGTTAGTTCCTGACCTGAGACTATATAAGAGAAGAAATTAGCTGTATTAGTCAAAGCTTGCTTTCTAGATAAAAATTCAAATCAAATACAGTGACTCAGAAAATGTTTCTGTGGAGTTAGACATGCAATTTACAAAACCTGCATTTTTACCTTAATGTGCAGTATTTTCACCTTTCCCTTTGTAACTCTCCTGCATGGCTTATCTGTCTTTCTGAGGGTTTGGGGTTTGTATTTCTCTTCAGCTTGTAGGTATTTTGCTGTTAAAAAAACCTGAATAGGGTGATTTTGTTCCTTCTTCTAGAGGACCTGGGAGAATAATGCAGTTGGTGATTGAGACAGATTTTTTTTTTCTTTTTTTCACCTCAGAAAGGATTGTCTTCTTTCCAGAACACAGAGCTCAGTTCAATCATTCTTAGAGAGCAGATTGTTCAGTCTGAGGACGTTACACCCTGTTAGGTAAATCTCATGCAGAGAATTAATGTGCCCCTAGCTTGATATATCACACCTCTTCAATCTGCCAACTTCTGTTGGAGATGGTGAAGAAGCAGAAACTGAAATTCTCAGAATTAGTTCAATTTGCTTTGTTCTTAGAGAGTTATTGTATTTCCCTGTGGGAAAAGTAAGTTCTGTCATCTTGAGAGCTGAAAATATTAGTAAGCTCTTTGTCTCCTGGAAATAAAAAGTGTGAAAGTATGGTTCCAAGTGCAAACCCCCTTGGATGATTACCTAAATACAACAGTGGTGTGTTTCATGCTGTGCAAATGGTCCTAGACTTTAGATGTATGTTCAGCAAATTTTAAGACTCAAAGCTCAGTGAAATATAAAACAATTAACAAATTTTCACTAAATACATTTTAATTAAAAATTTAAGGAAAAGTTTAACCATCCCTTCTCACCTCAGAAGGCTTGCTGGCTTGTAGAGCAGAGGATGAATGGCAGCAGTGATCTCATTTTTATTGGAATAACAAGAAGTCAGGGAGCAGTTGTAACCTGCAGGCCAAATGCCCTTGATATGTGTGCACCCATCTTACAGAGTGGAGATGTAGGAAAATATTAAATCAGTGGTGCCATCTAAGTCATGGAACAATGGGGCTGGATACTGCTGCTACCATCTTCTGACAAGAATGAAAGTTAGATCAGAAAGTTGTGTCTTTTTTTATCTTAAGAACTTTATGTTTAGCCAAGCCATCTAGGTTTCATACCACAAGTTCAAATAATTTTAAAAAAAGAAAAATCAGGCTTGAAGTTCTTTTGCGAAGTGAATTTCAGAATTGTTAGAAAGGTGTTGGTTAGGATTCTTTTAAAACCTAAGTCACTTAATTGAAATCTCACATACTACTTTGTCAAGATACTGTAAATTAGGCAGTTTTGAGTAATTGGATAGACCTTCACTGTGAAAAACTATAAACTCTGATTTAAATTAATAACATATTGAAGTATGAGTCAGTGTGTATCATTTCATGCTGCATGCCAATGATTCTGTGACTTGATTCTATGTCTATTCTTATCTCAGTTGAATGAATGATATGCTCTGCTTCATGGTGAATTTTGATTCTTTGTGATATAGAGACAACACAAGAAAACAAAAATTGAACACATGGCATAGGTGTTTTGCTCGAGGAGGGGAAAAGAACAACCACCACATATGATTGCTTAGATATAATAAGATTTCCCAACAATGGAAGGGAAACAGTAGGGATAAAAATTATAAGATTTGCCCAGTAGTTCAACCAGTCAATCAAACTATGATTAGAACACAAAGAGTAATTTCCTGACATATAAGCCACCAAAATAAGGTGGCTTCTCTTCAGGGGGAAGCCTTTTTTGGGTGGGAGAGATGGAGTATTCATACTGAAGCATGCCAATATAAACCACAGGTACTGTTTGAAAAAGGGGATAATATATCACTCCCTCCAGTTTCAGCTTCACAAGAAGCCAGTTCTATTTAATTACTATGGTAATTAGGGGCTAAAATGACAGGAATCCCAGCCCATTTTACCTCACGTGTAGGCACAGCGCAGGGGGCTGAGCTTAGGCAAATCCTCACATCCCTTATGCCTCAATTTTTCCTCCACTAAACAAGTAAAATACAGTTTTCCATTTTGAATGGGGAGGGGGAAAATAAGGCTATTAATCAGATCACTTACTGAGAGTAGGTTGACAATATCTGTTAGTCTGGATAGACTGTGATGGGAATGTTCTTGCCCAGGAGCCAGTCACAGCTACACTCTGGGTTGTACATCACCCTCCTGCATAGCCAGTGATCTCTGTGGAGAGATGCTTGTGAATTCTTACATGAAATGAAATCAACCAGCCAGAATTCTACATGAATGTTATCAGTAGACAGTGGCTTTCTCTAATAAAAATTACAGGATATCAAATGAACGATATATATTCTTGTGCTTGTACTTGCACCTGTGTGGACATATGCACACGTACCTATGTTTATACATAGTATAAACAGTGTGTATATATATATATATATAATATATATATAAATAATATAAATAAATATAAGTATATGTAAGTAAATATAAGTAAATTTAACTTAATATAAGTGCAAATATATGCAGTATACTCTGCTACAAATAGATGTCAAGGTGAATATTTTCCCCCGATTGTAAGAAATAATTAGGATCTTAATAAATTTGTAGGTAAGGATATCCTAGCTGATGTCAAAAGAGCCTGAAACACAAGTCAGTACAATGGGGTGATGTGTGTAGTTAATGTAACACTTCAAATTGAATCAAAGTGATCGTTTTCATTGGTGTTTTGAAAAGCTACACAACTTTACATTGTGGGAATTGTCCTCTGGATATCCCAGTAACAAGAATTTTGGCATAAATAAGAGAAAGAAATACCTGTCAACAGTCTCTCTTGTCTCATGTTAAATACAGGAAGAAAGTTGTTTATATTTGGAGTGGTGATATTAAGAACAGATATTAATCTGTCCCCTGGCATCCATCCAGGCAATTATCAGCAGAGTCAATGATGGAGAGATATGTTAGACTATGACTGGCTGGGCTAAAATATAACAGATTATAGCACTACACCAGGCAAGAAAAACAGTGTGAAGTATGATACTCCCAAGTCTGCAGGGCACTTAAAGAAAATGATACATATGTAGTATGTTTGGATAGCTAGAATATTTATATCTTTCTTTAAAAAGCAACTTTGCTGAAAGGCTCTAGTCTGGGCTTTTCCATATTTGATTGACAGAACATACAGGAGCATATACAAAATCTCTTTTATTTTTTTACTTTGTCACTCTCTCAATACTGACCATACCGCTGTGGTGTTTAGGTTCCTGTGCCTGTGAGAGCCACAAGCACGAGATAACAGGTTAAGTAAAGAACTGGAGCCTCATCTGTCATAAATCAATGTAACCAAAGTGGATGGGACATTGTGTTCATCCCTGCTGGTGACCTGAATTCCTGCATTCCTGCTCCAGGGACCTTTTATGTGGAGACTCATTCCACGTTTGCTTTTACCTTGTAGCAGGAAAGGCTGGATAGTGATAGGAAAGTAGTTTGTGAGATGAGTGGGGTGAAGATTTTAGTAAATTATGTTGCCACAGTCTCCACCAGTCCTGTACAAGCAAAGCCATTTCCTCACTTCCATTGTTCACTTGATGTCCATAAACTGATTTTAGGCTAAAGTATGAATAAGTGAATTTCTAAAGCCTGTTTGTTTTCGTCATATGCTAACAGTGACATGAAGCAATATTAAATGCTTCAAGTATAACAGAGCCTAGAAGACTGCTACCACCTTCCCTTCAGGTTAAAACACCCTTGCAGTTGCTAGCTCACATACATTGAATAGATTTATTAGGGAGGGCACTCAGAAGAGTAATCCTACAGCTTGAACTGCTAAATAGATGTCCACTTTATGCAATGTGGGTAGTCAGCTATGAGAAGAAGTGGCTCCATGCAGTAACTCGCATGACAAATTTTTATGCTTTTATGGAGTTAATGTCAGAACTCCAGCCTCTTGCCTTCAAGAGCAGCAGTTTCTATGTCAAATATTTTCTTTAAAAATAATTCAAATACAATAAGGAGGTACTTCTGCAGCTCCAGCATGTAAACCTAAGGCACAGAACATAGCACTAAACAATGTAAACCCAATTTGCAAATACAAGGGAGAAGAAGGAGTCAGGGTTGCACAGAGTATTAGCACTGCCTTATTTGTTGCTGAAAAATCCAGTTTGTTGGTACCTGCACTTCTCTGACTCCTCTGTACTAAAAGTGACATACTAAAAATTCATAATGTAGTCATCCACTATATAGCATTATTCCTGCAAATGTCCTGGAGAATTTTACAGTAATTAAAATCAAAGTACTATCTCAATAAATGGAAGAATGTGCATAGTAATCCTCATCTGAATATTAATCCACTCTATGTACTAGCTTCTTTCTGGAAAATTCTAATAAAGAAAACAACTGCTTACCAAAGCACTTTTTCTTCCTTCTCTTTGAACTATTCTGGAAGAGTGGCATTCTCAGACTAGATTTTGCACCAGCCCTCATAACTGCATGAGATCGTCACAGTCCTAGAAATACTCAGGTACTTAAAGTTATGTTTAAACTTAACCAGTGTCTCAGGTGGATTTTGCTGTTGCTAAGGTGCTCTTCAAATAATGTGAGCAAAATCAAAATAATTTTTCCACTATTCACAGAACACTTTATTAATGGTTGCTTAGTGTGCACTGCATGTGCTAAGAAACCATCTCCTTGTATTTTTTTCCTTCTCTCAGTCCTAAGGCATTTGGTGTATTTGTTGCCTGGCAATATCTAATCACATCTCCACCATGAATCCCCTAATTTCCCTTGCTCTGTTTAGCCCCTGTCACACAGGACGTGCAGTAGTACTAACTTTGGGGAGCTCAGATGAATCCAGCTAGTCAGGCTGGCTGTGGGCTGTGTGGTCATCTCTTTTTTTTGAGCAATATCATTCACTAGCATTTTTAAATAGTGTTGGCTGTCAGTCTGCTTATTTTTTGGTGACTGTGTGTGGAAGCTAGAAAGCAACAGCTAATGGTTTCCAATTTTCATCAGTATAAACAGCAATCATTTTGCAAAATACTTTCTTCCACAGTTGCTCAGCTGTTCTGCAAGAAAGCAGGTGACATTTGACTGCAAGTAGGAAGCTTTCATGTTCTCTGAGCTGTGCTTCTTTATTTACTATTTGCATTATGTATTAAATTATTGGCATGCATTCATCCATGACCTCTGATAGATTGGGTGAGCATTTTTTCCCGTCCATTTCTCTGCAACTCTGTATTAAAAGAGTTTTTGAGCAGAAATCAATCAAATGAGGAATGTGGTTTTTTCAGTGGGTCTCTCTTGATACCTGTGGGTGAAAAGACTTGCAGAGAAATGATTATGTCAGCTCACTTAATTTTTATTTGAGATTCATCTGCTAAAGAGAAGATTCACACTACCAATTTTTAAAAATATTTGGGGCTTTTGAGATTTACTATTTTAGTGGGTTTTCCTTTAAACTCTAAAGTCAGTTCATTTTTTATACTCTGCCTCCTAGCCACAGTTTTTCATTAAAAAAAAACAAAACCAGCAGCTAAGACTTAGTTAAAAAAAAATAGAAAAAGCCAAAGTACAATAGCTATTAGCTGAAATTTTCAAAAGCATTATGAATCCATTCAGCAAAGAAATCACAGATTCAGCATGAATCAATCATTTGAGTAGAAGCTGGTATCATCCTAAGGATAAATAACATGGCTCTATGGTTTATTGCTGTGTGTTTATTTTCTCTGCAAAGCTTCTTCTCGAGGTCTCCTTAAACAAACACCATCTGTGGTTTAACTGGGATTCTTTTCTGCCAGGAAGCAGCATTGGATGAGGTGAGATTCTGAAGCTTTGCAGTGTTTTGTCTTGGAAACTCCAAACAGGGGAGGAGCAAAGAATGAGCCACTCCTTTAGGGCATATTAACAGTCTACAACAATATTCTCACACTACAGGAGATTAGGGCTAATACTACATAATTAATGGGAGGTAATGTGGTTCTCTGGGCCCCTCCTAGCTGCAATTGATACATGGTGCCTGGACTGAGTTTTCTCCCTGTATTCCAAATTCAGGTTCCAGAAGCACATTTGGTATTGAGGTATGATCTCCTCTGTAATTCCCTCAGAGTCAACAGTCTGCACGTGCAGAAAAACATGTTCCTAACAGACCAATTTTCATGAGCTTCAAATGTTTTTTTCTTTTGATTGTACCAGGCAATATTCTAAACTTAGAAAGAAGTGATATTTGGCAGCTTTCAGAACAATTTTTAGGATGACTGCAATATTTTCAAGGCTCTAAATCAAAGCAGAACTTGATTGTAAAGAAATTGCCAGTGACAAAGCTAACAATCTGTTATGATGATGAAGAAAGGGAAAAGAATATTCTTACATCATTCGAGCTGTCTGCATTTTAGGTCAAGAAGATACTGACCATCTTCTGAATGTAAATGAAGCCCGGGTTTCCTCTAATGAATTCTGCCTTGAGATTACAGATCAATGCAAGAGTCCTACCAGGCAATGTTTTATCCATTTTCTGTAGAGAATCAAGCACTTTTAACATTTCTTGCTGTTGTGAGACTGTGAAAAACTTGTGACAATAATGTTTAAATCCAGAAATAATTTTCTTGCTGTAAATGAAACATCACCATATGTACAGAACCTGTTTAGATGACTGAACAAGCACAAACCAACAAAAATATGGGAATAATTTTGAAAACAATGTGTAGGTGTTAGAGAAGACAGATGTTTAATAATAATTAAAACTGATTGCAAAGTGCCTATCCTGCCACTATAGAGAGAATACTTAAATTTTTTGGGGGATTGATGTGAGGGCCCTAATCTAGACTGAACATATGCTTAACTTCAGGAGGAACAATTAATTAATGTGAAGGGAGCTGATTAGATGCTTTCACATACTCATGGATCCAGACTTGCTTTCTATTTCCATACAATATGAAAGAAAGTATGAGAATGAACATGTTCAAAAGACCACAATGAATTTCTAGTTCACCTGCTCAGAACCTCAATTTCACTTGCTTTCACTGGGGCCACAGCTCCCACTTTCTAAAACCATTAAGTGGAGCAATAATTATCAAATTGTGTGTGTATCAAATTCTCTGTATGTTAGCATAGTTTAAAATTTCAGCAGATGGATAATTCACTTGAAAATGCTAAAATCAGTCTCTGAGATGTTTTTAAAATCTCATCCATGACCTTTAAAGACAATGTTTGTTTATTTTGAATATTGATTTTATTTGGGGGTCTGTGTGTAGTTGTGATGTGATCTGTGACATTTCTCTGATCTTTACTATGTGCTCTGTAAGCTTGCAACAAGAATATTGAAAATAAAATAAGCCTAAGTATTCTTCAGATATATATAACAAAGATCTGTAGTGAAAGTATTCTGACTAAAGTATCTGTTCTGAACTCCTAAAGAGCCAGGAGGCAAGAGATGTTAAACACTTTGTTAGATCTTATCCATGGGTAATTTTTTCTCCTAAGTTTATGAAGGCTTATGGTAATAATCCTAAATTTTAGAGCCCTGATCTTCTCAGTGTTGGAACACTTAGAAAACAGAATTAAAAGATGCTGAAGGCTCCAGTCCACATGCAAGGTATTAGATCCCAACTTACTTCCATTTAAAATTTCCATTGTCCAAAAAGCAGGCAGTCCAATGTGAACTTTAGCAATTAAAAAATTTGCAGGTTTTCTAATGTGTCAAAATGGGGTTATGATGTATGTTTCAGAACTGAGTTCAAGATCTATATGAAATATTTATGGCAAAATTTTGCATAGCAGAATCTTTTTTTACAGATAAATATTCAATCAACTTTAAAAATTAATTCATTTCTGCAGTGTGACACTAGTGTAGGCTATCTGTAAATCTGTCCTGTGTTAATCAGGTGGCTAAAAATTAAATACCTTGTGTTTTCTTATTCTCTTACTCCTTTCTGGCCTAAACCTTATTTCCATAAAGAAGCTACATTATTAAATGAAAAGTGTATGTTTCCACAGTAACTTATTTCAATATAGTCAATAAAGAAATACATTTCATAAAGAGGTGTAATAGAGGGTTATTTTGCAGGTGTTATCCAGCTGTTATTTGCTATTTTAGTGTGACAGCATGTACAACTGAGCTGAAAACCTGCACATCTTTAAGCTTCCCTCATATTCTTTATCAAGGCTGTATGTATTATAAATACTCTCTATGTTTTAATAGTTTGATATTTGAGGGTGTCTGAGCTTGTACTTGAAGTATTTGCTTTATTTGCCACAATTTTGATCTCATATTTACAAAATTGCAGAACTGTGATGTCTATTTTTTAATGCAAATACCAACTGGGATAAACATAAAAACTATACAGTTTTATGCCTACTCACAATGGGTTTTGTAATGTCAGAGTGAATGCCTTCTCCTTGCTTAGAATAAAGTCTTATCCAAATGAATTTGAAATTCTTGCCTGACATGATGCAAATATAGCTGAGCTAACCAGTTTTTAAGAAGGGGATGCAGCCTTGTGTATGAGCTAAGAACAGATATTCAATAGAAATACATGCTGAAAAGTGTTTCATTTTACTTTTGCCCAGTTTCACTATGTGGTTTTTGTGTTTTCTCCTTTTTCTCATTGCTTTCCTCCTGTCTGCTTTTTTATATTTTATTCTTCAGATATTTAAATAATTGCCAGCTTCTTTCTATCCAAATCAGCATCTTCTGACTGCTTGTTTCTTCAGTTGAACTAAGAATGTCCACAACTGTTTGATTTTCTCTATTCTGCTTGTCTTGAGACCAACCCTTGAGACCAACTCTGGCTACTTTTTCAGTGGAATCCTTCTTATATCACAGCTTTTAAAATTCTGTTTCAAATGCGACATCAGCCTTAGTATTCATAGTATCCCTTCCTCCTAAAATGAGCTGTTGAGCAAATCAAAGGAGGACATTGATAATCCAGTTAAAAGATCAGAAGGAGAAAAAATGTTTTAACCATCTAATTCATTACTTTCTGCAGAGAGAGAGAGAGATGAAAAATTACTGATGTTTCTGGGCTAAGTTAGTCTCTTTGCTTCATTCTTGCATGCTTTGGGTCACACTATCAATTAACATGCTGTAGAAGTGAGAGTAAAAAAAAGCTTAAAAAGGAAAATATTCCTACTATCTTTTGGATCCTTTCTTTCAGGTTGGCCTGCCAGACCACAGGACAAGAAATTCAGAATGCTGTCCAATTAACAGTGAGCTGAATGAAACCTGGAACAATTCCCACTGGGAACAGCACTGAAGAGCATCGTTCTGCATAGGCAATTGAGGTAATTTGCAATGCTGAAAATAGGCTATGAGACTTGAACCCCAGATTTAGGATAGAGTGGAAATGACTGAAAGTGGCCTAGGATGATTCATTCCTTATCACACATCTGTCAGTATTAATGTTTTGCTGTTTGTCTGTAGGCAGTGAGAAGGGGAGATAACATCTTTTGTCTCATGATTGCTGTGTTTCCTCCTTTTTCTTATAAACTTTAAAAGAAGATGAATCTCTATTAATGTTTAGAAAAGGAATAAACAAAATACCAATTGAATAAAACAGCAACTTTGTCTCTTTTCTCACAACTGAGACATTGTCAAGTAAATGAGGAATTGTCAGCTTTAGAGCTGCTTACGAAGGGATAGGATGAATATATTCAAATGCAACTAGACTTGCAGGATGGATATAGATCTTCTGTCAGTACATGGTGGACTTCAGGTATGTGTTGCCAATGGCCACAGAAAGGGAGCTGGTTTTGCTGGTCCTATACTTGCATTGAAGGTCTGATACCAAGTTCCATCTGTCATGGATTCAATTTTCTCCTTGGAAATTGACTTTCACAATCTTATCATTGTTAAGTTACAAATAAGGTTTCCATAGTTCATGGAAAGCACCATTATTCAGACAGTGCCACAGGCCCAAAGAGCAGGCCAGTAATACAATTTAGCAACTGAGAAGCTGGGTTTAAAAGTGGGGGCTGGAACAAAGATGAAATGCAAGTGATGCTTTCAAGCTGAGTTTCAGTTCAGTGTAAACTGCATGGAGGCAATTTGAAGACCACAGCAAGTAGGATGGAGGTGATCTGAAGGGTCTCTGAGGCAAAAGTAGTAAAATCTATGAGTGGTCAAAAGGAATTGGTTCTGCTTAAGACCTGGAAAGTATAGAAAGCATAAAATGAGGTAATCAGCTGTCTCAAATAAAACAAAAGAGGTTCCTGACCTTACATTGCCAAGGAACAACACTAGGAAACAAACAACTGCACAGGAACGTGGTGTCCCAAGTGGCAAACCCAAAGACTCGATCAAATCTCACATAGTTGTGGGTACAATTATTTGTGTTACCTGTAGAGTTTATTTAGTGTGTGTGGTAGCTCTTGGTAATATTCATCAGTTGACTGGTGACATAATATGTCACAATATTTCTATTTTGAACTGCTGTGGTAAGTCAGACGTTTTCCCATTTGAAAGGATTTCTCTTTGAGCAGTGATTTGTAGAATTTCGAAGGGATACAGCTGTGAAGAAGAAATGCCATACAATGCAGGCTGCAATAAAGTATACAAATGATCTAGCCACATGACCTCCAAAATTATCAACTAAATTAATTCTCTTTCCTCTCCTGTAAACTAGAATTCTTGATGGAGGCTGAGAAAAACTCACAGAAGTTCACAATAATACATATATAATATTCTGTACAATATATGCTGTTCAAGTAATTTTTTTTAATATAATACTCTCAAGGAAAAAAAAAAAATCTGAGCTAAAGCCAGCTGCATTGGTTGGAATATGGCATCCAGCAGTTTGATCATGAGAAACAGATCCAACTCTCCTTTTATCCAACTCTCCTTTTATTAGTACTTTATTTTCTAACATTTTTTGATGCCCATAGTGTCTGATTTAGAGCTCTTATTAGGGACTAAACCAGACACCACCTGAGGCCTCTCAGGGACTTGGGATGGGGGGCTGCAAGAGACATCTGGGAGTAAAGATCATTACATACATTGTGTGCTTCCTGTGAGTCACCTCACCAGAGTGCCTGCTGGCTAAAAATTTCCAAAAGCTCCAGGATAAACTTCATCCCCTGTCTCCAAAGCCTCTCAGTGGAATGCAAGATGGACTTCCCAGTGCAGTGTGAGTGATGAGCAGACACAGAGGCAGAGGGGTTGAGAGAACATTTTGTCCTCCCTGGCTTCTCTTCAAATGCAAAGTATCTTCATAGGTCCTGGCTTCACTGAAATCCCATTTTTAGGGTGACACAGAAGGAGAAGTTTTTCTGTAGGTTTACAGCGTCAAAGGAGAGGTGTGTGTTTTTCTGTAGATTTACAGTGTCACATCAATTTATATCCGTGTGTCATTTTCACTAAAAACAACAAAAAAACCCTATCAAATTATAGTGACACTTTCTAAAAGATTCCTTTTGAGATTACTTGGGAATTTTTTAGGAAATGTTAACTTTTAGCATGTTAGGAGCTCCTACTATTTCAAACTGAACTCTCCCTACTTAATCTTCAATCATTTCATGTCACACTTGAAGACAAAATGAAACACTAATACTAACAGATGCTTTTAAATTCCAGCTTTATAAATTTTAGAAATATGTTTGAATCTTGTGCAACAAATTAAACAAAGATAACATTCTTGTCACTGTATTGGGCTAGTACTTGCCAAATAAATTCCATTTCTGCATAGTATTTGGTTGCTTCTCAGCTGTTTAAATAGCAAAGGTATGACTATGCAGAAGCAGTGTCTGTACAAATGTCTTTTTGAACAGTATTTATGAGAGCATTTCTGTTTCAGCATACCTCAGACATCATAGCTCCTTGCAGATGTGCTGGAATAAAATTGGTATATTTCCGTATAATGAAAACCCTTAAGAGATCTAGAGGTAGCTGGAGTAACAAAGATTTTAACAAGATTAGTTATAGAAAAACAATAGGGAAACTTTGGCTAATTTTACTTGTTCTTTAAATTTACACCACTATGGGAAATTTTAGGGGAACATTCAAAGTACAATGTTCTATTGCCATTTCCATACACCCTATTGATGGTCTCAGTACTTTGGGCACAAGGCAGGTGTCTTGCAGGGAAAAGCAATAAGAACAAAGGTAATTCTTACAATAAGAGGAGCTGGTTGATACAGTTGGTTAATTGTTTAGGAAACAGGCAGGCAGGGGATAGCCGTTCTTGAAAAGCATTGTGCATTTTATAAACTTGTGGCAATTACCTTGTGGCATCCATTGTTAACTTGTCAGATGCCTGCTTAGATCACATCATTTTATAATCCAGTGAGTTAGGACAGATGTTACCTGCTATGGCACTTAAAGACAATGTTAAAAAAATGTATCTGCCCCAGGGCTGGACTTTTACAGTTTCTGGGAAAAAAAAAAAAAAAAAAAAAAAAAAAAAAAAAAAAAGGCAACTTTGAGGAGATCAAGGCTTTGGAAAATTAAATAGAAGCTGAGAATAAAAGAGTAAAGAAAAAAACCCACAAGGTGCTGCTGACTAGAATATAATATACATACTGCAAGATGAAAGTATTGATAAGATTAGCCAGGAAGAAGCCAGGCATGCTCAGGAGCTGTAAATGGATGCCTGTAATGCATGATCTCCCTGTAACAGAGGAAATGGCATAATAGCAGATCTTATTACTAGTCATGCTATAGACACAATTGGATTAGATTAGAGCAATTGTCAATGCAGTCAAGCATCCTGGTGTGCCGCAGTGGGAAATGCATTCCTTAGGGGGGAAAAAAAAAAAGTGAAGCCTTTATAAAGCCTTGAACTGCACAGGGTTATTATATGAGACGAATAACACTTCCTGACCTGAGGTAAAATTCAAGTCATGACCTAACTCCAAAAGTAAAGTGTGTAATAGTTCTGTATTCTCTAGGAAATGCTTGACTGCAGTCTCATCTTTCCTTTGACATCTCTTAAACCACTTGTCTCAATGACATCTTGTGATAGCAAGTTTCAGAGCACTGTTTTATTTTCCCCACCCTGAGTTTCTTCCCTGATTTGTCTACAATGTGTCACACTTGTTTGGAGTATTTTTATAATTACATTTATCATGTCATAATCAAATTTTGCCTTTCACACCTTCTCCTCAAATTTGGCAATATTGCTCAATGCAGTCATCACTGACTCTTTTTTATTTGTGATGTAGGCTCTTCTTGAGCTGTGCAGAAAACCACTTTTTAAATAATACTGTGGATTTGCTCTGTCAATTGCAGACTAAAGTTTAGGGCAAAGGCATTAAAGCCATCACAGTAGGTGCAGGATTCCGTGAAAAATTTCCTGGGCCTGTTTTAGAGACACTCGGACAAATGTGAGATTTTGAAATGCTCTGCAAAATTTTCACAGAGGAAATATTTCAATCATTTAAATAGTTGTCAAACTGGGCAAAAGAAATTATAGCACACTTTTCTCATAAGCAAACAAAAATGGATTTAAGATTGCCTTCAAATCCTTTGATTGTCAAATTGTCCATATACACTATTAGCACAGCATTTTTACACGTGCCAATGAGAGTTATATCCCATTAATTTTAAAGTTATGGTATGATGTTAATTTAGCCTTAATGACAAAGTAGATGAAAATCTTATTAATTACTTTGATTTTTAGTAGTACATGGCTAGTCCAGCAATCAGGATTTTCCTAAAGAGTGGAGTGAGATGGTGCTTTTTGTGGACAATTAATCCCAACTATTTTTAATGTCTTCCACAACAGATGTGCAATCACACTCTGTAAGTACTTAATTTCTTTCTAAAGAAGAAAAAAAGCATTGATTAGTTTTGCCAGATGCCAAAATTGTAGAAGCCAGTGATGAGAGGTGACTTGCACTGTTCAATAACAGTGGTTTTGTTACAGACATGATTGCACATCTCTGTCTCACTTTTTAAATAACCCAGATAGACTTCTAGAACAGGTAAAAAGAGCCAAAGTTCTAATGAAACGTTACATTAATTCTGTTGTGATTTGTTTGTCTTGTGAGAAATTACTTTATTGTCCAGAATATACCTGTAGCCAGATAAATTTCCCTGATTAGGAGCAAGATAGGCACATCAGGAGTGAAATGGAAAATCATCCAAGCTACATTAGCCTAGCATAATTGTGATAATAAATTTGTACTAGCCAATACATTCTGGCCACTGAAGAGCTGTTCTTTAAGGGTAATAAGAACAAAAATTTCTAAATAAAGCTTTTGAAAGGTCACACATCATAGAACCTGGAAGAATGCCTGTGCTGTGCAGCAATAAAGGGAAGACCCTGCAGACTTCACATCACACATCACTAAAGTCATGGTGTTATTACACATTTTTGGTGATAGCAAGAAAACCAAAACAAACCATAAAGAGAACTGTTTTTGCCTTCAATCCATTCTCTCTCCCACACTTCCACGACTCTCACTGATAGCCTTATGGCAGCGCAGTCAGTGCAGCTGATCTCCCTACTAGTCCTAAGAAGGATTAGGTTGTTGCAGTCAGTAAAGATGCAAATAGTAAATTGGAGTTGAGCATTACAACTTTTTTCCCTCCCTGATGGGAAAAAGGCGTAAATTCTTACTATATGCATATACATACATATATCTATATATGAGAAATATATATTTATATGTATATGTCAGGGGAGAGGGAGAGAAAAATGAATAAACAATTCTTATTCTTGTTATAGTTCCAAGACTATATCCTCGTGGTCATTTGAGGATTCAGGGCTCACATTTAACCTGCTGCATACCTCTATCATGTGCTACAAGAAGTGGGTACTCTGCATTTTTAACCTAGTTTTTAGATTTAGTGGCTAAACCCTCTTCCACAAGTGCTTAATGTATTTCACCTCCATTGAATGATAGCTAAATGGAACTTTAGAAAAAGTATCTGCCAATTTAATGAAATTATGCAAATATTAGGTTCACTCTAAGCACTTGCCATTATTTTTTCTTTGACAAGGATTAGGGGAACACTGTTTATATTTTCTGTGTTAAAAAGGGCTTTATTGTCAGAACATTTATGCTCTTCTGGGTTTTGCAGTAAGAATAGGCAGCTTTCTTAGCTCATCTCCTGATGCTTTAGTAAGGATATGAATGTAAAGCTAAAAGAAAGCTGCCTGTCCGTAGTGATTAGTGTCAGCCTCAATTTGCCGTGTGCCATTTTGAAGTCAGATTTTGTTTTACTTCAAAATTTAAGGAGCTCTAAGTTATTCTGATCTTATCTTGAATTAATAAAGGACTTGAAGTCAATAAACTTAAAATTTTTAAGGGAAAACACAGCAGAGTATTTTAAATATGTTTATTTGTGCACATATATATATATACACACAGATATTATATATATTTTTTCAACTTCTTCTCTCCCCTCACACCTCCCAGCAGTTATTTTGGACATAGCCAGATACTTATTAAATCAGTTAACTCTGTTTCATCCAGTGTAATACTGCAAGTATAGGTAAAAAGCACAATTATATAAAACTGGTATGGGGCTGAGACATGAGTCTATAGTGCTATTACACCTGTCTTGATCTTACCCGCCTCTTTAACCATCCTTTTATTTTAAAAAGCAGGCTTCAAATAACCCTAGATAAGAAATGTTAAATAGTTGATAATAATTGGATTTTAAGGTTGCAACATGAGATGGCAAGGAATTCTATAATGTACAGAGAAAACCATGCTTAATCCTTGGATTCCCACAAACAGCACTCAAATGAGAGTTATTAGTAGCAATAAAATTGCTGGTACTGCTGTAAAGACTCCCTACTTAGTTGAATCATATATATAACCAGATAAACTGAGAAATTTACATTCTGTAATGTAGGTAAAATGACATTAACCTCTTATCTCCTGAAGAAAGGACATCTCCCTTGGCAGCACAGCCAGACTACATTGAATGTGGTTCACCTATGAATAAGACCTGAAACTGAGACAGGGTAAGTTGCAGTCTCTGGAAATGCCCAACACCAGTTTGTGCAACAAGATTTAGAGTAGGAACATATTTTGTCTACAAGGCCTTCTAAAAAGAGTAGAGAAGTTCAAAGCAGACTTTGGAGATGAGGAGATGGTGGTACTTTTGCATTTTCCTTCAAAAGTTGTGAGAATCCCTTTGCACAAGCTAATTTAATCCTGAAGCAATTAATTTCCATCAGTTCAGACCTCAGTTAACAGCCAGTAATGACCTGCATGCATTAATCCATTGAATGAGTCTCTTTGAAGCATTTTAATCAATTTATGAGCAGATGTACAATATGAGATTCTTTAACCAGAGATGCTTTACACTGAAATGCACGAACTGAGTCACCATGTGGGGGAAGTTTAACGACATTGAGCCGTAAGTTAGTGGGCTAGTCAGCTACTGGAGGTGGCACCTGATCTGCTAAAATGGCATTTGTGTCTTCAGAGAGGTGAGACACCCTATAATTTAGTGGGAGAAATGTCAAAACTCACTCCTGAATAGCATAGGGTTACACAAACTTCAGAAGGGGTAACAGAGTTGGAATGGATATCACGAATCACTCCTAGGAGTGAAATGTACTTCAGCAGGAAAGGCTTGTCTCTGATAAGGAAGCTACTCCTGATGTGTGTATATCTAGAAATTTAAAAGGCAAAAGAGGATTTTCCTCCCAAAATGATAATACATCAATTAATCTGGTAAAAGCAGCTAAGTGAGGAACAAAAGAACATCTTCAAATTCCTCAGATGTCTGAAGAATTTGAAGCCAGTTCAGGCTCCATGTTTCTAAAGTAAATCAGCACTTATAAGTGCTAGAATTATTTATACCAAGCAGACCTGTATTGGGTAACAAGCACATTTTCTGCTCGCAGATATGACTACAGAGTAGGCTAATTGCCGATATTCTGCACAGCTTTGGCAATATCACCTGTGGTGACAAGTGCTATAAATTCTTATCCTCAGAATAAATCTCTTTAAGATTTGACACAGTTTAACACAGCCATCATGTTCTGGGAGAAGGGTTTGTGTGCAATGCATCACAAGTTCAGATGTCCTATACTGCTGCCTCTAGATTTGTGAGCAAGGATGTTGGCTACCCATGAGCTTGACAGTCTTTTTTTCAGTTTCAGTGAAATACAAGTTGGCTGGGAATAACTTGCAGCTGGTACAGCTCTATTTTTAAGTAAGAAATTAAAATTAGCCTTTCTGTTTCCCCTCAAAATTCCATCTGCTACAATTAATATTAACACGATTTCTAACTTGTCCTTTTAGCTAATTATATTTTTAGAAAGACTACATAAAAGGTTAGTGTGAAGAACTCACATTTTGCATTTTTGACAATCTGCTTGCAGAAGATTTGATCCTTGATAATAACATGTAGGTCAAAAGGAATTTTATTTAAAACTCCACCTAATACACAGTACTGAGGAAGCACCCTCAAGCACAGTTTTTTTGAGATATTGTTCAAGGCTTCATCCCCCTTGCACAGTGCATTCCATGCTGGCACTCTTAAGGAGGCTGGAATTCAAAGATAGCTGAAAAACAGCTCAGGAAAAATTGCCCACACTTCATCAATAATACATGTCTTCATCATCTACAAGTGCGACAAATATAAAACAATAATTGGAGGTACAGAGCAGCCTTTCAAAGATATTGTTGCTTTCAGTTCCTGATGTTCTAGTGGTTATTAAAGGTCCTTTCGAAATTAGGTCATGACCTTTGTTAAATTTTTTTATTTGTGAAATGTTGGCTTTAACTCCCTAAGGAATTTAATCTAGAGACTTCCAGTGAATTGTAGTTGTATATTTGTAGATGAAATTGGCAACATTTTCTCCCAGAAGTGATCCCAGGAAGCAGCTGACCATAGATTTGGCTGCATTGGGTCTGTTTTATGTAACTTTTTTATCTAACTTTGCACAAATATTTTATAAAATGCTCCTTAATGCAAAAATTCTCTTGTATATACAGTACTAATTTTAAGGCCGTGTAGATGACTGTAGGATTTCAGTTACAGTGCACTTTTGGATGCTGAATAAGCCAGCTTTTGCTCTATTTGAAAACAGTATTCTTTAGAATAAAATGTGAAAATTGAGCTTAATTGTGTTGTGTTGTCCCACTTGAGTCTCATAGACATCAATTTTGCTGTTCATTTTTAGGAGAGGACTTGTAGGACAAGTGCTATGGTTTTTGTTCACCTTGCTGCTTGATGCACAGATCTCCGTGCCAATGCAGCACTAAAAACTCCACTGTGTTTTGTACAGGTGACTGCAGGCACACACATGGAGCAATATCCATTTACACTCAGTTTCACAGTTCTACACTCACTTTCAGGGCCGGTTTTATAGAGAGCACTGCTGATGCTCAGTACACTTCAGCTGTAATTCTCAAAATACCCACGATACCTTAAAAAGGGTACTAGGAGTTACGCTTTTCATCTTTTTTACAGTCTGAAAAGTATCCCAAAAATTCCACAGTTGATTCAGCAATCTTTTCCTTCTGTCACTGGCTATTATCTGACCTCAAGAATGATAGTAGAGGATGGAGGAATTACTGTCAGGCTGTGTGGCTACCTGGGTATTGCCACTGCTGCCAGGGCAGTAGAGAAAAACCCAAACCAGGGTGAGAAGTGCTCACTGTCACAGAACATAGAATGGTGAGGGCAGATCCTGAGCCATGGTGTATTTGCATCTGTAAACCATAATAAATTTAAGAAACCAGCAGTTTATCTTTGAATGGTTTGGATGTAGTTAGCAAATTAAATTTGCAAGCTCTTCACTGTCCTCTTTGCTACCATTCAACTCCATTCTGCTGTGTATTGAAGTAATTCCAATAAGTACCTTAGCTATTGCTGAGTAAATAAGTGAGTAAACACAATTACTGCTATAATGAGCTGAGATCACAGTTTCTAGTATGACAATATTTTAATAAAGGAGAAATTCATTAGTACTCACTTAATGACTGTTCTCCTTTGCCTATGTTGAAATTACTATTCTTTTTAGTTGATGGGAATTTCCTAAACAAAGGCACCAGTAAAGTTCACCTGCATAATATTGTTTTGATGGCATCTATTTAATGGAACTTTTAAAATAGCTTTTTAAAATTTAAATCATTAAAATTACCTTTGTTGATTATTTATTGATTTGTAGAGTTTTTGTGATTTGTCTGGCAAAAATGTTGGCCCCGGTTCTGAAATTTACATATCTACTGCTTAACGTTAAATATATACTTAACTGAAAATGAAATGAATGTTAATTAACAGTAAATGTGGGAGTATGAATTGTTTTCCAAATAGAAGAATGCAAGGTAGGAAAGTAAAGACAATTTGGAGGGTTAAAAAAAAGAGTGCTGTCTACAGTGAAATGAAGTTCAACAGTTTTTTCAAACACTGAGTGAATTGAGTTGACCCAGAGTGATTCTGTCTCTGTTTTATATCAACAAGAGCTGCCAGTTTCAGTTAGAGAAGTAAATATAACCTGTCTTTATGCAGGCTTGCAAGCCTTAATAAAGTTTAAAGTAAAAGCTGTCAAGGGCATAGTCTTGTTGTAGCATCACCAGGTAACAGCAGCACAGTGCACAGAAGCAGTTACTGGGCCCGGAAAATGAAGGGAATCCATCCACTCTCTGTGTGCTGGGAAAATTAAGTCAGATGCTAGTTTAATACAGAGTCTTGGGTGCTGCCAAAGGACTGGCCTAGATTGCTGTAAATTCCTGCAGCAACACAGACTTCATATCTCTCTAGAAAGCCCTGGGAATAAAGAAATTGGAGATGTTTGAAACTTCTGGGCAATGACGATGCCCATCTTCTGCTTTGTCCAAGAGACAGCTTCTTTTAAAGTGGATTTACCACTCAGTTTCCTTACTGATTAAAAAGAAACACTCTGCAAACCCCTCCTATCCCTCCTACACTTCTGCACTCTGGATGTTTACATGTTTGATTCTTCCACAGTCCCTATTTATAAATCCACATTTCAAGGAGCTATAGTGACATTCTCTAATTTCTTCCTGCTGGCCACCACTTTTCTGTAAAGAGTTTTAAAAGAATAATTACATTTCTATAAAGAATCCAGTTGTTCTTTATGGATTTGGGAAAGGGCAGTACTGGTTTCTCCAGAGGTTTGATGGCAAGTGCTCTCTGAAGAGGCCTGACAAAATAAATGTATTACAGTTCCATTGTGTCTGCCTCATGGCACGATAGCAAAGGAAGCCTGGCTGCAGCCTTGCCTCTGTCATCCCAAATGTAGTGACATGGCATTCTTTAGGAAGCCAGTTCTTCTGATATTGCATATACATCCCAGAACACCAAGACTTCCCATAACACAGAATTTCTTATGAAATTTCTAGAATCTCAGTGCCTGACTCTGGTGTCCTGATAATCTCAGGAAAAAATAAACTCCTTTAAGGACATTATTAAATGCCTTTATTTCTATCAGGAGCTAAGTCCTTACAGTCAATAAATGTCATTGATGTAATCTTGCTTCCTGTTGCCAAGTAGTTTTCAAATATATTCTCATTTCAGTGAAATAATTTTTTATTGTACTTTCAAATAGGGTGAGAATTTGTTTAATCTAGGGTATGTTTTCAGCTTTTTACTGTGGCTATTTTCTCCATTAAGAATTCCTTACTTATGTATCATTTGTTCATTTTGATAGTGTAGGATTTTCTGTAAGTCACTTTGAATTTGGATGTGCAAATGACATCTTGAAGTTCCCATTTAAGTTTCATTCTCTCTCAATAACATCATCCCTCTTGACCATGCCTTATTTCTAACGTTTTCATTTGTGCAAGTCTTCAAAGGGCCATTGTTGTGCATGAGCATTAGTGTGAGCAGTATATTTTCCCTGGAGAAAAGATGGGGATAAGTACAGAAGGAACTCAAGATCTCAGGAGAAACTGCTTTTCCCACGAGCACATTGTGTCGGGGGAGGCAAAGGCACAGCTACAACACAGGCAGGCCAAAGCACGTGGGGCTCCACAGAACTCCCATACAGGAGGAGTGAGATGCTTTGCACAGCTATACAAAGAGAAATAATTGATGTTCATAACTTTGCCTCTTCCTGTCTATTGTCAAATGTGTGCCTTCTTCTGCAAACGGCTGCTTATTTAGAGCTAAGCAGTGTTCCTGTGTCTCATACCCACTGTTTCAGGCTTCTGATTCTCAGTGACACAAGCTTTTCCTTGACAAACACAAGTATCAAGTTCACATTCATTTTGAAACTATATTGAGATTATTTACAAACAAACAAAACCCTTACGTGTTCTTTCAATGTAGAAGTCAAGCACTCCAGGGATAGATTCACTCCCCATGAATAAACCAGTATCTGTAGAGCAAGCCCTCAGAGGCAGAACTTGTGTCACATCACAAGTGTTCTGACAGGCAGTGAAGCAGAGACACCTGAAAATACAGGTCATTGTGGACAAAAAAGGTCTTACTTCTGATTAAAAGCAGCAAACCTCTCTTTGCTGTGTGAAAATAAAAGTCTGCTAGAGTTTGAAGACATATTTCTAAATTTTGTGCTCTTGTGTTTAATCCAAACTATTGTTAAGATAGCACCTTTCAGAGCTCAGTGGTGATGAATGCTGCTCACTCCTTTTGTTGAGAGACTTAACCTTACTGTTTTAATTTACATTATTTTTTTGTCTGTTTTTTACAATATTTATATTATTTTTACTCAGGCTATTGCTTGTTACAACAGATTTCTCATGAGCAGCCATGCAGGTGTCTCAGGAAATTACATAAAACTGTGATAGCTGGAAACTTAACTCACCGCAGCAATTTCTAAAGCAGTTCTGGAGTTGATGGGAATTAGAAGTGACTTACAGAACACACTGTGCTATGTCATCTCTCTGTGTGGAAGTCTGTAGTTACTTAGGTAGCACATCAGAAGACAGAACAATCTCTTAATAAATATAATTTATATTCACAAGTGTGTTTCTTCACATATCTCTCCAGCGCACAAACAAATGCCTTTGTAAGAAACAGTCAGTGACATGCAAAATACAGAGTTTTCTACTGTTCCACTAACCCTGAGAGAGTGAACTATAGAAGGCTGCAATTGGATTTTGGATGACTAAATAATTTACATGTGTCTTCTTGTGAGGCTAGTGAATCACTGGGCTTTGGTTCCATACAAGCCATAATAAATAAATAATATTGATGAAAGTAGCTAAAGGAGTAAGACAAAAAGTCTGAAGAACTGAGTTGGAGCTGCCTGGGTTTTGTGTGTGAGCTGTTAAATTGCATACCAGCTTGAGGGGAAAATCTGATTCTCCCAAAACTGAAAAACTTCCTGCAGCTCCAGGGGAAACAGGTTCATGCCCAAAATTAAAGTTAAGAGGCCCATACAAGGATGTCATCAATGATCAGACTGTTTCTGCTTAGGGAAGCCGTGCAGTGCATCTCACACACCAGTGGCAGCCTGTGCCTTTGGGTGAGCACATTCTCCCTGAGGGCTCAGTCCCACACCTCCCTCTCAGCAAGGCCCCTCTTCTCCTCTGACAGAGTTCAAACTGTGCTTTTATCTGCTTCAGAGCTGGTCATGGCTAATTTCCTAAGATGGTCTTTGTGCTATCAATAAAATCTCTTGCGTTCTGGTGTGTTAATTGTTCCTGTGTGCAAATACAACCTTATAGCAAGCTGCAAAGCCTTGAACATCGTCAGCTTTCATTGTTCACTGAATAAATAAAAGATCATTAAAACATGTTAGTAATGTGTAGCAAATAATAATGTTTACTGAGGCAATCTAAAATAAATAATATTAATGAGCATTCTCATACTGATATCAGTACAAATATGATCATTAACTTACCCTTTCTTTACTTTTTATTGTGTTGTTTTTAAGTATTCAATAATGTGTTTTTAATGAACTCTTATTTACTGAGCAATGAAATAGGTTTGTTAATAAATTTAATTAGCCATGCAAAAATGTTAATTAAAAAAAAAACTCAAAGAAAAATGACATCTGCCTGGAATACTGCTGCTGCTCCCAGTCTGAAGGGTTAGCAGGACCTGCTCAGCTGGCACTGGCACAGACACTCAGGGCCAGGGCAGGGCTGGAGCCCCTCTGCGGCCAGGGGTAGGGAATGGTGCAGGTGTGAGATTTAAATCTGTGAGATTTATTCCGCTGGATTGTCCAAACCTTTTGTGTAAATTATTAGAAGACGCAATGTAGGCACAGTTTGTACGTGGTGTTCACTAGAAAACATAAATTATTCTTCTTCTTTTAAATTAGGATAATTGGATCAGGCAGCTGGATATGCAAGTGCAATACTAACCATATGTTAATGCATTTTTCTGAGACTGTTTTCTGACTAAAACACTCTATCCTTGGATTTATCAAGGAAAATTCAATGCTGCAGATGGTGGGAAAAATTTCTTCTTGTTTGATAGATGCCAGTAGACTCCATGCAACTTTTTTCTGCATTATCTGCATGCAAGTAAATGTGATTTTTGTTGTTTTTGTTGTTTTTCTGTCCTCAAAAAATGGAAAATTGGAAAAAATTATTTCTCCATAAGGAAATCATCACATAGTGAAGTTTCTACTGGATGGGTTGAAAGTTTATTAATATTAATTGAGAGTTTTCAGAAGTATAGGTCAGGATAAAGATGAGTAATTCTGGTGAAATACAAAAAAAAATCAAATCAAACTATTTCAATAAATACATATCCTGATTACAGTAAATTGTGCACTCTGTACAAAAATTTAGTAAATTTTGCAATGTGGAATCCATGGTTTTCATATGGATGGGACCCATGTTTTCATCTTCTCTCACCTCAGGTTATATTTACAACTTTTGCCATGCATTTTTTTAGTCTTCACGTAAGATGTAAACATCTTAATTCAATTCATTGTCTTCCAGATGGCAGCAGTGACTCATTTTGGAGAATGGTCTAGCTCAGGATAGTCACACTAGTGCTTAAAGAAATTTAACGTCATTCATATTTGTCACACAACACCTGAAAAATAGAATATTGTAGTCTAAAAATTCATATGAGAGAGTCAGTTTCTGTAAATTTTCTTTCAGTAGCTTCTTTGAAAAGCCTTTTTTCCATTTACAGTATCAAAAATCAATGTGATGGGTTTTGGCTTTTTAAAAAATGCTTTGTTTTCATATTTAAATTAAGTATGTCAAGTACCATACTTAATCCTGATTTCTTTTTTAATCCTGATTTCGCTATAAGGTTTTTTGTTTGTTTTTTTTTTTTCTTTCTTTTTTGTACAGTTGATTAGGGGTGAATTTTTAGAGTTGTCTGCACATTTAATGTGCATAACATTTAATTTCTAAAAGATGGTGTGCAGTATACTCCTGCCGTTAACGTAATAGCTTGGCTACTAATGTTAATCATCAGTACACTTAAAAATGAGGATAATGCAAATGTACATACAAGTAAATTCACATTATGTGAGACTTGTATAACATTTATAATTAGGATTCATTTAAAAAATGCATGAAAACGCCAGGAGGAAATCTAAAGTGACATATATTACTATTATGCAAATCCAGCACTTACTAAACTCTTTATTCTCAGACTAAAATCTGCTATCTAAATAATTGCTTTACAACTGGAAATGATCACCAGCAGCCAAATTCTCTTCTCCCTTCCAGCCCTTCCCTTGATAGTGTTTATTCAGTACCACAACAGCACTCAGCAGTGTTGATAAACACACTCAGTGTTCATTGGGTTAAGCTTCAGTACCATGGGCCTCTGGAATCAGCAATCGGTGCTTACAAGGACTCCACACACACTGTAGTATGTTTAGCTGCTCTACCAGAACCTCAGCTGAAAGAGCATGGAACATTTCAGAGCTCATTTGACATTTGTTACCTTTTTTATTGGCGATGTCTGTAGCTTTTACATCTGCTCGTAAATCATTTTTAGCCTAATGTGGTGTTGAGCCTTCTTGTTTTGCAGTAATAGCCAGGGTGCTGCCCAGCAGAGGCAACACAAAGAGATACCCAGAGTTAATTATTTGGACAGGTAATGGGGACTTTGCTTCCTCAGCAAGGGAAAGAAAGTCAGTCACCCGGATTTGATAATGGAAAAAGATTCATTTAAGAGGCAGTTACAGATGGGGAAAGGTAAGTAGAGAATAAACTTCCAAAACAAAGTTCAAAAATGTCAAACAATCATCAAATAAGTAGGCCAAGCAAACTCTGCCTTGCTGTATCTGAAATCAGTGTTCCTGTTTCTACCTATAAAAAGATTGATCCACCATGTTATGTAGCAGGGCCACAACACATACCTGGAGCAGCTGCTGCACAGTGAAACTCCCTGTATCAGTCCCTGCAGCTGAGCTACTGTGCCAGTACTTGTGGGGTCAGTAGTTGTGAGAGCAGAAATCCCATTGGAATATGACTATGTTGGGGTGAAAAATTTGCACCATTGCTCCAACTCTTGTGTTTGATGTGAAAAATATGGAAAAAAATGAAGAGCTGCTCTAATAGAAAACAAAATTTACTCCAAAAATTAGTATTTAAGACTTTAAAAATATGGGGGTTTTTAAACTTCCTTACACATGGGTCTGTTAGAGGTTACTATAATGACAGTTTGAAGTTTACCATTTAGTACTTTCTTCAAAAGCAATCAAGAGCTGAATTCATTTGATATAGAGTTTGGATTCAATTTGCTTGACTCTCTTGCTGGCATTTGCACAGTTTTCATCTGAATGCATGCAAGATTGAGCAGTAACGACATATTTTTATGAACTACCAGTGGGCATTTCTTTGGAACAAGTATTTGTGGCAAAGTAATTAAAGAGCAGATTTTACCATATAAACCCTCCAAACAGCCACAGGTAAATATTCCCAAAAATGAACTCCCTGTATTATCGTAGTCAGATGAAGTGTCAACAGCAAGACTGATTTTGAGACATATTTACAAAACAAAGGAACATATTTCCAGATGGCTGTGCTGGTACTGATCCCACTGGTACCAAAGTTGCTCTTGCATCACTGCTGTTCTGCCTCACACATCTCCTGCTGTTTTGAGTTCACCACATCCACTTTTGTAACTGTATCACCAAAACCAAGAACTTTGAAATGGAACTATGGTTACATATGTGAAAAGGTGCAACTAATTGGAGGAAGTGTGCCATCAAGCACAGGAGACTGGGATCCAACCTCCATCTACTGGTTTGGAAAATTTTCACTATCTCTAATAAAAGACAGAATTTTTTCTATCACTTAAACATTAAAAGAAAAAGAAAGAAAATATTAAATATAGTAAATAATTTATCAGAGTTATTTAGCCTAATTCCATCACAAAGACCAACCCTTTGTATTTAGATATAGTTTATACTCATCATTTCTGGATATAGCTTTGATGGTGCAGTTGCTGAATCTGTAGAAGCTTAGCACATCTGCTATATAAATCTGGAATGGAAAAATGTAGCCTTGCAATTCCCAGAAAATACTAGCACTGCTACCACCTCAGTGTGGAAAAATGCCATAGATCTGGATCAAACTTACTTAAATCTAGCTAAATGTAAGGAGACTGTGAAACCAGTCTGCATCAGACATCTATGTTTTGTCTATAGCCATGGAGATAGGGAAGGAGAGAGAACTCATCCTATTACATCGTGGTGCTCAAGATTTTTGGCTGCATTACCTGTCGAGGCACTCTTTTCCTTTTAATTGAAGTGGAACTCCAGCTCTCAGATGAAGCTCTTGAAATGCTGGTGGCTACAGCTGGAGGACCTGACCAAAGAGTGCCATGGGCTTCACTTAGGATTGGGAAGAGGTCAACCACTCTCTGTAAAATATGGCCCAACTTCTATTTTAAACAGTGGACTTTTAGAGGGAGAACACCTTTCTTGTAGCAGTTTTGTCAGGCTTATTTCTAGAGGAATACCATGTAGCATACTTTCATTACTAAATTCTTCTCCCTGGAAGCAGAAGACAATTTCATAGTTGCTTAAAAAATTAAGAACCATTTTTGCCATTTGCTTATTGTCTTGTTGCATGTTAGAACTCTGCTGGGAGAAGGGATCTAAAGGAAGAGACACAGCTTTTGTCACCTCTCCTGCTAAGGGTAGCAATAAATACAAAGTGAAAAACATAACAAAAAGCATGGTCAAAGTTGTCTGTACAGGAGTTCTGAAGAAAAGCCCTTGCCAATCAAAAGGAAAAAAATGAACAAGCTGCAGCTTGGCATTTCTTCTGTTGCAACAAAACTTATCTTCCTTTCCAAACAGTATAAATAGCAAGAATTCACTGACAGAAGGGAATTTCAGAAGCTAACAACTTCAACACTGTTGATTCCCTAATGGCACCAAATGGAGCTTCAGTACAAGTTGGTCTGCCAGTTCAGAAATGTCACATGATGCAGGCCTCTAATTTTCTCACAAGAAATAAAGGATGAATCACTGACTTCTGTTAGGAATCAGATTTTAAAATATTAACATGACATGTAACCTCCATGGCAATTCAAATGCTTTCCTACATTTTGGCGTTTAATCTCACTCTGCATGGTTTAAAATCAAATGTTTGTGCTGATCTAATTTAACTTTTAACCTGACTTCTTCCATAATTGCTTGTACTCTGGGTGAATATATCACCCTGTCATTCTATTTTTCAATCATTTTTAAAGCTGCTATGCAATTTTAGCTCAACTGGATAGATAGATACAAGTCTGAGATAAATTCAGCTCCCACAAGATTTAGAGAAAGTGGAGGGGAAAGGAGAGGGACAGATCTTTGTGGACATTCACCCCTGAGAACACAAAGCATAGGGGGTGTCCGCTGAACTGTGTGTAATACTGAGCTGTCCAGAGTGGCAATAATAATATTTAACCAGAAAGTAAGACATGCTAATAATTAATTATGAACAGGGTCCTTGAAAAGAAGAACAAGGGCAGGGACAGGTCAGACTGTATTCAATAGGGTCTCTTCACCTTGTAAGAACATGAATACAGTTCTACTTCATGTTGACAGATGTGAGAGTCCCTTTAAATTTCCATGGTAAATATACATGGCAGTTTATGGCATATATAACATTTCTTATTTAATAAGGAAATTGCCAGAAAGAAAATCAACTCAGAAAATCATAACTGAGACTCTATATTAAAAATTATATGCTGGGTATATTACTATTAATAGGACACTAATGTTGGAAAAGTTGGAAAATTGTCCAACCAGTTGAAGAAGAAAAAGAGTAACAAATAAGGTAAAATGATGTTTTGGAGCTGGAAAATAATTTTAAAGAAAGAACTACATTGTTATCATCTTACAGAAGTCCGTCAGCAATTTGGCACTTCCATATTAGAGGCACCTAAGGCCCACATGACAATTCTTAATGTGCATGTACATAGGAGGCAGATGCTTCTAGAGATGTGTGCAGAAGGCAGAAGCATTGCTTTTCCAAAGGCTTGAAGATTAAAGGTAGACTATTAGCAAGAAAATGGAACAAATAAAGCTGTGAGGAGCTTTTCTTCAGCAGATAAATGAGGGTGTTTAGAAATATGGTAATAAGGTTTGAATGAGAGTGGCAGTGTTTTGTAGGTGATAAATGCACAGTGTAACAGATCATTATTTCACAACTCAGAGCAATCCTAAGGGTGAATCTTGTCTAATGAATGTAAAATTATATTTACTTAATTTTATACCAAATAAAACTTGCTAAACTATGTTATGTTTGCTAGGGATTTATGCTACCCCACCCATTATGATAAACTGCTTCTTATCTTTTAATACATAAACTATTCATATTAAAAATTAATTTCAAAAAAATGTATCAAGTTACATAACTTGTATATTCTTTCTTCACTGAAAGCAACCTTCAAAGACTATGAAAGATATGAGTTTTATGAACAAATTCATGAGTTCAGGACATAAAAGGAGTAAAATGTACCTAGGACAATAACATTTCTCAATAGTCAATATATTAATGATGCACATTTTTCACTGCACACTCAGAAAACTTGGTAAGGTCCACAGCATAATAACAGTTTATAAAATAGTGAGAAGGGAAGCAGTAGTTCGAGTGAAAGCTGTAATTATTTCCTGTAGCAGGTGTGTTCCCTTAGTTTTGTAAAAAGCTAATGAAGCTACAGTAGGACCTCTGTGTTATTTGAATTGAACTTTTTTTGAAAGTTTTTTTTTTAATTTTCAACAATTGAACTTTTCAAACACCCAGGCAATAAGCTTAGTAGAGTTTCAAATATGAGTTAATGTCTTTAGCAGCTAAAAATTATTCCTATGAGATGATGTTCCTGTATCAGTTAAAAGTATTTATTAATATAAGTTAAAATTAATTAAAACATTGAGAAATTGTTGCAGACTGTGTTACTGCCTAAAGATGCAGGGTTTTATAAGTGCTTAGGAAGACAGTTTATTTCCCAGAATCAAAAAGACATGTTTAATATAAGTATTTTCTTATAATACATTTAAAATTTCATTAACTTGTTGATCTGGAGTGGAATTGTCAAGGAATTATGCTTTACTGTCCCTGTAACCATGCAAGAGTATAATGCATAAAAGCTGGCTAAATTTGAGTTTGGTTGTATAACAACATCTCAGGGAAAAAAGATCTAATGGAACGATATTAGCGTATCTGTACATATATTGTGACAACTGTAGCCTCAAGGATGCATTTCTGCCACATTAACTCATTTAGATTTCATTTATAATGTGGAGAGCCTGCAACTTGTGTTCTGAAAGGAATGTCCTAAAGCTAGGACCTATCAGTCTGGATAGCTCACCTTTTTCTTCTTGAGTTAAACAAGGATAAACAATGAAAATAAAGTATCTGAAATATGGAAGGAACCTGTAAAACAAACCTGGTTTCTCTCTCTCTCTCTCTCTCTGGATCTCTTTCTCCCCTATTGTTTTGCCTTAGAAAATTACAGAAGCATCATTGACTAACAATAAATCTGTTTAAATAATTGGATGTCAAATATTTGCCTAAAAAGGTTCCTCTTCTAAGAAACTTTATATTATGTGCCAGGAAAACAAAATCACTATCCTCCAGTATTGAATGATTACTCTTGTTACTGTTCTGCAGTTAAATTTGTGGTGTGATATTATCTGGTTTGGAAAAATTAACAGAAAAAAGGAGAACAAGGAGCTGAATCCTGAGCAGTATGATTCAATAGCTTCTGATGAGAACAGATTTAACATCACAGATGATCTGACCCATAAAATATCTGGAAATCATGCATCCATCTTTGCTTTGGAAAGAAGCAGTATTGGTGGGAATTGGCAATCAGGCCTTCTGACAAATATTGACATTTTCTAATAGTAAGTACTGTAAACTCTGAAAGCATCTGCAAGAAGGATCCAAACATGAAATGCTGCCAGGAGCTGATAATAAAGCTTGTCTTTAGTAGCTGTAAGTTACTGTGGCTGGTGTGGACCTGCACTAGTGGCTCTTGAGTTTAAAACGAGAGGCTGTGCAAAGAGCAAAGCAAAATAGCAAACTGAACACTGTAGGGTACCCGTATTGTAGTTTTTTCCCACTGAAAAACAATTTCCTGAGACTAAAACCTGCAAATTCTGGCTTCTGTTTATGCAAATGCTTATACTGAATAAAGAATTTATTTCTTTTCCAATGAAGTAGCACCAGGGAAGGTTTAGATTAGATGTCAGGAAAACTTTTTTCACTGAAAGTGGGATCAGGCATTGGAACTGGCGACTCCGGGAAGTGGAGAAATCACCATCCCTGGAAATGTTCAAGGTTGCGTATATGTGGCTCTTGGGGATGTGATTTAGTCCATGGTAGTGTCAACTGGACTTGATGATCTTAGATGGCTTTTCCAATGTTAATGACTCTGAAGTACTGGAGAATGGATTAACAGCTGGAGAAAAATCCCAAAGAAAGATGCAACTAACAAAGAGTAATTGACACCCCCAATTGCGGGGCAATTGCCTTTTATATGTGTACACAGAAACCACTTAAAAGATTGCTTAAAGCCCAAAACTGACTGAACAGTAGACCTGGACTGCCATGTTTTCTTCATGGAAGTGCAGTATCTTATCTGTACAAGCATTTTTCATGAAGCTGCTTCATTTGCAGTTTTTCATGTCTAGCTTCTGCAGCCTAAATGGGTCTGTGACATTTGACAACACATTCACGTTTGATGCCTGAGAAACGACAAATACATCACAGTAAAAGAATGAGTAACCACCTGAGTATCTTTTGGGTCTCTGTAGCAGTTCAAGGGAAGGAGGGATATCCATATGTCAGTTCTAACAGGGTTTGTAACAACATGTTACATGAATTTGATCTTCTGGGACTGACCATTAAACCCCCAAAACGACAGAAAGCTCAGGGCAGGTGGGGAGGGGGCTTGTGTGTCTGATGCTCAGGGACCGCTGCAAATGAGTGACCAACATAGGGGTGTGACAGCAGGGCAGGGCTGCCTTGGTTCAGGGTAATCAGGTACCAGTGGCATCAATCCCTGCTGTCAGTGTTCCCCCTGGAAACAAACAAACAGGAGAGGATGTGTGCCTGGGGCAGCCAGGCCAGCAGGACTGAACAGGGGGCTCAGCCCAGCAAGGGTATAAACCCTAAAGAGATGCCAAAAGATTTTTAAAGAGAGCATGTCTTGAGCTGGCTGGTACCTCCCTGCTCACTTCCAGCACAGTGACAGCAAAATCCAGGGATTGGCACTGGAAATCATGTGGGTATTGGAGTTGAACTATTTATTAGATTTTTTGCTAAGTGGTCATATGCACTGTAGTGCATATAGTGACATGCTAAGTCAGAAATCCTTTGTAATACACGTTATCTTTAAATAAGTAAATTTTATATTAAATGTAATCCCCTCCATGCATGGAATAGCCAAAATATTCTGGTCAGAGAGTATTGAACTCTGACACCTTCACATAAAAAAAAAATCAGTTTAGTAATAGCTGGCAGGGCTGGGGAACTGTGTCAATTGATTTGTACAGGATGCCAGTGAGGATAAAAGTTTCAATAGCAGCTTTGTATTTCACTGTGCTTTAGAAGTAGCACAATTTTTCACAAAATTTTAAGAAAATATTCTTCTGAGTCACTGACCAAAAGTTTCCTTATCTAAATGAGCTAGTAAAACAAACCTGGCATCAAAGGCTGCAATTATTGTTTTGGCAAATGAAGGGGAAAGTGAAGCAGATTTAACATTTTAAAATGTACTTTATGGTTAAGCACTACACTTTCCAAGTGTGAAATGGGGAATTAAATTCAGTATTAGTTCTCAAAATTAAGAAATTTTATCAAATTATTCTTGCCATCTATAGAGTCAAGTAAATCCAGTTTTATTTTATTTCTGAAATATTTTAAGCTTTATATGCCTTTGGATGCATTGGGGTATTAGAAGTATGGTGCTATCATCCTGTTTCTTATTTGAATGATGACATTTTTATGGTGACCACTGTTGCAACAACATGGTTATTCTGAATTTATATTGCAATTCCTGTATATGAACTCTGTGCAAAGAATTTTAACTTCAAGTAAAGAATGAGAAAGCTTTTGAGACAAATATGTTAAGCTGGCATAATTAAAACCATTCATTTGACAAAATTAGTCAGAAAATACAGGATACACTCATATCTAACTATTGAATACATAATGTAAATATCTGTTTTCAACATAGCGTGGCAGTATTTTCTTAAGAGAGGTAAATGTTACGTGTTGCTGTTATTACTGCTTTTGTTTGTTTGAGGTGGTTTGGTTTATTCTAACTGAAAATAATCACAGTATAACATTAAAATGTTTCCATGGTTGCTCTTTTCAAAGTCAAAAAATAATATGTCATCACTACCAGGACAAAGTAGCTCAAAGCTTGTCAGTCCACTGAGTTTTGCAGGACTGGCATCATCCTAAAGTCAGCTTTGGTGATTTTGTACAAAGAGTGTCAGTCTACATCTGTGTGCATATTGCATCTTAGACTCTCCAAGGTTCAGGACTGCATGGTTTTACTTCTAGTCTCTGTCATCTAAATTTCTATTAATACAAAATTGGGAATGATATATATCTGCCACTATTTATTCATCGTGGCCTGTACTGGAGCTTTGCTTGGAAATGCGCTGTGCTTTATGTGCATTTGGAAATGCACATAAAGCACAGCTTACAATTCTACTGCCCCTGAACACCTTGGCAATTCCTGCCACTTACGAGTTGCCCACTAGTGCCAGACTGTAAATATAGCAACATTGTCATGCTCAAATGTCCTGTCTCATGTCCTGGGAAATGGGATACTTCTGCTGTGAAAGCGGAACTGTTTACACTGCTCATCTGAGTTGTCTTTCTCTCTTCTGTATGTGGCTGCATCCCTGTTACAAATGTCTTTCCTTGTGCTTTACTCTTTTGAGACAAGTACTGTGTGCAAGGGAATGAGGTACCTGTGTCGCCTTACAGGCATTGCCTGTTTCTGCAGGGACAGGATGAATAATGAAGCACAGATTTAAGTCTTTTGCTGTTCGTTAATGTATTTAGATACTTTTTCTTTTGGGGGGAGCTGCAGACAATAAAAACACTTTTAGTATAGCTGATCAAATGTTTGACAATGAACAGTGTATTTAGGGGTGGTGGGTTTGTTTTTGTGGGTTGGTCGGTTTTTGGTTTTGTTTTGTTTTTTTGTTTTTTTTTTTTTGGTTTTGGTTTTGGTTTTGTTTTTGTTTTTTTGTTGTTGTTGTTTTGGTTTGGCTTATGCTTATACTGGAGTGCTGATTTTTTTGATTGTCCTTCATAAAAGGGCTAAGTTTGCATAAGTGTGTGCCTAGCTATAACTTTGAAACTGTTTCTTAAGAGTATTATTTCTGTAGTCTGAACTTGAACTGTGTGATTGGTCTAAATCCATTGATTTTCTCTGACTGGATGACAAAGTTATGTTATGCAAGTTACTATTTCCTCTACCAGAATTACATTCAGTTATGTACAGGTTTTTTGTTTAATCTATTTACCTGGCTAGAATTCGAGTCTCAGAGGATGGGAGAGCATTGGAAGTGTTATTCACCACTGGTTTTGTAGAAGCTTTCATGAAACACAGTAGACATGAGTCAGCTCTTATTAGTGTGCATGTGTTATTTAATTTCATAATTCAAATGTGCACAAATGTACACTTATAATCAGAAGCGATCTATTGTATAACTTAGACTTTGAGTATCAAAGAGAAAAGAAGTCACTTTATAGTGGATTGCTTGTCCATCTTCTGGTTATCAGGCAGCTTGTACATTTAAAACCAGAAGCAGCGATCACAGTGAACTCTTCTATCCCTTTGTTTTGTCTTTCTCTAAGTAGAATTGAAGGTCAAAGGGCATCCTGTCAGAAGAATGTCTCTATCTCTAAATGATGCTATTTCTAAATATATATTAAAAAGGACAGGGATAGAAAATAATTTACAACTTAAAACAAGGAGGAAAACAGCCATGCTTGGTGTTAAAACTTTAATATTTCTAATAGACTATGAACTTTGTACTTAAGTTTAGCATTTTAACATCTCTGCAACTTATAAATCATTTTTCAATGCAATATTTTTTTCTGTAGACCACTACAGTTAGTCTTTGCTTGATATTACCTTTTAAATTATTGAGGCAGTTTCATACAATGCATCACCTTTATTCATTATTAAGAAGGCAAGCCACAGAACTCCCATATTTTCACTTGGGTGCTATTAATAACAAGAAGGGAGCTAACCAAGTCAGGACAAGAATAAAAGGATTGTACAGAGAGAGAACATTTCAGCTGAATTTTCTTCTTCACTGGAGTTAAAAAGGATAAACATTTAAGTCAACATAACAAAAATACTGGAATGAATAAGCTGCAGCTGTAATTGAGCTATTGATTATTTTCTTATTTTTAGCTAACATTTTAAAAAATACATAAATGCTAATGTGCTAGCAACAGAACTGATAATACTTCTGTTATCCTGAATTATAAAATTTAATGTTGATTTTTTTTCTCAAACAGATGAGATGAGAAAATAATTTCAAATATATGTAGGGTTTCCAATTCATTGGCTTGAACACAATGTTTGTAGAATTTTTATTTATTTATTTACTTATAATTTTTTACTTATATTATATTCCAAGGTAAATTACAAGAATACACAGAAGATAAATGTTTGTTTATATACTTCAACCTTTTTTTTCATGTGGCATTCAGAGTTCTGTGCTGACATTAAAATTTGAAAACCTGTTTGCAAGGGTTGTTTTGGGGTTTTTATTAGAAATCATGTTTTCCTTTTCACCTTGTTTACATCCTTAATATGTTTTTACTTGCTTCATCATGAACACTCATGCAGGATTTTATTAATGCAACAGAAACCTTTCATGTGGACAAGAACAGTTCCCGTGTAGATAGTAGAATTCCTTATTCCCTTAAAGAGTGTTGCCTTCTTTTGAGTGAACATCACTTTACCCAACCAAGCAGCAGAAGCAGTGCAATGGAATTCAGATGTTTGAACATGAGAAGCTGCAGCAATAGGTTTCTCAAAACATAATGAAAGCCAAATCTTGAAAAAAAACCTAAGGCTGAGTTATAGCTTAATATTTCATTTGTCATAATGAAGAAATTTATAAAAGCATAAATCTGAATGTGAAATTACTTTAGAGACAAAAGGGGAAATATTAATTAGATCATCTTTCCTATCCATGTCTGCTGAGAAAAACCCGGTGGTGGTGGATTTATTTTCAAAATCATCTTACTTCCTACCTCAGGTAGGATGAAAACAGGTAACAATAGGTAATATTTTATTAACCAATTCAGATTGTGAATTTACTGTAAAAAGTCTTTAGGGGAGCTAATACAGGACCTGTTACTTGAGTGAAACTAGAGCATGACTTTGGCTGAAAGGTAAATTGAGCTTGTTGCATGATGGGGAGTCAGCATGAGCTGCCTAGTCTCAGATAAGCTTTCTCATGATTGCTTATGTAACATGTTGACCTTGGAATAATTTCCTGCCAGCCACAGTGAGATTTTTGACTTGACAGTTTTTACAGAGTAAAATTTTGGATTAAATTATTGAAGCATCTGGATGCTCAGTTGCTTTAACTTCATATTGCTGACAAAATAATGAGCATTTTAGACAATTCATGTCTTTAGTAACTACATCCCTTCTTTGGTATTAAGAGCATTTAATATTAAGAAACCCTGCTTTGCAGCTAAACTGAAACTGCCAGCTCTATAACTGAAGTGTATTGAAGTTATCAAGGTACAACAGAGACACTTCCTACACATTTTGCTTATGAAGCAAGGATTGGTACAAGTGATAAGAGCAAAATTATGGGATCCTTCTGTCTTGTGTGTCCTTCGTGAGTTTTGCAAGTTGCTAAGTATTTCTGAGGGCATTTTTGGAAGAAAAAAGAAAGAAAGGAAAATCTTCCTTTGCTCCCTCCTCCATTAACTTTTAGATAGATCTTTTGAGAACATTTCAATCACTTCCATATTTTTTACTTGAACTACCATTAGAATTTTATGGTGTTATTTAGGTCTCTTCTTTTTGTTTGTGTGTGTTTTAGTGGCTTTTTTTTTTTTTTTTTTTTTTTTTTTTTTTTTTAACCCTTAAATAAGTTTTTTTGGGGCAAAT
>NW_024499462.1:7485792-7599670 GCF_017590055.1 Onychostruthus taczanowskii | reverse complement strand
ATCCTGTTTGTGTATTTTGGTTTCTCTTTAGTACTGTCAAATGGACTTTTTTTTTTTTTTTTTTGTTTTTTTGTGGTTTTTTTTTTTTTTTTTTTTTTTTTTTTTGTATTACCCATTAATACATTTAATTGGGTCAGAATTTACATCATCCTCATTTGAATAAGTTATAGGTTTTAGGACTTGGTGCTATACTGGAAAATCCCAAGATTAGAAGATTAGAGGTAAACACTTGGGAAAAATGTGTCTGCAAATCCTAGACAAATCTATTTGCAAACCATCAGACGGAATTATTCCGAATTGCTTTATCAGTTTTACTGACACCAGTGAAGACTGTTTTTCATGGCAAAACCCTCAATCAGATCAGGTGGGGTGAATATAGTGCAGCAGAGGAATATCCATTTGTCCCTGTCAGGATACTCATAGTCACATGTTCCTGGCAATAAGTACAGACAGACTAGCAAGAAGAAAACTGAGTGTATTGCCAAATAATCCCCTGACACTGCTGCTGGATCTGCTGGGGACTATCATTGCTGATCAGCACAGCAGGCCTCTAATATCTTATTTTCAAGTAACAACCTGGAAAAAATGATGTTCTATACTAAAGCTGATTACAAAGTCAATGATAGCCCAGTAATGGAAAAATGTGAATTATCAAATGAGAACACAACAATGATGATAAAAGACTAAAGTACTCAAGTACTTTAAGAAATGTTGTTTGTATTCTTTTGTAAATGGAGGAAGCTCTGGTGAGTATTGAAAACTCTTGGATTCCTCCTCTCCATTAAAACATATAAGTAATAATGGTAAACAAACAATCAGCTCTCTATAATACCATAGAAATAAAGAACAAACAGCTGCTGAGTGAAATAAGGAAAATCTGTGATTAGCATCAAAACTGAAAGAGTATGGAATACGCAGGAATTACAGGAACACATAATGTTCAATAATGAATGTCAGGAATTGCTGTGTTTCCACCTAGATCATTCCATCCTATTCACCGTGTCCAAAGTAAAAATCTTTCATTTTGGATGGTATTAGAAGATAGATAAATTGTCTGTTGGAGTTTTCACATGGACTTCACAGCACTCCGGGTAAAAAAAATATTGGATTGCCTGAGAAAAATTGTGACATGGACCAGTTCTTTTGGGGGAAATAATGGTAAACCATTTATTCTTGGGGGAAAAAATGAACAAACAAAACCCCAAGCACAATACCTCCTTTCTACAGAATGTGCTCTTATCTCTGGACTGATGATTTGGGATCCAATGTATCTGTAACATGGATATATGGGTAATGTATGGGTAATGCTGATACAATGTCTATGTGTTCTGCTCAGATTATGTCTGCTGAGAAACTTGATTTTAACTTTGACAGCCACTTTTATCTTTCTTCTTGATCTGAGACTCTTGAAAGGACATGGAGAAAAGCAAGTTTTTATACTTTAGGTATCAACCACTGTTTTAAACTGCAAGCTGCAGCTGAAGGCCGTCTGTGGAACATGGGTGGTGCTTTTTGGCTGGTTTGTGCTGTGTGTAGAGGCTTGCACAGATGGCAGTAACAAAAATGAGCCTTCTGCTGCCTGTCTGGGAATTGTTTCCCTCTCTCTCAGCAGCAATGCCATGCACCACAGAAAGCCTGAGAACAGGGGTGTTCAGAAACTCTGGACTGAATCTGCACATCAGTATTTCTGTGGAGTTTCCAAGGGGGCACAAAAAGGGCAGCAAAGTCTGCATCTCTCTGTGAACTGGGTCTGACAGGAGTCCTTAAAAGTCCTTAAATGTCCTTAAAACGTAGTTTAATCTTAGTAAGGTCATGAGACCACTATAACAAAAAAATGAAAGTCTGCCTTTTGCTTCCTCTTCCTGGCATGGGAAACACCAGGTTCTTAAACACAGAACAAATGCTCCTTTTTTAAAAAAGACAAGAAAAACTTGGGTGGGGGGTTGTTGGGGAAGGTTCATCTCCAAGTCAGCACATGTAACATAGAACAAGAGTTGTTTTCAGATCTGTTGAGGCAGAAAATGTCATTTACATAGCTTTTATCAAAGTAAAACCATGCTGTCAGAAGTAGTAGAATTTTAAATTTCAAGTCCATGATTCATCCAGTTGTTCTATTTTTCCAATCTGTTCAATGCTCTGCAACCCTCCATCTCTTATGGAATGTCCTTTGCTTTCCCACCCATTTAGAACTGTTTTTCTTTCTTAGTCTTCCTTCCTTCCTTGTGGCATTGAACCACTTCATCCCCTGAGATCCCACTAGCTCCCTGTGCTTCAGTGAGAGTCACCTATTCCTTTCACCTCCCTGCTGGCACAGCACACTCCACCTGCATTTCCCCTGCTCCTGGATTCCAGCTTCCTCTTCTTATGCTTTCCTTTCTTAGCTATTGCCTTTAACTTCCCCAATGTGTCCAGCCTTCCACTCCCTTTTTTTTCCTCCCACCCTTCATAGTACCTTAGACTACTTACACTGTTGTACAGCAACACTTGGTCTGTTATGGGACCCTTTCGTTTCCTGATCTTCAGTGAGAGTCACCTGATACAAATCTGTCCTATCCAAAGGTAAGGGAAAATCTCCACCAGCCCTCTTTTGTTTTGCTGTTAGCATCAGCCAGTAGAGGCTGATACAGGCTGGAGAAGCTATGGAGGAGCCATGGCTCTCTCTGGTGTGGAGACTTCTTAGTATTTCATTTGGCTTAGCAAGTTAAATCCAGAATGCCTTTTTTACAACTGTGAGATGTGTAATTTGGTGCTGAGTTTTTTTTACTGATTCAGTCAAAAATGTGATTGCCTGCTTATTAAACTAGCACAGGTTTGAACAATTAGAACAGATCTTAGTCTTTCCCTTAATAGAAGTAGATTTTGTAATGATAGCTTTGAAAATTTTTAGTGATTTTTGTTATAACAGTCCAGTATATCCAAACCTGGGAACTCAGTATTGCAAAGAGTCAGGACTGAAACAAATCACAAATGCTATTAATAGAGACCTGCTGCCACTGAGCATACAGGCTGAGATGCCTGTTGGAAACACAGGTCTTAATGTAAGGAACCATTTTCTAAGCAGGCAGCCTGTCAAAACAAACTGGACTGCTGGAACACCACACTGAGAAGATTAATGCCCAACCATTGTGTTTAATTTAAGCTGAGCTTTCTAGATAAGCTCAAAGGACTCTGACCCATAGTTCCCAGTGAAAGTGAACCCCTGACTTCCCTAAGCCTTATTGAAAACCCTAGCATGAGGTCATTTAAAGTCTGGCTTCTGAGTGTCCTCAATGTTTGTGCAGATATGCTGCACATCCTTCCTCACTGCCTCCCCTGTACTCACTGCCTCCACACTGGGATGTGCACAGGAGAGGGAAGTGACCAAACTCTGGCCATAGCTACCTTGGGGAAGAGCACCTTAAATAAAAGTATACTTTCTATGACAAGTGAATGTCTGATTTTAAATTATTCATTTTAGAAATGGATTTGGATACCACTACATATGCATTTGCCTCATTTCAGCAATTATTTGTCATGAAAGCTGTCACACTGACAACTTTTGGATAAGTTTTATGTGTCCATCCCAGGCTGCAGGGATGCCTTTTAAAGGAGAGCAGCTGTCAGAAACGTCATCAATAAGTGCCTGTTGATCGAGTGGGGTTTTTTTTTGACACCTGTTAAGGAGAAAGCCGCATCATCTCATCTGCCACCAGGCCATAAGCAGCCATGTGATTTCTTTTGATACCTGCTTCCCTGAAGGGAATTCCCTTTAACAACTGCAAGGTTGGACTGGTCCTTTCATGTTCTATAGCAGCTTGATTCAAGTAAGTGGGGACCAGGGGAGGCCCCAGGATGCTAATAGACAATAAGCCTCTATAACTGAATTGCATTCTACTCTTTTTTGGATTAAGCTGTGTTTTTATATTTTGTGCTAACACCTACTGGTTCTATTCTTAGAGCAGGATAAACCAGAAATCCTTAAAGGCCTTGTGCCTTTATTACCATTTAGGTCTGAGATGCATTATTTGTAAATGTTTCTAAGGGTCACAATGTTTTTATATGTTTTGTTTTAGGGAGGGATTACATAGCAGATATGATAGGGTCAGCTAGCTTCAAAATCCCGGACTGATTGTTCAAAGATTAGGACTTGTTGACATAATAACTACAAAAATAGATGAGACTCCTTGTTTTAATGAGACAAGGAATAACATATGCACAACTAAGTCCTTTACACTATATTGCAGGAACATATCTTTCTTCACACAATCCAATAAAAAAAAAAAATAGGGAATCTTTTAAGAGTGCTTGACAGGCCCCTGATCGGTGCCAGATTAATTTAGCGAAGCACAGCACAGTGCCACTAATACTAATCCCTTTTCTAAACTTCCATTCAGTCTCTTAAAGCCTTTACCTTCTGCAATGTCTGGGTGTGCAAAAGCATAAGAGATAAGGAAAAGGGGACAGTGAGGCACTCAAAACACCACATGGAGCTAATCAGTGATCAGCTTTCAGTGGCTCCAGAGGTGCAAGCTTGCCATAGCTGCTTAATGTTGTTACATGAACTGCATTTACAGCCTTCCAAATTTTAACTTGAGGAGAGTGCATGCACTTTTGAAAAGTTTAGAGGTGCAAGTGAAGCTTCTTTCATAATTACAGTAGGATTCGTGGGATGAAAAATTACTTCCTCAGAATTTTTTTATTATCTGGGTTTTTATAGTAATACATCACCATAAATCTCTCATTTTGCAGTCGTTCTCTTATTGTTTGAAATTGAGAATGCAATGAAGATACTGATATCTTTGAAGCTGTCTGTGTCAAATCATCTCTAGAGAGCTGTGTCTTGCAGAATTTAATCCTCTTGTAGCACAGATCTCCTCTCTTGAACTGTAGAGAAGTGCCCTGAGCTAATGATACATTTTTCATCCATATGTGTGTTCTGCCACGTGTATCTCCATATTTGCTGCATGACTTCATTTATGACTTGATTTTTCTCTTCATGAGTATTCTCATGTTGATGTTCTAGAGAAAAATATAGTGAGATTTAATTCTGTGAGACTGAATAAAACCACAGCTTCATTAATTGAATGCTCCTGTACAAATTTACACCAAATGAAGGCCTGACATTACGTGTTAGATTTGAAGATTAAAGAAACAAGTATATGTTATTTAAAGAAGTGTCTAACGTGCAATGCATATATTACAGTGTGTCTTTCCCAGTTAAACTTCTATTGAAAAGAAACTTTATATGAAGATGTATTAAACATTGTACAGTTATTGACATACTAATTGGTAGTAATATTGCAGGTGTTAATGCCACAGAGATGTGTTCTCTTTTGGAAATGCGTGATGAGAAAAGTAAGTTCAAGTGTTCAATGAACTACATTGTGGGTGTGCTGGTTAGAAACCACTAAATGGTAAAGGCTTTGGTGATCTGTGCTGCTTAAAAATTGAAAAAAAACCCCAGATATGGTATTTTTGGTGAGGTTAAGTATGCAGCCTATGACTGTTTTGGATGAGCAGTGAAGAATGTTACTACAGTACCTACCATAGTAAATATATCTAGTAAAATAATAGCATTTTAATGAGCTGTGTTGTAAGTGAAAGTAATTAAAGTAGCTAATAAGAGTTTAACACTGGAGTATTAATCAAAACAGTTAAATTATATACTAAAACATGTATATAAAAGTAAGTATTTGGACACTATTTGATCTGTTTAATAGCGAATACAACATTACTGATGACACCTAGTTAGTACCTGGGCTGTATTTAACCATGTAGTCCCCATAGAGTCACAGTCCCTGGGGAATATCATCCTGTTGATCACAAATGATACCTGAGTACTTCTGTGCCAAGTTAAGTAGACAAAATCTCACAATTTTTCCCAGTGCTGTGACTTCTCTGAGGACCTGTGCAGGTGGCAGGGGAGATGCCTGGTGGGTCTGTGGCACAGGAACCTGTCTGCAGCATGCTCTGCCTTCCCTGCAGCCCAGGATAAACAAGGGACTAATTTCAAGGAGTTTCCACTGTGGTTCCTGCAGTTCAGACACAGTCTAAATGTCTGCATTTGTTCCACTTTGGAAATCTTTGCATTAGTGTGATCCTGCTTTCAGCTTTGTTCTCTCAGCTCACAAGAGAAGAGTGTGAGAAGTGTTGTGGTGCACAAGAGCATTGAAGCAAATCTAAGAGTAGCCTGAAGCCAACACAACAGGAGCACCTTAATGTCATTCATCCACTTATTACAATTTCTTGTTAAAAGCTTCCAACCAGGATCAATTGCATCTCAGCACATGCTCTTGCTGTCGGCACAGGGAATACAGAGTTTTGTTTTGTTAGACTTGTTCATCATGATTCAGGCACTAAATTTTCTCTGGAAAAATACCTAAAATGTGCATTAACAATGTAACCTAACCTTTCTAACCTATTACCAATCATGTATTTTCAAGGCTAACATGACGTAGGTCATCAGCAGATCTCAATAATGTCTCTGTTCTTTAGATATCTAAAAGGTTAAATGAAGGGCAAGGTTTCCAATATTCACCCCTCTTGTGTGAGCTGCTTGTTCATACTCTTACCCACGCACTACTTCAGTGTTAGACTGAGTTCAGTCAGGTGAAGGATAGGCTTGCATTACTCCTGCTTGAGAAGGTTTATTATTTGTACTGGGAATTACAGCAGCCTTAATAAGAGAACTTTAAATGGTATGTATCTGCTCCCGTAGCAGCTCTGTGCTGCTGCTGTTGTAGGAAGCAATTGCTGCAAGTCCAAAACATTCCCAGTCATGTAGTAGGGTATGCTGAACAGTATGGGAAATGAAAAGATACTGATCTAGCAAATGTTCTGTGGTAGCAATCTATAAGTCATAGGAAGGAGGTCGATCCCACCTACTTATACATTATATATTTGCAGAGCCTGCCTTTTACTTAATTAAATCCATATTACTTAATTAGTATTGAGACATGAAGGAGGAATAGATATGTATCTCTTCTGAGATCCAATTTTGCTAAAACAAAAGGAGCCAGAGGAAGTTGACAGTAATAGAAATTTATTAAGAATTTTCCAGTTTGGCATCTAGTAAGTAGGCAAAAAATTCTATTCACTAAAGTCAAAGCATCAGCCAAGGGCTCAGAACATACTTCATGGTGACAGGTATTTAAAATTTGGCAAGCAAAGCAGGCTTGGACTGAGCAGAGGGACTAGAAATATAAGGAGAAAGAGTTTCAATTTATTTACACAACATAAAAAGCTTTGATTTAGTACTTCCCTTTACAAAAAGAGTGTTGGAAGCATAAAATCATGTGTGTGGTCCCTGTCCTCGCAATATCACTCTTCACTCTTCCAGAACGACTCAAGATGGATCTCTTATTTGTGGAAAGCAGAATGTGAGCTCTTATTTGTTGAAAGCATCCCGTTATCTTTTTGGATAAGAAGGTTTTACCACACGGATCGGGGCCTGTAGAAAAAAAATACCATATTAAACTAACTTATTACTATTATTCTTTTTACTTCCATGAATATTAAGAAAGACTTGAGGCATTAGGTGTTTGAAAATCACTTTTGCTAGCTGAGGCACAAGGTCTCACAGACATGCTGTGAAGAAAATATTTCAAAAGAGAAATAAACCATTTTGATGTTGCAAGAAATTGAAGGGGTTTTAAAATAAAAACTGCAGTTATCAGAATAGCTGCATCTCTTCAGACATTTCTTCTGACCTTGCTGCTGCATCCCCATACACTGGTCAGTGTTTCCATCCCCCTGATTTGCTGTAGGTAAGCAGAAATAATTGTTTCAGTGCGGTGCTTAGGTTCTTTTCAATTAGTTTTCTGTTTTTGCTCTTCTCAAAGTGTAAAACATTGTCACTGATGTCTCTTGCATTGGCTGTTTCCTGGTGATCTTTACTGGTGTGCAGGGAGATGATTCCATGCTGCAATTCCCCTTCCTTTGCTCACGTAGCAGGCAGAAACACAGACACCCACGCATTTACACCAAGCTAAATTCCTCAGTTTTGTACTCAAATCTATTTAAACTGCTCACAACATGCAACAGGAACTTCATCAAGTGGGGAAAAAAACCATAAACTGAATATGCACTTAATTAAATTTAGAGTAGCAGATTGGAACTCTTCTTTGGACAACTATTTGTAGCTAAATTTCAAGCAATTTTTACACTGATTATTTCTGGAGGTAGACAGCAGAGGCTGCATAATGACACCCTCATGATTAGCAAGTGAAGAGACTGCAAACTATATTTTACTGTTATAGGGTAAATGATTAGAAATTAACCAACATGCTGATGTGAGTTTCATTTCACTAAGTAGTATTTCATCAAGCTGCAGTAAGATTTTAATTAGAACTCATTGAGGGTACTGTTGCATTCAGAATACAAAAATGAAAATGTTAAACCATTCATCAAATAGTTTAGTTCAGCCCTCTCTCCCACAAATGTTTTTGTATTAGGGAAAGCTGTTTGGTTACTAGCCTGATAGTGACATTTAAGTGCTAACTTATTTTGGATTAAAAAAACCCTATCACAAACCCAAACTCTAAACCAAAATTAATGTCTCCCGCAGATCAGCTACTCTGATTGCATTTTTTTCATATTTAAAGCTATAATGACCCAATGAAGCTATTACGGTTATCAAAATTTGTCCAAATACAAAGCAATAATTTCCCAGGATTTTGCATGCTTTCATATCACAACGATCTGATTGTGACAGGGAAATACATGGTATCATTACAAAACAAATCTGTGATTTTCAAAAAATCCTAGTAGTAGAATTTCTTCTTCTAGTACAGAAGGCAGAATCATATGAATCAAATAAACATAGTTGTTGTTCATTTTACTGAAAAATACCCATGTAGATAATTCCCTCTCAAAGGAGTGACTTTTAAAACTCAAAGTTAACCCATTTTTTTAACAATAATTGTTGCTATTGAATATAAAACATATTAGCAAAATCTAATCTACAGGAATTTCTGCTCAAGGAGCTGTGTAATTCTGCATCCCATCATTCCAAACACAAATATAGGGACTGTGAACTGGGAAACTGTGGGGTTTGAGCTGTGAAAGATCACACACCTTCCTCTCTGGCTGATGTCTGTTCCACCCTCTGTCCCTTCCCAGGACAGAGACATAAGGTGCTGGGTCACTTTTTACCAATGAAAACTTTTCAAAAGTCCCGAATGAAATCACAAAATGAGGGAATGACTGAGTGGTTTCTGAATGAAATAATGCTTAGGAAGCAGTGCTTTAGGGTCAGAGGCAAGTCAAGGTTGTAGTACTGATACATAATTAATGTCTAATATTGTAATATTAGACATCTGAAAAACAGAGACAACCTTATGTTTGCTCCAGCTCCTTCTTGAAATCGAAAATAGTTTGTGACTTTACAGCTGAATAAGAACTGAGGATCTACCGATCTGTTTAACCTGGGAATTTTTCCATAAATTATATAAAAGTCAGAAAAATACCTCATCTCCTTCCCCCAATTGATTTAATTGTTCAGCTTTGACTATAACAGAAAGTGTTAGCTGTGTCTTAGTTTAAAATAACTATATGGGAATAAGTCTATAAATATGTTAATCATATTCTGTGCAAGGACGTCCGATTTTTAAGCAGCCACAGTTCAAAGTACTTCAAGTGCCTTTGCTTTGTTAGGGAAACATCTTAGAATTTGATCCTGAGGCCAAGGAATGAATTAAGGGAAGCAGGAGTAAATTTATAATATGCATAATAGAGTCTAAATGCTTTTTACAACACACAAATGTAATGTCCTCCCATTGTTACTATAGAGAATCTTTTTTGCTCCATTGGTAGGTTTTTAAAAGTATTTTGATTTTCATTCATCCTCTCTAAGAGAAAAATAGGACTAGCTTCACGATACCCTGCAGCATCCCCTTTTGGAGTTGAGGGTGGTTTGGATTTTGGAGTTTGTAGTCCTGGCCCAGCAGCTCTGGGAGCCCTCTCCATGTGCAGGTCTGCAGACCTGGTGGTTTGGTGCCTTGCAGGATCTTTCAGGTGTCACCCACCCACTCCGAAGGGCTCATCAGTTGCCTCAGCTGAGCATGCACTTTCCACAATTTCTTCTTGTGGTCTTTCTTTTTCTCCAACCTCTGTTCATATTATTATATTTTGTCTCAGGTTCAGGTCTAGTTTTCCTCTTCTGATCTGGTCAGGTGTAAATCCTAGCACTCTTCTCCTGCCTCTGTGTTATGATCTATGTTATGATGTCCTCATTTAGTCTTTTTGGGTGACCTCTGGATCTTGTCATCCAAGAGTTCACACTTTATCAGGTAGTTTGGGGTGTATGCACTTTCCTGTTAGTTTTGGGGTTTTTTTCCACAACACAACTTGGATTTTTTTAGCATGTCCTTTTAGCATAAAAGTGGTGAAAAAGAATGACAATAAACTTCCTGGCTCATATCTTAAGCAATTTTGTATTTTAACAAAATTTCATTGGAGATATTTTAGATTGCTTGATTGGAATATTTCAGTCAGAGAGCACAGGGCACATTTTGAAGAGGATAAAGTAAAATGGGTGTAAAACACAGCTTACCAGCATGAAGTTCAGTCTTTCCTTTGATTCAAGTAGGTAGATAACTGATAAATAATACCTTTGAAGAAATGGCTATTACAGGAACATTTTTCATGCTTGCTTCTCCTGTTCTGAAAATAGAAGAGTCAATATCTTGTTTGTATTATTTACTCCTTATAAACTATGTATGTCTACAGGTTTCTGCTTAGACAGAGGATGCTGACACCTATGTAGTCATTCAAGATGTGCATTCTGGAGAAATGGAACTGCATTGTCGGGCTCTCTGAATTTATTAATGTGCAAGATTATTTTCTGTTATGCAGTGTCAGTATGAAAAAAAGGCAGATCACTGGATTGGAAAAAAAATTGGTCCTTGATTTGTTAATTAATTTCTGCTTAATAGTTTTTTCATAGTGATTAATGTTAAGTTCTCCTTCTGGTTTTGGGGTAAACATACTTTCATATAGCACATCTCAAAGGAAGGAATCTAAAGGAATAATGCTGACTGGCAATTACATGTGCAGGTTGATTTAAGAGCAAAGAAACTGGATCATGCAGTAGCATGTGATCCTGTGAAATCATAGATAATGGGGCCTGAGCTGAAGTCATGGCAATCAGCTGAAAAAAATATGTTCAATAAACTTTAATGACCTACAGATCAAGCACAGTAAATTAAATGTTCTATGCTGAATAAAGCATACTACTTCCCCTAAATCCCTTTTCGTGCCAGCACAGAAAACCTCTCCCTTTCAGGAACCAAATATGAGCACACTAAATTTCAAAATAGCTGAGACTAAGATATAAATTTTGAAGGACCTTGTATGGAGCAGATCTGAAGCCCTTTACTAGTAAGGGTTGACATTTGGGTATCTGAACTCCCTCTAAAGCAAGGCACATTATACAAAAGCAATTTAATAATAAAACTAATTTTTAGAGGAACCAATCAGTGTTTACCAAATATTTCTGTTTCTTTAGTGCTTGTGAAAACATGTTCTTTTAAACCATAGATTTTATTTAGCTTTTCTAACTTCATGAGAACCCACTAATTTAATGTATACCTAGAGATTAGAAAATAACTGATTACAGTCAAAGAAGCCTGGTAGGGATGTTCAGTTATTCCAGGAGAAACACACAGAATAGTAGATCAATCCAACACTAACTTGTATTTCTCTTTCCAATTTTCTTGTCAGTGACTTATCACCTTATGCTGCAATTTTACACTTTTTCTCCTGTCAATCACATTCACTGGTGTGAAGCCAAACAAAGTCTACAGGCTTCAATGGCATCACTCTCTATTTACCAGAGTATATCTGAGATCAAAATCCTGCACTATTTTAACATGTCTTACTCCCAGTGAAGCCTTTCTTCTCTTCCAATGAAGTTCCCAGAGTGCAGTTTCTCCAGACTGATGCTTATGGTGTATAAATAATTTGGCAGGTGCATTGTATTAATATAAATGATCTGTCACAGCTCTGATTTCCTTGCAGCCCAAGCGAAGTGTGCAGGAAGAGACAAAATGGGAAGTGTGCCTGTTTAACTCTTCCTGCTAGTGCTGTTTTAAGTGGGGCTAACCTTATATGCAGCCTGTGGGTATTCTGCTACTTTTCTCATGATTTTTGGATGCATTTTTTTTCTCAGATAAACCACGTTACCCTTTTGAGATACGGAGGCCTCAAGGATTTCAATCTGGTCTCTTTTCTTGAAGAAACTTCATGGCTACAATAGGTTAAAATAAAGGCTGAAATGCAAGAGGAAACACAAGGCTGCAACCACTGATCATGGTTCAGCACTATCCTGCTTATCTAGACCAAAGTAGCAACTCCATGGTGCAAGTCCTGTCCTGCCAGTCCTCTCTTCAAAGGGCTCTGTACAGGTTTCTTAGGTGCCCATGTTGCTGGAACGTTACTTGTATCCATCAGAAAATTTTAATCCTCACAATTCTGTCAGTTCCTTCATTGCTGAATTTGGAAAGCAGGACAAAAGTACAAAAAAAATCTGTACATCTTGCTCAAGGTCATAGAGAAACCTATGGTAGAAAATAGAATTTTAATACTCTTCCAATTATGGCTGCTTACATATTAGTAATTCAATTCTAGAGTATGTAAGAGTAAATATTGGAACGGGATAAATTATTCAGAGGAAGGGTGTTATTGTGAATGCTTCGTTCCCATGCAGGTGATTTCCAGATTGTTATAAATATGTTTATTTTTCCAAAATGCTCAAGCAACAGTCTCATACATAATATTTGCTGAGATTATTTTCTGTATTCACCATTCAGCTGTTATCTGAAACCTGAATTTTCCTGATGGCATTACCAATTTGATGTTTTTGAATCCTCTCAGTATTTCCAAAACTACTGTGGTATCTCTTTTTATTTAAGCACAAACATGACCACACACACTTATGAGAATTGAGAACTTTTTATCATTCCATTGACCTTATTGAAAAAGGACACTTGAATATACTATCATGAAAAAGGAAGATGCTCAATGTCATCATAGCCAAATCATGCATTTTACCCAGTCACAACTGTTGAAATTTGATGTCTGATATCCAGAATGCATTTATATTCCAATATTTTTCAACTCCCTGTGACAGAAATACAGTTAATTAGGCACGCTGAAAGGAGAACTGTAACTACTTCAATATGCATTGCTCCTGTCACAGGATGTTCAAACAGTGGTGGTAAATCAATTTGAAAACTCCAAGTAGGCTGGTTGATATAAATTAAATTAAAGCTCAAGGCTGCTTTATATGCACTTTTTCAGACATTGGCTAAAATCCCGCTTAAAAATACCCTGCCAGAGTCAGCCACAATTTAAGAAACTATCATATTTCAACTCCCATTTAGGTGTCCTGAAGGTTTCTGTATTTGCTTTCCCATTGCTGCTGATTACTGAGATATGTGCGCACAAACAGAAGCTCCCCCTTCAATTAGCCTGCCCCTGATTCATTCACTGACAAAACATTCCTGTGATATAAGATCATATTAATTTTTGCAAGAATGGTAGAAAAACAGTGAAATTAAATTCTCCACTGTTCCTTCTGGAGGAGGAGAGTGGGATCCATCCTCTCATCCTGCTCTACAGGTAGCAGGAGCTTTGGCCTTGGGCTTTGGCTTCCTGGTGAGGGGGAAGTACAACGACAAATTCTCTGCAAGCTTTGAATCCTACTTGTGTAGGATCCCCTGAACAGAGGACAGAGTTTCAAAATCAGAGAGCATGATCATGTTTTTAAACTTTTCTGTTGAACAGATATTTGAAATTTTGGCACATTTTAAAATGCGTTTTTAAAAATCCGTATTTTGCCTAATTCTGGTGTGTTTTCGCATGTAGGTTTAAACCCACCTCTGAAAGTCATCATCCAGCTGCACCTCAGTTCATGTGTCATCACAACATGTGTATAATTTTCAAAACATCACTAAGCCTATTACAAAAAAATAGCCTGAGAGAACCTTAAGAGCTCCCTTTTACTCAGAATAGGACTAGAAGAACCTCTGGCGTCCTTGACAGGAATGCATCAAATCTTTTTTTGTGTGTGGAGACTACAAACTTCACATGAGGCAGAATTCTTAGGATGATTTTGGTTATCTCACCTGAACTTTTTATTTTGCAGTTGTCCCATCCACATGGATGTAGAAGACACTGTATTCACTGTACTGCCTTTCAAAGAGTCCCTTGCACACTTTGTGCATCCCACTGCTATAATCTAGTCCAAGTTTACCTATCTCTTTCATGAGAATGACCTCTGGGACACACCAGCCAAAAGTGACAATGTCTGTCTTCTACTTTTTCCCCATTCACAAAGTCTCCAGGCCAGTAAAGAGTATTAAAGGAAATCAGGCTGTTCTGACACAACTTTTTCTGACAGCTCCATTTTTACTACTACTCACTGCCTTGCTATCCCCAGATGTGAAAGCATCTGAGTGATAAATAATAGAGTGTTCTCTGTTACTTGACATGTTTGTTGTGCACCATTATTTAAGAAAACCAGTTATAACTTGAACTGGTCAAGCTTTTTGATGTTTTTCTGATAATGAATATTCATAGATTTTTTTTATTGTAAAAATGTTTCACCTGATTTTGAAAACTTGTAGCAAAACACAATTTTTACTTAAATTATTTATTTCTTGGCTCATTCTCCATTTCTCCCCTTCTCTATCAGATGAAGAGATAAGAAAAAAAAAGAGAAGCAAAATTATGAATATTACAAAAAAAATAAAAACTAATTAAGTTTTGTTATGTAATTTTGGGGAACTGTGAGTATATTGCAGGAGGTAGGCCTGCTTTTTGCAGTACATAATATTGGAATGAACTATCCTTTGCCTAGCCCTTGCTCATGTTCTAACAGCTGCTGTGACTCATTTATACAAATAGTCAGAACATCTGCTAAAGTTCTCCCTCATCTATATATTTAAGAATATAATTATATTATAGAAATAGCCCTCTCTTGGAGTACTAAACCATGCATAAAAATTCACAGGATATATACACATCACAACAAAAGTGCATCAATTATTCTCTGCAATCCTCTTTATTTCACTTTTCCTTTATAAAAATAGTATGATGTTTGTGTGAACAATCATTGAAACATTAGACTGTATCAGTGCAATCTTAATTTGACCCTTGTGGGTCTGTTTTCCATGCTGTCTTAATCTTATGATTGCATTTTTTCTCTCATGAAAATCCTCTCATTCTGTGCAGAATGAATGGTGTCCTTACATTTTCACAACCAGCAATTACTTGGATTGTTCCCCATCCATTTCTGTTGTTGTCTTAATCCTCTTTTAGAAAACTCATCCTTGATGAAATGCCTGCCTGTGAACACTTGTTTTATCCATGAACCAAAGGACTTTTATGTCTCTTGCCCTTCTCCGTTTGCCAAGTACTGCAGTTTAAAATTAGCACCAACGTGGCTGAACACAGTAAGAAATATCCCTACACAGCCTCAGTGTCTCACTACAGTGCAAATGCTACTAGCAAACATGTATTTCTGCTTTTTACTCCCCCACTCCCCCTACAGAAAATGATAATATGGCAATGCCAGCACTGTGTGATCTCTGCTCAGAACACTGGAGTCACCTACAATTCTCTCTCTGCACGTGGTTTCCAGCCTGAGTCCCATTTCCCACCAGGGCACAGCAGGGCATGCCCAACAGCTGCAGAAAACTGCAGTATGTGCAGGAAGCACCTATTTTCTAGGACTTCAGTCAATTAGGCAACACTGTTTGTGATGATTGGGCCTCATCCCCAATGAGCTACAGCTGTGCAGGACAGGTGAATCATATTGGAGCTAATGAGCCATGGAGTGCCCAGGGGCACTGACCAACCACCAAAGGGAGCAGAGGGCACACAGGTGCCATGCATCAACATGAGGGGATAAAAGGCTGGGCTGAACACAAAGAAAGACAGAGCCCTGAAGCCTTCTGAAGTAGAATGGTGTCACTCTGTATGGGCTGGTGCTTGAGGCCTGGGATTTTCTGGTGATGCTCTGTGTGTATCGTGGCCATCTCAGCTGTGACATGGGCTGTGGCACCTCTTTATCTTCAGAGCAGGTTCAGGTAATGTTGCTGCTCCTTAGTCTGTAGTGAAATTTTTAGCAATGAGGAAAAAGTCCTCACACTTTCCTGCACTTTTTTGGTGGCATTAGCTTCTAAATTTTGCACTTTTTTGTTGATTTCTTCTATGTTATTGCTTGCTCCTCAACTGAAGGAGGAGCTTACGTGAGGCATTTCGGAGGTTTCAGTGCACAGCAACTTGAATTAAGCTAATATAGACACTGGTGTGTACAGCACATTGTCCCTGTGGCTGTGCTCCTGTTGCACAGGCCACTAAACCCTTGTTGCAGTAATTAGATGAGACAAGAGGGACACTGCATGCTTCTCTTTGTTGGGGTGGAAGAAAGGACTGAAAACTACACAAGGCTGAGGTTGTAGGGAGGCCTGAGCACCTGAGAGTGTGCTGTGCCTGGCTGGGGCCTGAAGGGACTTGGCACGGGGTTGGGAGCAGGTACAGGTGGTGTCTAGCACAGTGCCCAGGTGAGCTGGCTTTGCCTTCTGCTTGTCGTCGTGTTGTCTGAGGAGTCAAAGTCTGCACATTCAGTTGAGATTTTCAAAATTTCCCATGTGTGTATCTGAGCCAGCTTTGGTTCTGAAATAATTGTATGACTTTGAGAACTAGAAAATCTAGTATAAATTTGCCTTTGCCCAGATCTATTTGTGCCCTGTCTAAACAGTATTTTTGTCATTTATTTCAGCAGTGCATATAGTCCCTCTCCCTAGGATTGAAAATCCTTTGTTTTCCAATGTTATATTGATGCATTTGAACTAACACATTTTCCACTGGTGACTTGAAATTTTTGAAGTACATGTCTATAAAGTATATGCAGACACATTTAAATAAAAAGTTTTTGCAAATGATTTTTTATCTATTTTTATCTGCCCTCTTAATTGCTGAATTAAATTCTCCTTTATATAGTCTCAAATTACTGCCTGATTTTTTTTTCTGTGTGAAGCTGGCTGTAAATGCTTATTGCTGTTTGCATGGTATTCCTCTTCGTTATGGTGTCTTTGGTATGTTTAAATTATATATACGTGGTTTTTTTTTTAATTGCGCTGGCCACTTGTAAATTATTTGTGAAGCCTTTTTTAAAAAGCTTCTTTCCCAGTACTTTAGGTAATAGTTTTGCTGAGATTTGTTTATTGGGTTTCTTCAGAAAAGTGGACAAACCTTGCCTTTTATCATGAGGTATAAAAAGATACTTTTTTTATTGACTCAATTTCCAGAGTGAGTTTTCATTTCCCTAGAGAGAAAAGATACTGACTAGAAAGAAAACTTTGCAAAATGGTGATAAATCTGTGGTATCTGCTGAAATAGTTTAGAATGCTGCAGACATTCCTGATGAAACCTGCCGTGGAATCTTTTCTGTGGAGTTATAACAACTTCTCTTCGGCCTCAGAAGTGACTAAGACTGGTTTTCCATGAAAACCCTGAATGGGAGACCTTGTTATCACTACCAAGGAGCTTAGCTTGTTGAGGATAAGTCAGCTGTAATACTGAACTCAGCCAGGGTGATGATCTCAAATGAACAACAAAAAAAAAAAGACAAGAAAGCTGTCCTTTAGCTGTCCCAACCCTCACTTTTCCTTTCCAAAGTGAGGGTACTACTTTTCTGCCTTACAGGGCTTTGAGGGATGTCTGTACACCCACATTTATGCCTGTACCTGCTTGGGCACATGCATATCGTCCTGGCTGTGTGTGCCTATGTGCACAATGTGTTCTGGAGCTTGCTCCCATGCGGCAGCTGAACTTGAAGTCCATAACCAAGATGAGCTTTTCTGTATCACTGATGTTTTTCTGGGGTTTTTCCCCACAGGTAAAACTTGGGCGATACAGACAAAGCTAAACAAGGCGCAGCCTTTTAGGAAACCTCCACTGCAAAGAGTAGGTGGCACTTGTACCAGTCTCTTGGCACTGGGGACCTGGTTTGCATCAGCTGACAAAAACTAGTGTCAGCTTGGTGCAAAACCAGCAGCAAGGCTGTGGTTACTATAGAGATGGTCTTTTTGTGTCCCACTGGAGCTTATGCAAACCCAGCTAGTCCTCAGTATGCAGTGGGTATCTGTTCTGTTGATTCCCATTTTATTGTGAAGGCCTGTTTTAGCTGTGTATGGATGGCATCCCTTTAATGGAGTGTAACTTGGCTGGAGTCTTGCCTCATCAGGATGGCAGAAATAGCTGTAAAATTGTATTGACTGGTGAAACAGTGGGTCAGGAGCTCAGTGTGTACGCATCAACACAGCTGGCTTGGGAGTCAGCAAAGCACCATCAGTTTATGTCAGCTGTCTTGTTTCACTTGTCTGAGAACTCTTTTAACATGATGGCTAGAAAACCGGTTTTCCTAACTTTGTTTTTTTCACTGCATTCACAGGCATAGTCCTTACGTGCCTAGAGCATTTTCTGAAATCATGGAAGTGAAATGATTATAAAAGTTAGTGTGTTAAATCTATGTAGAAATAGAGCTGCACATAAATTCAGAGCTGTATTTTGCTTGACATCTGGGGTGATGAGGAGAGCAAAGCAAAAAAAGGTACTTGAGTTGGAAAAGAAAATAAGTTTACTTGCAGAGACCTCAAAGTCAAATTCATCAGGCAAAAGTCCTGCATTTCATCAGAACAGTGATTTTTTTTTTCCCAGAAAAATTTTCATTTAAACAAAATGTTTTGGTTTTTTTTTCATTTTTGAGAACTTTCTAGTTTAATGATGGTAAATTCCCTTTCAGTCAATGTCATACAGAGTTATGCTGCTAATTGCTCATGAAGGTTAAACAAAGTTAAACATTTATCTACAAATTAAATTCTTTTTTTAAAAACATTTGATCAGTTTGACCCTTCTGATTATCTCAGTGATTCATTAGAACAGTTTCTGGGTAGGACTTGCCTTACTTTACTTAACTATGGTTTGTGGCCTGTGACAATAGCAAGCTGCTGCTACAAGCAGCTGCATTAGGCAGCAGTTCTTATTTCTATTCAAATAGAAAAAAAAGGAATACAAGAGCCCTGAAATATCTTTTTCTTAATTATCAGCTACTAATCATATTGTATATAAGAAGTTCTGCAAATGCAGAGTGATGCAAAGATCTGAGCATTTCAAATCTTTCAGTGGGCTTTAGGATGAAGCTTTGTTTTTCTGGATGATCTGCTGCTTAATACTGTGTCAGTTTTAAGATTCATTTAAAATGTCCATTTTTTCATTTAAATCTGATTGATTTCAATATAGACAGTTGTGGTCTAACCCTAGAAATGCAAATACTTTGTTATGAAAGCATCTGCAGAAGAATTATCAGTAAGTTGCCTTTCTTGGATGTAGTTTAATGACAAATTTATAGAGCTCTGTAATTCAATAAGACAAATATTGGCAACTTCAGAGCAATACTTAGCAGGTGATCCATTTCAGTTCTTGAGCAGTGCATTTGATGGCTGATTGTAGTGATCTGTTTACTTCTGCAAGCGCAATCTTTGTCAGGATGACAAAGGATTCCAAAAACCACCTTTCACTTCAAAAACAATCTTGTAGGATCTACAAACATCTTGCAATGTATGAATAAATAAAAATTAAAGAAAAACCCACATGCCATGGTGGGAAAGGGACAGGTCAGAATGAGAAGTTCAACTTTGTGTGCATGGAAGGTATGTTTTTTCCCAAACATTCCAATGTAATCCTAAGCATATTAAAGTCAACATACACACCCTTGTTCACCATCCCCTGTTAAAATAGCTTTTAAAAGCAGCAATGTAATGGCCTGAATGCTTCTGCCAAAAAACACTAACTGATTCAAATCCCCATTTAGAAGCTTGAAGAAACTTGAAGGTCCAAACATGCAAATACTCTCTACTGTTCTGGAGGGAGCTCTTTAACTCTTTTTGTCAGTACTGACATCTGCGTAATACATTAGGCACTACAGGAGTCTTATTTATTGTGACAAATCAAAGTGCTGCCAGGGTGCTCATCTGCCATGGAACTAATTTCTCATGTCATCTGTTGTGAGAACAGGAAATGGAAAAAGCTTTCTTTAGTTATAGATCTGATTTGTGTGTGGAAGAAAATGTATGGGCTGAGCTCTACAGGAGAAATTCACTTGCAGAGAAGTATAGAGTTGTGCATATGCAAATATATGTGGCTATTCAGTTTTCCACAGTTTATATCAGAGCACTGGAGGCTGGCAAGAGAGGAGTTTCAAAGCTCTTCAAAGTCAGGGTTTATTATATAGAAGTACACACAACTTTCAGGGGTGCCCCCCCCACACAAATAGATCGGTCTTTAGTTTACATCTAAAATAACATGCTTATGATTTCTTTTCCTATTGGATGGAGTGACCTGTAGATTTTTTTTTTGGTTTTTATCCTGACAAGGTCTGGATTTGATTTGTTATGGTCTCTTTTGATAATGAGCTCTTTACATTTATATCTCTGATACCCTCACTGAGCTCAGTTATCTCAGAGCATCAGAATCTTCCTGTAGGTTCTCTACAGCTTCAGAATCTGTGAATTCACTCTGGTCTTTTCCCTAAATGGATGCTGAGGTTTTTTGAGTATTCAAGTTTTGAAGAAACCCTTTCATGTAATGTGATTCACTGAGGTGTCCTCTCGAGGCTTCAGTTCTGCATTTATTTGCAGGGTCCCCTGTGGTCTCCAGCAGGCAGAATGCCACATCCCAGGAAGTGCACATGGCACACATCCCCTCACTGTGCAGTACAGAGCCAGCCCTCTGACACACTGAAATAGAGGCTACAACTGTACAAGGATTGAATTTGCATATCAGAAAGGTGTGAAATGTTACATGGTTTATTACAGTAGTGGAGGTGAACTTGGGGTAAGGTACACTCTACTAAAAGTATTGCTCTTTGTAATTGGCTATTCTACTTTTTCTTTAAAAGGATAACTTCCAGGGGAAAATGAAATGTGGGAGACTGACCTCAAATTCTTCATTTCAGTCTTGCCACCACAGAAATTTGTGAGAAATCAATCTTGTCTTCAAACTGTCATTTCCTGAAACTTGGACATGTAATTGAGGGATGTTCACCCTCATCAAGACATTTGTTCCAAAATGGAAAGATTGCATGCAAACCCTCAAGCTTGGAAAATGTTGGTAGCAAACCTAGAAATAAAAAGAAGGATTAATGGAAATGTGTGTAATTACTAAAGAACATGTAATATGTGGTAAGATGTCTTTGTCATATCTTATAGACCGAAACCACTCTTTAGTACACTGGAGGGACCAGTCAGCTTACAAAATTGGCTTGAATTCTTTGATTCTGGGTGATGGTGCTCGGTGTTTAAAATATTGTTTAATTTATATAATGTGCTACAGGAAATCTTTATTTGCCCCATGGAATTATATCTTCTGTACAACATAAATCATCTTCTTGGCTTGTTCTGGTTTGGTTCCTTACTTTTCCTTTAGGAGGATACTGTTATAGTATAAAAGACACTGTTTCTATTACTTTTTTTTTTTATTTGGTTGGGTTTTTTGGTTTTTTTCCAGGCAGCAGACCTTAGGGAATGTGTGGGGCAATATCTTGGTTGCTCAGTGACAGGAGACAATATCTGCTATTAAATTTGAGCGCATATTGGCCAAACTTTATGGGGCCTTAGGGAGCAATTTCAGCACTCAGCTGAAATTTCAGCTGGTTTGTAAATCTAGTAAAGTTACAGAAGAGTCAGAAATGTGTAAAGGTTGAGACTTCCCTGGATGGTTCCTTCCCTGCTCTCTTTTCCCCCTCCTGTCTCAGTTCTGATAACAAATGCAGGGACCCAAGAGGTGATACGTTGCTTTGGGCATTTTGAGAATCATTTTGTCTAAGCAAGTGTTCTTTATATAAAGATCCCCCAACAGTTAATGATGATGATCAGCTATGTCCACTCCTAAAGGGAAATTATAAATATGACAAGAATGCTGTCCTAGAAAAGCATAAGACAAATCTGTTGATTCAGTCACAACATATCTTAGTTCAGATAAAAAGCACATAATAGACAACATTAATAATCTGAAGAAACACTCAAATAAATAACAAAATTGATAAATATAGTATTTCCACATGAGAAATGGTTCTTCTCTTTACAGGCAAACTTCTCTATACAGAAGCAAGAAAAACCATTAATCAGTATATCTTCTCAAGTTAGAAAATTAAAACATTAAGATGAGTTCTGGGGGGTAGAAATGCCAAAATTACAAAAGTACTGCAAACCCTCCATTATACTTTTTAACAGTATGAATAAGTGCATCTGTTATGAGGACTGTAGTAAATTTCTCACTATGTTTCTGTAGTTTACCTTATCAATTGGCCTATAAAAGCTTTAGAACATTAATTTTCATAGAACCTAGGACTAGTATGCCCTCACAGGAGCAGTCTTCCAGATGTATGAGTAAACTGTCCACAGTGTTTTCAGGAGTGCTAGCAGCACATCTGAATATTTTGAATTTTCCCTTTATTTGACCTTCATGTGGCTGTTGACTACATTAAGCTGTTGATCGCAAGCTTTGTCGTAAGAATGTCACTCCTTTTCCAAGATGAAATTAGACTAACATGATCACCTTCAAACTAAAGTGACAGCGCTAGTTCAAATCTGCTGCAGTATCAGATTATTGTTGATATATTGTGTCAAAAAAAAAGCTTCTTACCATACTGGACACCTCCAACTAACAATCTTATGTTTGGAAGAAGTGTTTACTATGGGAATAATAAAGATCTTAAAGTAGGGGAAAAAATAAAGTAGGCATAGTTTAATTTCATAGTTTAATTTCATTTTTAACTCAAATATGTATTACCTTTCTCTAGAGTTATAGAACCTGTAATGTTAGCATTAAAAGGTGTATGATATCAAAACAGTGAGATGATACTTCCAATATAGGATCAAGAAAAAAAAAATGCCCTGGTTAATTTTTTTTTGTCCTTGACCTGTATTTTTATCTTGCATTTTTCGGGGTTTTTTTTTTCCCTTTCCTTTATTACATCATTTCTCATAGATATTCCCAAGCTGCATGGATAGCAGACTCCTGAAGCAATCCAACCTTGGGGTCAAATAGACACAGTCTCTTTAAATATGAATTGAAGTTAATGTATAATTGTGTTGATAAGGCATTGTGTTCCTAAAACTTGTGCAGAAGCTGCTCTGTTGTTTCCTGTAGTCATGCACTCCAAAATAAAATAGTCTGCTTGTGTTTTTCATGCTCCTGTGTACAAGAAATCCCCCTTGCTAGCCAGGCCTCCTCTGGGCCTGGTGTTTCTCTGACCTTTACAGATAAATTAATGTGTCAGACACATACAATTCAAGCACTGCTGATGATAATAATGTCTTAATAAAGGTTGACAAGTATTAAGGGAAGAAAAATATTTGCTTCAATTGTGAAATATCATTTGAGTTGATTTCACACATGAGAGAGGCCTTGTTTGCTCAGAATCATGTCTGCTTTTTCTCCATGCTGCCAGTTCCTGGAATAAATGCTACGTGCAGCTCTATCCTGCTGTGTTCTCCAGTCACCAGTGCCCCAGCCTTACTAAGGTGCAAGGGTATTTTAGAGTAGATGTCTTTTTTTGAGTTAGACTCAAAGCTGGGTCACTGCGATTGTTTTAATGTTTAATTAATCCATGATAAATTTCAAGCCTCAGTGAAAGATGTAGGAGTCAAAATTTGAGCTCTATGAGCTTTCTCACCTCTGTTGTCTGTGTGCAATTTGTAACAGAATACATAGGAATTATGTTTAACTGATTTTTTTTTTTTTTTTTTTGCTTGAAGGCAGCGGTGATTTGTTATTGTTTAATGTTCTGAATTGCTTTCAGTATTCTAAGCATTGCATGCTGATGTTTTAAAGTGTTAAAGAAGTAAATATTATGACTGTAGGTTGTTGAGTGATTGTTTATTTTGGGAATACTACAAGTTCAACTCTCTTTGAGGAAAGCAAGGGACAAAACAACATAATGTTGGTGACAGTCATGTTTACTGCTGAAGCCTGGTTGAGGGAACAGAGTAAATGTTTTCTTTTTCACGTTAATTTCAGTGTGTACTTGGTATTATTTGCATGACATGTCAAACTAAATCAAATCTCTGAAGAGATGAGGGGAGAACCCTGCATTTAGTGATTTGGGTACCCTTTTGTGGATAACTGCCTGACATTTGAAGGTTGGATTTCATGTTTATAGATGGTGCTACAAATAATGATGAAAAGAGCAGCGTGGGTGAAATGTAGATGCATAACAGCTCTAGAAATGCAGCTTGGCAGCAAGCAGGTAGAAAATAAACATTGATGCTGACAGCTGGAGGACAGTAAATAGCAGTAAATGAAATGAAGTGGCACATAACAAATCTGGCATCATACTGCAGATAATTGAAAAAAATTGGACCCTCCTGTAGAACTTTGTTTCAGCCCAATATGGAGGTGCATTAAAAAGAACTAGAAGCATTGGGCGGAATGCTGTGCAAATGGAAACTTAATGATGATGGACTTGGAAATTCCACATTTAAATAAGCAAAATATCTTTTAAAGAGACAACAACATGGCTATTTTCAGCTATCGTGCCAGTGCTGAAAATAATGCATTTTCCACCAGCATTTCTACTCCCCAGTTAAAACTTAAATGTCAACATTTAACCTTGGGCACTTCATGTTTCAGCAGCTCTGAGGAGTGTGCCCATCCTATCCCTCACACCCAGCAGTACATTAAATACACTGTGTTTAATTATGGCAAACCAATCTTCTGGGATATACTGCAGCATGGGAAGTTAATATTGCAAAATCATTAAGGTTTGCTGGAAAGTGTCATTTTCAAACTATTTATTTTAAAAGACAGTTTAATTGACTTTATGTAAATAGTTTGAGAAAATCCTTCAAAACAGTCCTTTGAGCATACAACTGAATAAAATCCATGGTTATTGGAGACAGTGGGTTTCCTCTAAGCTCTGTGCAGGAGCATAGCAGGTTACATTTGTCTTTGGACTTCTTCAGTGAAGTCATTTTCTGCCATTTCTGTGGAGCAGTGGAGAACAGCAACTCTCCTGCATGTGACAACTGTGCCTGCATGTGTCAAGGTCAAGCAGGAGAGGGTCAGCCTTTCTTCTCTTCTCTTTTTCACACAACTGCTACTTAGATACAGAAGGTGGGAGAAGAAAGTACATACTCACTGTTCTTATTCTTCAGTCGAGACTGACGTCAGTTCATAGTGAACAGGCTCTCCAGGCTCTTCATGGGCCACTTCATTCTCAGCTGAATATCTGAGTTTTAAAGTAAACACTTAGGAAAGCATAGTCCTTTTGCAGGAAGGGAATAATGGATTGTGAGATGAATTGTGAGCTGCACAAGACCTGCTGAATTGGACATACACCATCCGGTGGAGAAGCAGTGGCAAATGTAGTGTTTCCTAATTAACTGTAACTGTGGAATTGTAATACATAATAATGTCATTTTGATCAGTCCCATGAGTTGTTCAGTATTTACCAGGTGTATGAAGTAGGACATAGGTGCATGTCACCTCCCAGCAGGGCACCTGAGCAGCTTTCAGGGTATGTTGTGTTATTTTATGGTTGTCATAACACTCCAACCCTTACTTCTAAGAGGGTACAGCAAATCATGTGGAGTATCTTTGTTTTGAAGTTCTGTCATCTAGTAATTGATTTTGGTCGTAAGCCCTTTATTTTGATATGTTTTCCAGGCAAATTGTGATCACCAAGGCAGATGGTTCTTAATTTCCTAAGCAGGTCATTTCCCATGCTTGGACTGGCCTTATGAGAAACTTTCTTTCCTTACAAAGTATTTACGTTTTAGAGGGTGAGGGACAACTTCTACTGGGCATTACAGTAAAACTTGGTTCTATTTAAGAGCTCATAAAATTTCAAATACTTCCTTAGCTGAGCACACATTGTAACAGCATTTGAATTAATTAAACTTTTATTTGTCCATTAAGACTTCATTCTACCATGCCACTTTCATGTAAAATCCATTATTTTCTGGCTTGACTTTTGGATCTATAAATTGCTATGAAAACTGTTTGGGGTTTTTTTGGTCTTTTTTAAGGGTAACACTGAAATTTGGATTTACTATGGATTTTAAGGTAATACCGCATATGTCTGAGGTGACTTGGCACAGCCCCCTCCCACAAAAATCTTGGGTTTGCAGTCTGATTGAGTTTCCCAGAGAACTTTTTTGTGGAAACCAAATGTGTGCTCCATTTTTGACATATTAATTTTAGAATTAGTCCATCAGAGTAGATAAAGGGCTCTGGATTTGATTCTTTCATGTTTGTTTCCTGTACTCCAAATTAATACAATTCTTTTTGTACATTTTCTCACATTTATAAATGCCAAATGAGGTAGGTGGTGCTGTACCAGGAATGATGTCAAACATGTGAAATACTCAAAATATCAGGGGACAGTTGGTCTCTCCAGATTTAGTTTTTTCCTGATAAGCCTGTAAACAAATGGCATCCTTATTTCTCAGATCTTTTCTCCAGGGAAATGTATCTATTAGAGAAGTAAAGTCATACAGCATTTAGGTTCTACATAGCTCTCACTCAGGGTGGAAGATGAAAAACATCCTCCAGGTATCTTCTGAGGAAAGCTGAAGTTCACATTTCACCTCCATGTGTTGAATTCAATGTTGAGTTTCCGACAATTTCAGTCTCCCAGATGGGCTTAAAATTCTGATCACCAATAAGATGAGGACATTTTATGGTGGGAGTAATACAGAAGGAAGGGACCAGAGCAGAAGACACACCTTAAATAAAATATGGCATGACATTTGCTTAAAAAATAGCAATTTTTATTCTTTTTTTTCCATCAGGCTGTGTTAGTTATAAATTACCATTCATTTTTAAGGTAAAATACTATTTTTTCCATTCTTTAAGTCTGTGCAAATGACATAGCATTTAAACAAACTATACTTTTTTAGACTTCTTGTTAAGTGTTTCTTTGTTCCAAAGTGTGATTGATTCTCAGTGTGCATAGACTTTGAAAAGACATTTATTAGAGAAAGTGAAAGCACAATACTGAATCTGTTAAAGAAATTTCAAAGGAAATCCATAATTGAAACGCCATAAGATCTCTCAACTTTTCTATATCACTTGAGCATATTTAAAACTGTGGCATGACTTCAAAACAGAGATGCAAACAAGGAGTTTCTTTTTTTATAAAGTTCTGGTGAAAACTGTGTAGCTGAAGTTTTAACAACAGTGAAAGCTCATTTCTGAAACATGAAATCATTGCTGGGATGTTTAACTTATTTTGCTACTGTACAGTGAAGTGCTGCTCACCTTCCCACTGAGTCCAATCCGTAATGCAAATAGGTTCTGTTCCACTTTATTTCACCTCCATGTTTTACCTCTTTGTATCCCACAGAGCCATTCTTTTGAAGCCTGGTATCTGCTCATTCTTTTTGTTTTGTTTATTCATTGCCCTGCTGTACAACCTAGCAACACAGTTTATCTGACAATAAGGTGGATTTGAATACGTGGCTGTTTCTCTAGAACAATAATGGTCAGCTGCTAGTAAAACTTGTAACATGACTGTCTGTGTCACATAATCTGTGTTTTATTGCAAGACACTCATTATTTCTGACCTTTTAATATAGCTTTGCAAATCAGACATTGTTAAATTTTAAAAATGCCTATTTAAAAATCCCTTCCAGTTACCTATGTTTATGCTGCAGATGGGTGAGTAGCATATATATGTTTTTACTATCTGTCATATAAAGGAAGCTTTTTTTTAGGAATGTCTTCCAATGCTATGAATGTAGATGCAGACTAGGATTGCTTTCAAAATTAACTGAGTGTCATTGTGCTGAGTTATACTTAGTATTGATGAATTCTTTCACTGGCAAACAAGTAGGATCTGTCACAAATATCTGCAGAAATGCTCACTACTCATTTCTGAAGACAATTAAATGTCAAACTCTAAACACTTTTCTACTCTTTTAAGTAACTTTTTCTGTTCTTGGTGGAGTACTACAGAGGAATGGCTTGTAGAATTCCTTTCTTTAGGTTCCTCCAGCTACTGTCAGTACAAACCATTTGTTATTGATGCAGATATTTATACTTTTGCTCAATATCACTGGTGCTACAGAGTTGTCAAATACTCCACAGAAAACTCCCTTTTGTTCTAAGTTCCTTCTCTATTTTTAAGGCATGGGCTTTCAGGACGTTGAGGTCATAATTGATGGATTTCCAGCATTCATATGCAGGTGTCAGGTTAGATATTGAATATTTAATTTTAAAGTGTTATATAAACATGTACATTGAATTTGGGGGTTCTGGCAAGAGAGTCTTAATATCAGCCTAATGTTCATTTTCTTCCATACCAGGGTTTTCCTTCAGACTTTAGCTCTCTATTAATCAGTGTTCTAGTAGAGCTTCTTTATCTTACAAAGTACAGCATGTAGTTAAGTCCTTGTAGAATAGTATCTCAAATAAGAAATTATAGGGACTGTTTGTTAGGGGTGTTTAGAATTCTTCCCCAAAGAGAAGGTGGAACATTTTATTCCATTATCTCAGTACTCATGAATTGAGTGATTGAATGAAAACCCCCAAACCCTTTCATTCTTCCTTTCAGTGATTTCCTTCCTTTCCTTTAATTTCCAGGAAAAATATGTGCATGAATACCAGTTAAAAATCTTAGTTCACAAACTGGGCTTCTAAATTGTGTAGGAAAGGCTTTCTGAAACCTCTGCCCAGGCCCTCAGTGCACAGGCAGGTACATCAGCCAGCTCACAGCCAGGCCGTGCTCCTTGCAGCTAGAACCAGACACACAGAAGTAATTATTTAGTCTGATTCTGATAAGAGAAAATTAAATGTAAATGCTGTACCTAGCTAGTGAATGGTGCAGCAGCCTGAATGTCTAATCAGGAGGTCTCAGCTGTGGCTAGGGAGAAAAAAAACAAAACAAAAAATTAGAGGAAAAGCAGGAAGTTGAAACCTGTTCTGAGCTTTCCAAGCCTTCTTCTCTTACCTGTCACTTGCTTCTTTTTTCCATGACTAACTGAAATACTGGAAACCTCAGTGGTTCCTCTAGATTGTTCTTCTAAGAATAACAACCAATTATTATATCCAGGTTAAAGGAGGAGCAGAAGTGAAATATCAAAATGTACTGTTCACACTTCTTTTATGCAGTAAACATTAAGATTAAAAGATTGTTCAACTTAAAAATTAATCTACTTAAATAAAATCTAATCTCTTTTTAGGCATGGCTACTAAGAAATGTCCTTTCCTTTGTAATAGCCTTTGGATATTATCTTATATTAAATAGATATATTTATTAATACTTTAGTGCATATATTTATTTTCATGATATAAAGCTCTGGTTAGAAACATGGAAAATTGATGGGGACCTCTTACTTTTTTTTTTCAACAGTGTGAACAAAGTTGAATTGTATCAATACCTTGCAAAACCCAACCTTCACCAGGCAGAGATAAAGCACTTATTTCCCCATCAAAGTAATCAGCTTCTGAAATTATTCACTGAAATATTTGAAAAAGCCAATGATTTTAAAGGAAGTTCTTTAATAATGCACAGATAATACATTGAGGGAACTGATTTATATGGGAATGGCTGGAGACACTATTAAATGTCAGAACATTTTCTCTTGTACTGTGTTTGCTTTGAGCCATTTTTGTCTTTTGCCTTCTGCTTTCATGGAAATCAGTAAATGTGAGACCTGGTCCCTAGAAGAGATCTCTGGTAATAGAAAGGAGCTTGTCCTTCCTCTTTGAAATCTGGAGTACAGGACATATACTGACCATTGGGAAGTGTCAGCTAAATTAGAACAGAACAGCATAACAGCAATCTGCTATGTCATCCCAATTAATTAATTAATTAGTTAAAATTAGACTTGTCAGTTTATATAGATCCCTGCATGAGGCCTGAAAGTCTCTGAAATATATAAACCCTTTTCTAGCGAGTCTCTCATTTTCTCTGGCAGAATTAAGCCCTGTAGAAGTGCAGCAATTATGTAATTAATGTGTTAATCTGAAGGTTTAAGAAATAAACAAGGAGTTTATCTAGCAAAGAATAAATTATTCTTGAAGCAGGAAGCAGATTGGCACTTGATTAGCTTTAACAAAATGTCCTATTTTCATGGACTTCAACAAACTGCAGCAAATTAGGCTTTGAGTAAATGAGGTGTCCAAGAGCCAGTAAAGAGAGTGTTATTGTTTGTTCCTATTTTTGAAGGATGACAAGGGAAAATGTCAGTAAAACAATGAAAGATGTAATTAAATAAAAATTATTTTTCTATTTGTGTGGAAAAAGCAAAGGCAGGCAGATGGGAGGAGAGAGGTACACCAATTAAAAAGCTAAGCTCATATCCATGAGTAATAATGCATTTACACAATGCTTGCATTAACCATTGTCCATCTGTAAAGCAGTAAATGTTCACTGCTAAAAGATATCCAGATCTTAAGTGTTTTAGGGGAGGATTAAAACATTATGGGTGCAACTGATGGAAAATTCCAGGGAATGAAGATTTAATGAACTAGCTGATTTTGTTAAAATGATACTTGAGATTGTAGAGTCAAATTGAAATAAACATCCTTGCTTTTGTATTCAAAAATTTTAATAATTGAACTTAAACTCATAAAGGTATGATTTAATCTGAGTATTGGAAAGGGACTAGAAATTAAAAGGTAGTGCAAAGATTTTAAAGGCAGTGTGTGATCCTCAGTGTTCCTAACTATGCTTGTGTTTCTTTACATTGGAAATGTGATATCACTGGGCATATGATTAGCAATAAACCCAGTGTTTTATCAGGTGTTTGAAGCAGGTTATAATAACATGGTATTAGAATTGCCTTTCAGTTGCTGGCTGATTTGGGATAGGTTTTCACTCCATGTGGCTCAGATATTATGAGGCAGATGGAGACTGACCATAGTTCTCTTCTGAATCCTCCTGACACAAGATGCCCTGCAGGGACTGTGGGGAGAATACAGCTTTGCTTTCCAGAGCTGCTCATTTATACACACACTCCTATCTGACTTTGTAACCAAAGAGCAGAAGACAGCCTGAATATGTAAAATGCCAATAAGAGCTGAATGATAGCTTCACCTTCTGGATTGTGTCTCCAGCCATTGTAGGTGGAAAGCAATCAATTTTATTGAGAAGCTTCTACGGAGTCTAATAAAACCTGCATAAAATTTTAAGCTGTAACAATTCCAATTTCTCTTCTCTGGCAGATTGATGAAGATAATTTTTCATTCTTTTGTCAGTATCTTAGTTAAACTCCTCCTGACTACTTGCATAAAGATGCTCTGAAAAAAAAATCAAATACCATTATTTGTATAGAAAAACAAGTGGAAAATACAGGTAAAACTAATTTCTCATGCACAGTCTCAAGTATTTAATCATTTAGAACTCAAGTCTAAGTGCTACCAAGTACTGGAAGTGAGAACAGTGTTTGGTCAGGAATTTCAGTGAAATCTGAAAAAATGTGATTTCAAAGATGAAAATGTAGTGCCTTTAAAATTTATTATGAAGTTCTCCAATTTATCTTACTCTTCCTTCTTCACCTTTCCCTCAAGAAAGTACTTAAAATTCCCTACCTACTTTCAGATATGAATTTTTTTCTCATCTGGCTGAGTGTGCTCATGAATAAGCACCTTAAATAGAGTGAATTGTATATTTTGTCTGGGTGTAGTATGCCTATACAGTACCAGAGCTAGAAAAGGAGCTGGGGAGTAGATGCCTTTCATACTGTTTATCTTTAGAGTCAGTATGAGGGTTTGAATGTGACAGTGATTTTTTTTTCCCCCCCCCAAAATCTCAGAAAAAAAGCCTTTTAAAAAATTATTATTTCTGGAATTATTTCATTGCTGTTATTGGATTTGTCTTTCATTTTTCAGTGGTTTATTGCTAAAGCTTACGAAAAAAACCCCACACCTCTCAAAATGGAAATTACCAGGCTTCTATTTAAGTGCTTGTAGACCATAGTCCTCATATTTATCTTTATCACAATTCTTCCAGACATATAATGGACATTTGAACTTTCTATTAACATATAATCTGTAGCATTATTAAAAGAGCTCTTATAAGATTAATAGTATGAAATTAATCTTGTATGGTGCAGTGAAGTTCAGAATTTTCTTGCCTTTAGAGGATTCGTAAAATTTTTCTTTTGATTAAATCCCTACTTTGAGAGTGAACTTGAAGAAATTGAAACGGGAAAATGTGTTTGCTCTAGGATTGGTTTGTGATAAATATTTGTGGAAAGCAGAGCAGGTTAGGTTGAAAAGGACAATAAAGACCTGGTGTTTGCGAGAACAGTTTCTTCACACTGGTAGCTGAGATGCTGGGATTTATTCCATAACCCTTCATGCAAATGAGGAAGCTGTAGCCTATTAGCAGGAATCCCAGCACCTGGCATTGAGTCACCAAGTCATGCATGGCCAGTGCAGAGCCTCCCCAGCAGAGAGCTCTTGCTCCATCCCCGTGGGAGCTGCAGCAAGTGGCCACAGCAGGAAGGGGGCTGGTGCTGAGCACCCCAGGCTCTGCAGCAAGCAGGGCTTTGACAACCCAGTGCCAGCACTCTTTGGCCACACTGCAAACTCAGGGTTGAAACCTTTTGCAGAGCAAACAACTTAGTCTCGGGAACTTTCTCTGATACCCTGAGGCCAGTGCTTCACTATTCTGTCACTTTTAAAATTGGTCGTAAGTTTTCACAACTAAGATGGACTCAATGCCTTCCCTTCATTTTGCTGTCAGTCCTTGTTATTTAAAATGTTCGTTTAGCTCTCTTCTTCACCTCCACATTCTGTGAAGTTTCTAATTACTACATAATTTTCCTCCAAACACAGTGCAAGCTGGATGGAAATATCCTTTTTTTTTTTTCAGTGTTGGGGAACTATTTGCAAGATGAAAATTGTTTTATTTTCTCAGCTGTTATGAAGTGAATTTATATTCAGTGTAAGTAGTGAAGTTCCAAGTGAAAGGAACTCTGTGGAAATTTTGCCGTGTGGTAACACCCTAATTTGTCATGCTGCCATTCATGAACCTCTGCTTGAGAGCAGTAAATGGAACACGTCTACATCAATTATTAGTAATTCACAGATTTTAAGATGCCATTAGTTTTTTGTACCAAACCCTTTCTGGTGATTAGAAAGGAAGAAAAACTTGGCAAAACAGAATTAATCCCTGGTCCTCATTTGTATCTGTCCAAAGTGGACTGGTTCACTTTCAATCAGTGCTAAAAGAAATTATTCAGTCTTCCAAAGAAATTACTCAGATTCATAATGCAGCACTGGACACCCTCGACAGCTTCAGCAAAATAATGGCTTTTGTTTTGTTTCCCTATAGAAATAGGAAATGACCGATTTGTACAAGAGGGGTCCTCTGTGTGTCCCATGCTGCTTTTCAGCACTCAGAGGTTTGGGACATGATATTGTAAAAGGTGATGTGTATGGCACATCTTAGTTTTGAAAATGAACTTTAATCTCTCAAGGAAAAGAAACATTTGGGAGCTCCAAAAGCAGATGTTTCCATTAAAGTAAGATCTGTGAATGGCTCAGGGCTGCGAACTCTGTGGATTTTGAGGTCCTGTTTTCACTGTAATACTGAATTGTATTCTTTTGATTCTTAAGGGAGCCATAGTCCCGCATTTTAAGACAGGCTTGTCATAAACTAATATAAACTTTTTGCAATAATCCTAACAATATATCAGGCTAAATTGAAATTAAGAGGTAGAAGTGAAAAAGCCTACTGTTCCCCTTCCTTCTCTCCCTGCCCAGAGGGAGGAGGGAGAAGATGCAGGGATCCCAGGGACATCAGGGATGCCTGGTTCCTCTGAAATGGCTCTTTTCCTGATGATTATTGTGAGATTTGCATGATGCAAGGGAGCAAATAGAAGCCATCAGTAATCTATTGACAGCACTGGCAGGTAATGTGGAGGAAGCTTCTTGTCACTGCTTAGGAGAAAACTTTTGATTTATGGGCCAGGTTATGTATTTGGTGTGGTGCTGGGACTGGCTCTTTATCTCTGATTCCTGACCTGCAAATTGGGATGCAAACTGAAAGGGGGAAAATTATATTTGCCTTTGTGTGGATATTTTATGCTTGGATTAGTGTTAATTTTCACATTTTTGCTAGGGATGCACTATTTGTTTTTTCTTGCCAGGTCTTTTTCTTCCTGTATAAAGGCTTCTCTAATAAGCTAGGTTTTGAGGGGTGTAAGCGTAGAGAGATAACATTCTTCACTAAATTAATGGAACTCTTGTTCAGGATTGGTGAAATTGCCAAGCTTTACAGGCAGTTAATTCAAAGTTTCAAGATCTTTGATTAGAACAGAAAATTTTGACCTTTCAGTTGGAGTCAGATTACTTCAATTAACAAATTGGAGGATGTATAATTACTGCAGCCCTATACTTTTTCTCCATACCATTTTTATCTAAGTCTGGAGACGTAGCAAAATATTTTTTTTTCTGTGACTCTATATGGTTGTTCCTTGAACACATAGAAAATGCAAGTCTAAAATTTCAATATCAGCATCTTCCTCTAGTTCCTTTAACCTAATTACCCAAATAATCAGATAACTGATATTTCATTATAAATGTTTTCAGTCTCTGTAGGCTTTTTAATTTCTTCCACTATGTCATATTTGCTGTCCTCCTTGGGAAAGGAGAAATATGCTCCCAGATGTATATTCTTTTCTCAAACTGGAACTTCAATCCATCACAATTCCAAGTTATATAAGGCATTGGGTTAATCTAATCTGAAGCATTCATATAATACTTTTCACCAGCATGTCATTACCCTATCTGTACTGTGCTGTCATATTCTCATGTGTTTGTTTTTCCTGAGTTTGATTATAACCTCATAGCCCACCATTTTTTCTAAAGGCTCCATCAAAATGAAATCTGCTTAGAAAACTAAACGCAAACAAACAAAAACAGGAAGAAAAACAGCTTTAATTACTGTTTTGGAAGGCATCTGAGATGCTTTTTTACTTTGATTCATTGATGCATCAGTGCTATGGATATAACTGAAGTGTTTATTAACCAGTTTGCAAACTGTGAATTATTTTAGTTGCCCTTCTGCAGCCTGAGTCTAATCTGAATGTACCCCCTGGTTTGATCCCTAGAAATTAACACACAAGCAGCTACAAGTCTCATGGCTTTTCCCTTAGAAGTTTATTGGATGTGATACAGCAAATAATCACAATTTCTAAAGAAAGAAATTATGTTTATATGATTCTTGGGCTAGAAAAACAACAAAACTTAACATTTTGGTTATGGCCAACTTGTGAAATCTGTCACCCACTGTTGTAATTTATATGTGGCTATATTTGCAATTCTCTCTCTGTAACAGAGCGTTCTCATAAGGTTAATGTCAATCTAGGAAACTAAGAATTGGTTTAAAATAAAGCTGCAAGAACTTGAAAAGCTTACCTGCCAAGGAAAGCATCTTTGCTTGGTATGGTTTGTTTAGAAACAAACCATAACCCCATGTTCTGAGCTCAAATTGCTGGAAAGAACTAAATTTAACAGAGAAAGCTGACAGAAAAAGAAATGACATTTTTAACTTCACTTAAATGAAATGTGTTTTTTTCCTTCACTAGTCCTAGTCTCAGATTTAAAAAACCAATTACTTCTACTGGCAAATCCATAGGTAATAGCTGTGCTGAGACTTCCTTTCCAGCAAAAGCAAGCTGTTAGTTTCTGCATACACTTGGCTGGAGCGATGTTTCCCATTGAAGGTGGGCTCTCCAGGGTGCAGCTTGCTATTTGGTTTTAAACTTATCAGGCCATTAATGTAGTAAAACTCAACTAAAAAAATTGAGCTTGCAACCTCTTTCTGCTCCCTGGGAGTGAATAATGTGGCAAGAGCAGCCCTCGTTGGCCATGCATGAGCTGCTGAGCCCCGCCAGGGCACCAGGGCAGGCCAGGGTGTGGGGATTGCTCCCAGGGACCTGTGTGACAGCAGACACGGCTCCATAGCAGCCCTGCAGCTGGATTTGTGCTGCCCTGACCTCACCTGAGGGCAAGGAATGACAAACCAGGTGGAGGAGTTTGGGCTGAGATCGGCACTGGGGTGTCTCACTTAGGCGAGTGGATGCGATTTCAGAGCTTTGAGAACTCCTCAGCTGGAGTGATCTCCAGGGGATTTTTAGCTCCACCTGTGTCCTTTAATTTTGAAGACTCAAGTCTTCAAAAATTTGACAGTACTGTGGAAGTCAACAGACAGCTTTAAGTGTTCCCTTATGTTTTGAACAGCTTGAGATTCAACCTAAGAATCATTTAATCCCATATTATTTATGAGAGAAGTGCTCTGAGGTACAGTGAGATATCTTGTTAGGTCAGAAATAAATTATAGTCTCTGGAAGGACCTTTTTTTTTTTCCCCAGTAAAAAGGCAAGAGGATTGGATTGCTGAACAAATTTTTAGACAAAATTCTTTAGGGGACCTAACCCTTTGTGGTTAGCTTAGGAAAGAATCAAAGGGGACAAGGGAACAAAACTAGTCACAGATCATATGAATTTTTCAGAACTAGATTATATTAAAGGTCAGCTTTCATTTGGAATAAAATTGTTTAATTTAGGTTTTACATACTGGTTTTTCCTGGGATCTTTTTGGGGCGTCTGCATCAATTTCTTCCCGTGCCTGTGCTTGCCAGAGCTAGTTTAGGCAATCAGGGCAAGTAATGCAGCTCAACAGAAACTGCACTCCCACTGTAAGATGAAGCAGTAATAAAAGCAGTTTTGATATCCTTAATGTATTGGACTGTAAATTGCATCATAACCAGCAAAACTATCCTTTGAGAAGGGACTCAATAACTCTGTCAAGGTATCTCATTCCCTCTAATTATTCAGACCACCCAGTTTCTCAAAAGATCAAATTAAAACCAATAATTTAGACTTGAAATGCTCAAGATGAGGATTATATTTTTATAGCCTATCTCTAGTCTCTCACTGGGCTTCGTCTGAAATTTGTGGCATACACAAAAATGAAGTCTTAAGCCACTATAAAAATAGATCCTAATCACCCTGAGGCTTGAACAGAAAGCTGATGACACATTTTGTATTTCTCTGTCATTATTATCAGGCTTCTTATTTAAAAAGAGCAGGAGAGAAATAATTTTCTTTCTAGCTGCCTCAATATTTACTGTGCTAGCCAGGAAAACAGTCAGCACTCAGCTATGCAACACAAATTTTCTTTCCATAACACCATTTTTTATTATGTGTACTAGAGCACAGTATTTCTTTAAAATGTGTATTGTATGTTTATGAAAATATTTGTTTCAATTCCTTTTTCATTTACAACTGAAAGCAAAGTAAACCACAACATCAAGTTTACCCTGTTTCAGGAATGATATTGTTCCTTTATTTTTAAAGTCATTATGGTGCAGTCTGGCCATGTTAATGACATCTAATTATATCTTTGAGTATTGAGTGTTTTGAGTAATAGTGTAAATATTGTAAACACAATTCATAATCTGTTTCTCAGATCTGTATTGTGTGTGCTTCCTGTAAACTATTAAATCATGGTTACACCCCCTTATAAAAAAGTGAGTTATACCAGGATATTTTTGATTGACTGAGAGCAATTTCTGTTGTTTGCCACTATAAATTACAGTATTTACAGTAGATACAATTAATATTTTCAAAAGTTTGAGACAAGATATTGGCAGAAGACTAGTACTGAAGTATATAAATGGACTCTCCCTTTCTTTAGATATGTACAGCCATCTTCACAACTTCTGAATCTTTATAGTGGTATTTTAGAGATGTACATAGCTTCTTTAGCATCCTGTTCTTTTCACACCTAAAGTACAAGGACACTTAACAATGTTTTAAGCTTCACAGCTGGTGGATAATGGTACATCAGCCTGAGGCCATTGTTCCATATGCTGCAGACACTACAGCAAATAGCTGCTACTTAGAAGCAGGGATTTTCTTGGCTTTGACTTCAATTTTTTATTTTAACAGCAAAGACATCCATGTTGTCCATTCAAAGTCCATTCACCATGGGAAATGCCAGATACAGCCATATATGTAGTTTGCCTTAAGGAAATAATTCAGTATTTATCTCTTCTAAATCATCATGTATGGTATATTCAGTGAGATTTTCCAAAAGAAAACAAAAAACTTAGAAAATATTTATACAAATACAGAAATAATGTTAAAGCTGTTAACTTGGAGTATGTACGTGGCCTTGCTTTTCTCTTTATGTCCTTTTTATGGGTTAAAAATAATTCATCATTAGACCATTTTTAAATGAGTCTAAAGTAGAGATTTTCTCTTTTATTGAAGGTGTCTTTGGCTTTTTGTTCTCCTGATGGTGGTACTGTCCTGCTGGAGACATTTTGATCATGTAATTAATATTTTGCTGAAGACTTCACTGGGATTAATTACACTGTCTATACCGTGGTACCCACTGGACAAGAAAATTACAAATGGCCTCTTTATGTTTAACTGGGCAGAATTGTTTCTATGATGACATAAAAGATCATACACTAACTTTTGCTTTTAGCTGAAGTTAGGTTTTCTGGGTAGAACAACAAAATAGTAAATGAAATGTAGGCTGCAAGTGACAGGCTAAATGTTATTACAAGAAACTGCATAACCATAAAACCAAAATCCTAGAAACTGCTGTATTAATCCTGGGGAGTAGTAAGAGACAGCATTTTGATGTGAGCTGGTTTGGACAGCTATTCATTATTCATTGTAACCTACACTCCTAACTACAACTGGTGCCTCTAACTTTAAGTATGGAGAAACTTCACATAAACCAATAGATTTTTAAAAGTTTTGTTCACAGCTCAAGTGAACTTGCACACTGCAAGTTCCACAGCAAGGGATGGAGAGCTCAGTGAGCCGTCAGCCATCCTCATTCTCAATTCTGCAAAAGGAAGCAGCAGGGCAGAGAGAGGTCCAAGGTTAAGTGTGTGGTGGGCTAAGTGATGAAAGAAAATGATGTTACATTCTTACTCTGGGATTTCTTAATTACATATCCTGTTCCTGCAATATTCATTTCAGTTGTATGTTCTTGAGCAAGTTCTGAGTTCCTCGGGCTTTTTCTAAATCATGAATGATGTTTCTTTCCTGCTGTAAATTTATTCACAGAGACTATTTTGTAATATTTACTCAGTTGATCATTGAATGGAGAAAATATTCTTACCTTAAGAGGGAACAATGCCATGCCATTCTTTAATTCAGTCATATCACTGAATGCCATTTGCAAAGCTGATGGTGTCAAAATGCTCTGGTGTTGTTAATTGGATGTAACAAATGAGAATTGTTTCAGAGTATTTTTCTCAAGCTGTGGAGGAAGGTATGAATTAGATATGTGGCAAAGTGACAAAATTCACAGTTAGTGCATCCTGAGATGCTTGATGCTGCTTGTATCTTTTCAACATTCAAATGTTCTTTTCCATATGGGTTTCTATGGCATGCTGTCAGCATCTTTGTGTGATGTCCAGAAAGCTGTAGGGCTTTACATTTCTTTCACCTCCTCTTCAGCAGAAAGTGTGGGGACTCTCAAATTTTAAGGCATTAGGGCCGTTTTTCCAATGATATTGGGCTTTATTACTTGGCACTTGCTTCAGGTGAAAAAAAATAAAAATAGGGACAGTGTAAGAGGTAGGAAAGTAAAAGAGATACAGTGCATTGAGGACCTGGAGAAATTTATTCCACAGTCTGGACTCTGTTGTTGAAGAAGCGGAAGCCTTCCTCCTGGGCTGTTGATCAATCTTTGGCACGTCTTGAGACAAAGAAAGAGAATCTCAGAAGGAAATAATGAGTGACTGTAAGTCAAGAGCTTGAAAAAATAGAGAAAAATACTGTCTTTCATCTTGCTTGTTGCTCAGGAAATTAGCAAAAATAGTATAATTTTTCCTAACTTGGAACCTCCCTGATACAAGTGATTTTTTTTTTTTTAATTTTTTTTTATTGATATATTCTGCAAGGTGATGAAGGTTTTGATTTTGGCTTACGGTCTCTCAGCCAGCTAATGAGAAAGCATCATGCTCAGGGCCAGTAGTGAGTGGTTGGTGTCATGAGTGATTCAAGGAAATAAATTAACACAGAGGTTAGAAAATATTTCAGTTGCACTTTGCAAGTGTGGTAATATATTGAAACTAAAGAAGTGAAGCTATTTCAGTGGCGAACTAAAGGAATGAATATTTGTAGTTGAAAACCCTGGAAGTGTATAAGAGTCTTGTTTTCATATTAGTTGCCTTTCCCAGTGCCCACGTATGTGTTTACATAATAGTGGCATCATGTCTTTCTGCACACACAAGAACAATTCTTCTGCTATTAATTATTTTATGTCAGTTTCTTCATGCAGTTTAAAACAATGAGCCATTTTATAGCAATCTAAAAAAGTCATATACACACATACATATGTAATCTTTCATATTGTTTTTTTAGGTGTTTTAACTCAAAAAGCCTGCTACTGTAAATGTGCCAGTGCTTAGTCTCAGTAACTGTTTTACTTATGTCATCTCATGTTAATACACTGATCCAGAGGCTTGCAAGTTAAGTAGCTGTTCAGTGTTATGCTTCATCAATATTTTGTGTGTTATATGAATTATCTCAGTGATTATGCAGCCTCAAAGATTAGGGTTATGCAGTCTTAATGAATTAATTATAAACCTGTGTGAAAATGGCCACAGTTTACTATTGCTCCGTAACAGCAGGATAAGAAAGGAATGTGTTTCTCATTTAATGGCAATAGTCAATAGGTTGTGTGCATCATTAGACCAAGTTCTACACTCCCAGACTGAGTTGTAGGTCTGTTTTGACAGAAAGCAGAAAAGTGTGAGTCTGGCTTGGGTTTTGCACATTTCTGCCCTGTTTAATTAAATGGCATAAAACCCCTTGTGATGACAAGTGCTAACTTCCTTCAGCTTTACACATTGTTTCGTCATCTAGAGAAAACTGGAAGAAATTTTGTCCAAGAGAAAGCCAGTGAGAAGTGACAAGTTGCACTGGCCTGCAGGAACTCATCATGTTAACTCCCTGGTGGAGAAACTAATGTGTGTCATTGTATTGCATGCAGTGAGTCGAGACTGGAGGGAACAGGGCTTGTTTAATGTGCTTTAATTTGCCAAAACATAATTGCAGCATTCAATTTTGTCCATGACTGGTAAAGACCTTAAATTTAGAAGTTACTGTTTATTTTTTTTTTTAGTTCACAGTATTAAACAAATTCAATTGTGACAAAGATGAAAGGATAAATCACTAATATTTACTCAAAACAAAAAAACCCAAAATAACAAGATACTAGGATCCATGCAATAGGGTATTGAAAAAATGAAAGCAATTAGTTGTTTTCCTGTCCAATTTTGAGTGTTTGTGACTTAAAATGTACTTCATATATAGCAAATAAGGTGCTTCATAGTGTTTAATGTAGTTATCTCCTTCGTTGGAAACATTGCTTCGAAATAGATATAAATAGGTGTGTAAAACATTCTCCTTTGCAGAGCAGAGATAATCCTGTGGATGAGACATTTAGCTGAAACCAGAAAAGTTTCCTTTTCTACCTCAAGTTCTATGTTGCCCAACAATATCTGAATATCCCAATTACTGTAGCTGTAAAATAGAAGGGTCAGTTCATATTTCCTTTGCCTTGTTGGCTTGGATTTTAGTAAACTTCAACATCATAAAAGCCATTCCTTACTTCATCAATGATGCCTACAAGTAATCATGAGCTCAGTGGCTCAAAATGTTTCTGCTGTGTAATAATCATAACCCAAGATAATATCAATATTTAAAACCTCCTAAAACCTCAATATTTGAAATCTGTTTTTAGCAGAGGACTCATGAGGTAGAAGTGCCACACTTCTCTTTGTTCTTGTAAGGAGTTTTCCTAGTCAGGATTTACTAAACATTGAGCAGCACTCTCAATGCTAATATCTGTGTGGTCTGTAAAAGATGGTACCACTGAAGATTCCAAGGCACCACTGTGATTTTAACTGGTATGTAAATCATTCCAAATTGATTTAAAAACACAGAAGTGGAAAATTATGGAATACAAGTTGAATGCACAGTTGTTAGATTAGAAAATAATTTATTAAATTAATCTGGAAGAGCAATTCTGGCCTCATTGCAAGTTACCCTTCAGGTCACAGAGGAGCTCTGCTCACCCCTACCTGTTCTATTCTGATGCACCACACATAATGTAACTGAATGCTCCCTTCGGAAGGCAAGAAATTTATACATAAGCAACTTGCAACTTGTCCCCTTTGTGGGGACAGGTTGCTAAGCTCCTCCCAGAAAAGGAAATCACATCTAGAAATACTGAAAAGGAGAAAAAGCTACCCTGTAAATATTCAAGATTTCCTTATTTTAAACTTTTTGTCTTGGTGGTTTCTTACCATGGAGGGCACTTCTAAGAAGTTACTTTAACCTTAAAGTCTTCAGTCTAGGAGGTTTTGCTTTCTATTTCCTGAAGTTTTATCCAATTAAACACTCTTTTTAATATATCAAATGCTAAGAAGCAATGACATCAATATGACTTGCATTTTTATGCATTTTATAGTAGCTCTACCATTCAAATGGATGGCTTTAATGCTTTATTTCCATACAGATTTCCTGATTTACATGTGGACTAGAAGTACTGTGATAATTTTTAAAAGGCTTTCCGTGGAGAAATTTGTCTAATTTACAGCGTCAAAGGGAAGTACCAAATCCTTTAACTGTGTTTGATCACAAAGAAATAAGCTGCATCCGCAAAAAGAATGCTTTCAACATTTCTAATTAAGTAGCTTAGGAGAAAATATGCAGCCATTTTGTTAATACCACACTTCTTACATAAATGGCACTTGAGATCAGCTGCACGCTTAGTCACACGAGTCTGTGAATAATTCATCAGGAGACACGTCACCCTGGTCAGAAAGAAAAGCTTTGCAGTGTAAGTAACCTTATCAGTGGTTATCTTCTTTCCTAAGCCTCAGGGAAGAGATGAGCCACCGAAAAATACTCATGTATTTTGAACACAAGGAAGGTTCTGGAATTTGCTTGACAAAACACAGATTTGGTGTGCAAACAAGACATTTGTACCTCTGGAGATGTGATGTCACCTATTTGCTTATTCAAGACCCTTTGAAGATCTGTGTCTGTTTTTTCCAAACATTTGTAACATATATCTTTATCAACTATTTCCTCTGTAAAAGGTTTGTATAACATCACAGGGAAATGCTGTTCAGGTCACGTTTTGTCAAATTTTCATTGAAGCTGTCTATTAATTTTGTTTTATTGATATATCATTGACAGCTTGTGAACTATACCTTCAAGCTATTGTTTATAATACAATAGATAAAAAAATATTGTCTGGAAAAAAGTACACTTCCTTTTGAAAAGTACCAGCAGTAATAAGTGAGAAAAACTGTTGTGCTGATGGTGAGAAATTAAAATTACACTGATATTAAATAAGCATGAAAACTTGGCATCTGTGCGCTGTGCTCCAATACCACTCTAATTTCTTAATGGAACCATACTTTGAATATCACATTCAAAAAGTCAGACAAATTTTTAAAAATATTTGGACACTTTCTTGGGTGAAAATGGAGTGTGACAGAAATGGCCTTGTGGTGTGCATGTTCCTTACGGGTACTGTTGCTAAAATATTTGGTGTCATGGAGAACTAACAGGGCAAGTGCAGTCTGTATTCACCTGACTGCTGCCAAGAAAATATTTTGAAGGCATGGGACAAATTTATCAATTACAGAAGTGTAATAATAACAATTTCAACTTTTGAAGACAAGCATGTATAAAATCACCTGGTGTAAGAAAAGCTCCAGGAGCAAACAAATGAAAGCAAGCAGTTTCTGGCAGTGAATATCCACAGGTGGGCAGCTGGGTGTGCCCTCTGGCAGGACATCCTGCACCAAAGAGAATCTGAGTATTACAGAGGGTGGTGGAGACGCACAGGGTTGAGCAGTGAGCACAGAAAGATTCCCTGAGGCTCATTTGGGTCCGTACTGGGCAGTGTGTGTCTGCAGAGCTGTGCAGATGTGCAGTGGCAGAATTATACATTTGATTGCTGCACAGCTCTAATGGGACAGTCGATCAAAAGTACTGGAAGTGTAGCAGAATTTTTCATCTGGGGTTGCTGCAAGCCAATGAGCATTTCTATCACTCCAGAGATAACGATCAAGCACTGTAATTGTCCAGTGAATTTGTGCACAGCACCAGAACAACCACTTGGTTCTTCATGTCCTCACAAAAAGCACTACTTACATCCATTCCTATTTGTGAAAGGTGTCACTTATTTTTGCAGGAAACTTTTTTCTGACTATCTGGTGAAGGGCCTTGCTCTTAAAATAAGAGCTTCTCCACAAAATTTGACCCATTTTTAATTTATAGGCTTTTTAAAATGTCACTTTATTTTTGGGCCTTTTAGAATTAGGCCATAATGAAGGCCCTTAAATATTATTTACAAGTTATAGTGAGCTGGATTATTTCCCATTGTATTTCTTATTTTTATTCAGATGACCCTAAAAATGATGTTTGTAGATTTTCAACCATTTAAGTGTTCAACCATTTAAAATTTTTATCCAGCCAGCATTACTTTTTTCTTGTGTGGGTGGACATCAGTCAAGCAAAAATTCATTCAAGTCAGGGAAGAGGAGTTTGGCCTACAGAAACCTTCATCAGAGTGCTCTAGAGTGATCTACAGACCCTAAATTAGTTGGCCCTTATAGCAGCTCATGTGGCAAGATGTACTCTTTACCTTCAATAAGTAGATTTTTTTTCCAACTCATTCCCCAAGTGTCTCTAGTGAAACTGAAATTTCCAGTGCTTTATGCGTGTGGGCAGAGCTGAGCTGCACCTGGGTTGAGAGAAGCATGAAAGAAAATTTGGATGACAAAATGCAAATTGCATTTGTGCTGTTTTCTAGTCTGTTTCCTCAGTCATCTGAGGTCTGCAGATAAAACTGCATTTTAGTTCATAACGTTTTTTGTGCTTAGCTCACATAGTTTGTAGTCTCTCATTTCAAGAGAAGTAAATGTAACTCTTCAAAGGCTCTTTAGGGGTCTCTTTGATGAGTGTCATTTATATCCATTTTGGGCTGTGTCTGTTTTTTTTCCAACTCATTCCCCAAGTGTCTCTAGTGAAACTGAAATTTCCAGTGCTTTATGCGTGTGGGCAGAGCTGAGCTGCACCTGGGTTGAGAGAAGCATGAAAGAAAATTTGGATGACAAAATGCAAATTGCATTTGTGCTGTTTTCTAGTCTGTTTCCTCAGTCATCTGAGGTCTGCAGATAAAACTACATTTGCTTAGCTCACATAGTTTGTAGTCTCTCATTTCAAGAGAAGTAAATGTAACTCTTCAAAGGCTCTTTAGGGGTCTCTTTGATGAGTGTCATTTATATCCATTTTGGGCTGTGTCTGGTATGATGGCTGAGATTTTACAGGAGCTTAGCCCAGAGTTTGGAAGCAGCCATTGAGGAAAATCTCACAGGATGATCAAAGTCATAGTGGCCAGTTCTGAGTGCTTTCCTTAGAGTTTCTAGCAGGTTTCTCTGCTCAGGTGACTTGAAATAAATGATTGTATAAAATCAGCCATATGAAAATGTTTAAATTTTAGTCATCGCACACCAAAATCATCTGGATTGCCAATGGAAAGCAAATAACAAGGGAAATTTCCCCAGATTTCCCTCTGGTACATGAAGAGTAAAACAGAGAGACAAGGGACAGCAGAAAGTGAATTATACATGAAACACTTGCACATGGATCAAAGAGAGAAAAGAGGAAATGGTGAAAACCAGGGAGAACAGTTTTACCCTTTGCTGCTTATCTCTGTAGAGGTGTTCAAGGTTTCCATAGAAACTTGAACATAGCCTGAATTTGGGGGAAAATAGAATTTCTTCCATTTCTGTTTAACTGCTATGAATGCCATACACAAACTGATGTGGGGTTTCTGTTTTGCATAACTAGGCCAGCTACTTCCACAAAAAGCAAATTAATCTTCCACTGAAACAAATTAATCTATTGAGCCTCATGGTGAAATTATGGATCTAGGTTATTTTTACATGTCACTGGAACAATTTTGGTCATAAAACAAAGCTCAGTGGCACTAGGAGTTAAAATGGCGTTTCTTTCAGCAGGTGATGCAGTTACATTGTATTGGTTAAAGTGATTTCTTGAAATATACATCTACAATTTCTACTGTGTCAGAAATAATGATACTTTAAAGGAACACTCCTTTACTCCTTTTTTTTTTTTTTTTTTGGTCTCCCTGCAATGTGTGATATTGGCTTTTGTTAAAAAAGAATGAGCATATAATGTGGTACTTTGCAATCTAATGACTAATACCTAGAAATGGATTAAGATTAATTAAAAATAGGTTGCTATGTAAAATTATATACATAGCAAATGTGTTGCTTATAGCTGGTGTATAGCTTTGGGGGTTTTTTAAGGATGGTTCCATGTATCTGTAATTGGTTCAGATACTTTTAACCTGAAGAAGCTGACAGTTACTTAGGCAATATCACCTCTCAGTAGTGTCAAGGTATGAAAGGTTTTTTTAATTAAATTCATGAGTATGGGCTAACTTTAAAAGCATGCCTGACTTCCATAAGAATTTGAGTTAGCAATTAAAGGTGTTCATCGTGGATGGACAATTTGCTCAACTGTAGTCTGCAAAACATCTCCTGTAGAATGTGCCCAGTTAAAGAGTACCTTCTCAATCTAATTTTAGAGAGTGGGATTGTGTGTGTGTCTACAGTGAAATATGGACCTGAGTGTGTCTCAAGGGAAAGGCAGATATTCCTTCCTGTTAGAGAGCAGGAAGACACTGCAGGCCTAAGAAGGTGGGGATGACATTCCCAATCTTTGTTCCAAGGACTTTATGCCATTTTTGCAGTAATTGGACATACAAACTACTGGGGAAAAAAACTGGCAAGGAGCAGAATATGGGATTCCCTGCTGTGAAATGAGAGGCAGGAAATGAGGGGCATCACTGGGTACAGACACACTAATGATGTGTGTGGCTGGTGGGGCGAGCAGGGCTGCTGCCAGAGCCTGGCAGGGCAGTGCCCTCCTAAACCTCATTCTTGGGCTTTAATTCATGGCCACCCCAAGGTGCTGCTCAGATTTTGTTCACTTTCAATAGTTAGAGGCTGTCCACTGCGTGCATCACTCATAAAGTATGGACACGTGTGAAACACAGCTCTGCCTGTGGTTGAAAATAATAGGCTCAATGATCGGGTGCAGATTTTTAGAACTCCGAATTTTGGGAATTCAGTTCTCTGTAATTATGGCAGATTGAAAATTTCAGCGGAGTTTTTGTTGTTGGTTTTCCCCTTTTTTAAATTTCAATTGAAAAGAACTCCAAAAATCTTCCGTCTACACTAAAAATTAAATAGATGTTACTATTTCTGTGCGTATAATATTGTTGATAAGGAATAGATTTGTACTTAGAAGTACATGCTTTGAAAAATTTGTCTGTTGAAAGATAACATATTATGGAAAAATATTGAATGAAAATAGAATTTTCTTGATATTGTACCTAAAATTTTAACAATATTCCCATTGTTAACATTTAATATTTGTGAGTTATATCTAATAATTTACTTTTATTGTGATGATTAGTTACACAAATTTTCTTTTCTCTTTTAGGATCCCGCCTATTCTTTTATTGTAAACGACACTTCTTATGCTTCTTTTATTTTTCTTCTTTATGAATATTTTCAAAATGAAAATAAATAGTTCACAGTACGCATATTTTAGCAGTATTAATATTGTAGCTACAAGTATTCTGATTTTAATTCTTTGCTGTGTCAGTGGGCTTATTGCAATGATGGTTTAATCTGTGCTATTGGTTGGGCATCTCCAAGTCGCTGAAAAGGATCTCTGATTTCCATGTAATGTGAACCAAGGTCAGTACCTCATAGTCACCCCGAAAAAATCAATGTACAATATTTCATACTGCGTTGTTTCCTGAGGAATATTGGCAGAAAACCTCTGGTTCCAGCAGCCTGGAAGCTTGAATGTTAAATTGAGGACATTTTTCTCATTAAAATTATTTTAATTATACTTTTCATTAGTGATATAATGAATAAATATGAATTAAAATCATAAAGCAGTGTTTAGTGTTGCACTAAACAAGAGGGGAGCTGCCAGATACTAGTGAATACAGCTTGTTGAATTACTGGAAAATATAAAACACTGGGGGGGTGAGGGCTGCCCTTTTCCTGCCCTCAAACAGGGTACCTCAGAACATCCACAAAATTACCCCAATGCAAAAGGTCTGCCTGACTCAGCTCTCCTGACACTCTCCAATGTGATGATAATATTTGCTTAAGTTGTTCATAGGATGAAATTTTTAAATATAAGTGGCTAAAAAGTAATAAAAAAGACATAAATTAACAATAGAGTTTTTGCAAATGTCAACAAATAAAAAACATTTAGGAAGAGTTAATAAGGAAAACCTTAACTGAAAAAAATGTCTGATACTGAAACTCTCCTTTAAATGTCTGTACCTGTGGTGGATATTCCACATTTACACTGTCAATATCTTGAAGATCTGAAATGCACAGTTAAAATACTCTGTTAATATGCACTGATTTTAAATATAAAAGCATAGATGCATACAAGAAGAATTTCTAGGAGATCTGATTCATGTTTTATTAAAACACACTTCAGTGTTTCTCATTACCCAGGAACTTGACTCCTGTTCACCCTGCATATTTTTAAAAGAAATTTATTTTATTTTAAAGAAGTTCACTTCTTTAACCCATCCCTGTACATATCTGCCAGTATTATATCCCCCTGTACATAGTAAAAGAGCTTTAATCTGAGATTATCTCACATGTTAAAATCCATAGACAGGAAATACTTCCTTGGTAGTGAATAAGATTAACAAATACAATAACCTGGATATGATGTGGGATTAGCAGGGCTATCTATTTTTAAGCATTAGAGCTCTGCTATCATTCCATTCCTTGAAAACACAGCAGAAATTGCTTGTTACTTTGGAGGAGTCTAAGCCTTGAGAAATTAAAATTAAAAAAAAAAAAAGGGAAGAAGAGGGAAGAAAAAAATCCTTTTTCTTTAGGCTACAGCTAATTTGAACTCTTGAAGTTTCCATAAATACTGTTTCCTTAATAAAGAGCTGATTGATTGGTTCTAACATCCTTCAGAGACTTAGGACCTTGTTTTATAGACTTTTTCTAGTGAATTTATTCCCTGGTTTAAATCTAAAAAGTCCAGCTGCTTCCAGTGTGGAATTCTTAATGACTGAAATATTGGATTTATTTAGTAAAGATAAATAGGACAGCATTTGTAGCATTAGGGGAAAATTAATTGACCAATCTATAGCAGAAGGCCTCAATCCCACAATTCAAATTCATGGAGACCATTTGTGTGAAAGTTAATGCCAGCATTTTACATCATTAAAATGAACAATATGATCCATGGGATGCCAATATAACAGCTCTCCAGGAGCTGAAAAATTTACGAAGAGAGTTACCACTTACTCTGTTGTTGGAAATCCTTGGAAAATGCTTTCCTAAAGCTCCTAGATATTTTCGTTTTACAGTAGGGGCACAGGTGTGTGGTTTCACAATCTAGTTTCTGTTAAGTTGTTTAGTAGTAAATACACTTGATTTTATACTAATAAGTTAAAATAGGCCAAGATTTTTCATTTATTACAACATTAGTAACAGATGTAACTTGGTATCCTGTTTATTAACCAAATAGTGTTAGGAAATAAATAACACAATGTGAATTTTTCATTGTAATAAGACTGTTGTGTAGATCTAAAAAAAAAAAGTGTTTTTGTATGAATTCATTATGGTTACAGGATGCTCTGGAGGATGATATTAGACAAACTGTTTTTCCAAAGAGAAATTATTTAAGTGAAGTCCTTGAAGGCAGTGACACAATTTCATTAATTTTATAAGCACTAGTTTCAGTGAGCATTCATTTTTTACCAATTTCTAGATCTTTTGAGAGTTTTTTTCCCCTTGGGCATGTAATCAGGGGACTGTGATGTTTGTTTTTGTCTTAATTTAGGGGGGTTTTTTTGTTGTCATTATAAGATGGATATATATAATTGTTTTATCTCTGCCCTGCTATATAAGGAGATAGTGTAAAACTTCTATAGTGACCATGTTTTACATTCTTGCCCTATAAATTGTAGAGCTGGACAGACTGTGGGTGATCTTGAGAGAAGAATATTCATGACACTACAGCTCTGAAATTCTTAAAATCCCAGCTAAACTTTTCCCAATTTTATCTTTAACAAAGAACCTGGTGGAAAAGCTATGCAGGAATAGCAATAAAGAATCCATTGCAGTGCATGACATTCCATTTCCTTGGAGCTGGGGAGATTAATGAACTTGCCTGTCGGTTGGTGCTACCTCTGGTGTTACAGAAATAAAGTGCCCATGACTATAATGCAGCCTCTCTTGCTTGGTCAAAGGCAGCCTTCCTTTCAAATAGGTTCCTTTGGATCATTTTTCTTTCTAGTTTTTACTGTATTAGCATACCAGCATTTTAAGGATGTTAAAGAGTAATTGATTCTAGACACAAAGTGTGTATTTAATTTCATTTGTGTGAAGATTAGTCCCTGAATATTCAAAATTGGGTATCTAAGGATAGGTACTTAAAATTTAGATATATAAATGTGTGACTTGATTTTGAAAGTAACTCTTGAAAAGAAATTAACATTTAAAATTAACCACCTCTGAAAATGGCATATTATAGTTATGGTATGAAACTCTAAGGACTACAGGAAGAGAACATGTTGCTTCAAACATTTAGAAATTAATCAAAACAAGACCCAGCTACTAGTGGGGATGAGGTTCAAGGAAATATTTCCAAAATTAAGTTATAATTATGACATTATTTTTCAACAATCCTGATGTGTGGTATTTTAATGTTCTGTCCCAATTTTCCAAATCTTATCATATATTTTTGTAATTCAGGGGACTTGCTTCCTTTAACATTGTGTAGTATATGAACAAGATTTTCTCAGGTCATGCTGCTCCTGAGTGATGTTCTTTGCATGGATTTTTGTCAACAATTCATGTTGACCTCACATGCAGGCCATTAGGGGGACCTCTGTCTCTCAATGAAAATAGGAACATTTTGAATGTCACTTTTAGTATGCAATTGGGAAAATACTATTCAAATATGTACAAATAAGTTTAAAAACTTAGCTGCTAGACGTGTAACTTTTGCTTAATTCAGGTCAAAACAAAGTTCAGAGCGTCCCAGATGGTAAGTAAGGTGTCAGGTGTTCTCTGGGTGTTTAAACAGAAGGAATTTTTTTCCATATTTTTATGATCTGTTAGGTATTTTCCCAAGAGATGGGAATTCACTTTTCACCAAAAAACCCTTTATTTGACTGAAACTCAACACACCCACAACAGCTAGGAGCATGATTTCCCCATTTAGGTTTTTTTTTTTTTTAAATAAACCATTTAGACTTCAGTTTTTTGATTGGGTGGTATTTTTTTTATTTCCTCCATGGCTCTGCACATATCAGTATCCTCCAGACATAGAAATGTTCATGTTTCCATACTTGAAATTAAGAAGGAAGAAGTAAAGATAAAGAAATGGTTATGGTGGATTGTGTGAGAAGCCAGTGAGTTTCTTTGAAATATTAATAGTACAATTTTAGAAATTTTGGGCAGATTAGATGGAATGTGTTGAATATATCTGTTTATATCTTCTAATCGGTGCTTCAAATGTGAAAATAGTAAATATCATGCTTTTCATTTCAAGAATACTATTTTAGAAAAGAAAACTACATACAGCTAAAACTATTGGATGGTAATTTCTCCTACTTGATAGAAAAACCTTATCCCGAGGTATCTCACCAGTAAGAGAGGGGATATATAAAGAAATTGCACAAAACCAGATGTTGGGCTCAGATTATGCAAGGATGCCTGGGGAAGGGTTAACTATTGTTGCATTATACTCTTGGAAGAGAATTAATAAATAGAAGAAAATACATAGACAGTATTATAAGCAACGGAATTTCTCTTTATTTTACATAATATTGGTGGGCATCCCTGCATTAGAGCAATCAGTGAGGAGAACAAACTTTAGAAGGCCTTTCACAGCTTTGTCTGGGATGTTCCTCTGCCTTTCTTATGGAACTCTCCTGAAACACCATGAGCTGCAATGAGCAGCAGGCTACAGCTCATGCAAATTATCAGTGTTGAACTAGTCACAAATATAAAATAACCCTTAAAGTACTTCTAGCTATTTTGTTGACTCTTCAGCTACAACTGAGAGTGCAACAAATTTATTCTTAGCATACAAATGCTTTTTGCCTTGAAGTATTCTTATCACAAAGCTTCAGATTTATCGTTTTTCCACCCTATTGCACATTCCAGGAACCAGGTATGCCTAAAAAAAGTTCAGCTTTCATTCTTGAATGAATTAATTAAGCTAAAGCAAAAGAGAAGCATTATTGAGGTATGGAAATGAATTTGTTGTCTTTTTTCCATGAAATCAGGCACATCATTGCAGAGCAGAGTGCCAAGATGTTAATTTCCTTGCTCCACAAGGATTTACAGGCACTGCCAAACTGTCTGTTCTTATCAAACTTTACTTGATTGCAAATGAACAAAAGATTTTAGACCAAATTTCACTGTTTAAAGCAATTTGATTAATTAGTAGGCATGGATTAGATAATGGAATAAAACTCACGCTCTAAAGCATGTAAAAATAGCTTGTAAAATTACTGAGGAGCATGATAAAAAAACTCTTCTAATTTTGTACCACTCGGAATTTCTGTTGCTTACCAATACTGTACGTTACAAACCAGAAACATCTAATTAACTTTTCTCAGGTTTCTGAGAGCTATCATTATTTCTGACCATGAAAAAAAGCACGGCCCTCTGGCTGTGTGTTTCTTGGCACAGCACTCTGCTAGGGGATGTGCCCAGCAGCCCTGGACGAGGCTGGGTTTTCACAGTGAGCAATCCAGTCATTCCCAGCACTGACCATCACGAGATGCTCAAGGGACAGAGCTCAACCTGAGTCAGACTGAGCTGTGCCTGGCACTGGGTTTTGTGCTCTTGCTGGGACGGGTGATGGGCAGTGTCCCCCTGTGGGGTGAGGGCACAGCACTCTCTGTCCCCATCTCTGTCCCACTGTCTGTCTCTCCTGCTCTCTGTAACGCTGGATTTGAAAAAACCCTTCTGTCCCCTTGTGCCGTCCCTGGGAAGTGCCTGCTGGCTTCACAGGTTTCACATGCAAATTTCACACACAAACTTCTGCTTGAAATGAAGTTTTGCCTTTGAGTCTCCCGGGGAAGAATTTTGGAGACTGATATTTACAGTTTGGTACAGAAAGACACAGCCTGGTATTTGATGCTGAAATGTACTCATAGCAACTCTGTAGAGTAGGATAGTGTGGGGTCTGGGCTGTGGGACGGAAATATTAAACCAACTGCACCCAGCTTGCGAAATCAGAAGATTTGGGAAAATCCCAAAGTCAAAATACTTAAAACTTCATTAGGACAGTGAGATTATGCACTACCTATAAATTATATGAAGCACCTGAAATACTCTGAAGGGATGATGATGCCGGTTTGTCTTTTTCCCCTCTAGAGTAATCTCTGAAGGAGCATCTCAGGCAACACAACTGCAAACCCTCCAGCAGCTCAGTTGCAGTGCTGGGACTTGATGTGTCCTGCAGCTAAAGGGAGAGGAGCATCAAAGGTGGTGTCTCAGTGGTCTGGAGAGAGTGTCTATCCCAACACAGGAGGCCTACAAAAAGGTAGTTTGTGATGCATGAGTGCTTTTTATTTTGCTTTTCTCATCCTTGATATGGCAATTTATATTTTTACATGACTTTGGCAGGTATTGCTCTTCTAGAGCTGTGGCTCTACCAGATAGTAGGTGGGTAAATCTCCCTCTTGTAGTCAGGCCAAGAAATTTGGTTTTAAAACTCTAAGCAAAGCATATCTTGAGAAAAAGAGCTGTTTCTACATGGTTGTTTGTAAATAGCCAGACCAAAAGTTGGTCTGGATTTCCTGTGTGGTAATTGGAACCTGTCTGAAGGAATGTGCCCCAACAAGGAGGAGTTTTCTGTATAACACCAGGCAAAATATTGGATTTAAAGAAGCAATGTCTTTTGGTTGGCCTTTCACAATTGCTGGTATGAATGGTGTTAATGGCAAACAGATGAGTCTAACATCAGTAATTGGTTGCCACAGGTCAGACTTTTCTCTGTAATCTCCATGATAATACTTCATACTAATTCCTCTGTTCTCTTTTGTGTCTTTTGTGAAAAAGCCCTCATACAATTTTCTCAATAGTTTGATACAATCCTGTGCTGCACACCTAAATGAGAAGACCAAATTATTTTCTAAGGCAAATAACTAACTGAAAATACTTGCTAGATTATCCCATAACTTTGATAAAGGGGGCGGGAAGTCTTGGAGTAATTTTTGTAGCAGTTTCTCCTGGTGAAGGAAATAATGTGGAAATGTACTTCTTCAGGGCTGTAAAAAGGAGAAGGAAGTACCAAGGTTTGCTCTTGTGATGTTGATGATTTGTACAACTTATTCCCTGTGCTGCAAGATGCTGATCAGGGAAAGTCCATGTTTCATTGGAGATTTGTTGTTTTTCAGAGCTGATATAGAGTGAGGAGGTTTGGCCTCTTTTCTTTCTATGTCTACACTGACTGCACATGCTCTGTCTAAAAATTGTAAAATCAGAACTTTAGTGAATTTTTTTCATTTGACTTGCTAATTAGGGCGTTTGAAAACACTTTTAATTATCCCTTTTTGATTGGGATAGAGTCCACCACTGCCTGTTATTTGAAGACAGTGGAATTAAAACAGCAGAGGGATCATCTATTTATGGTTTGAAAGCAAGAATGGACCTAGTGTGAAAGCTCTTCCCTCTTATTTGGGGTGAAAGACATCTAGTGATTTTTGTACTAGTCTGAGAAATTCTGTGAAGTCATGCTGCTCCTGCTTAAAAGAGTATGGATTAATCTGTGTTTTCTATATTTGAGATTGTTATCCTATAGTATATATTTTTACCAGATAGTACTTGAAGAATAACCTGCCCTTGAAATTCAATTGTTTATAAATGATCAGTTAGAATGATAAAAACCAAAGTATTTGACCTTTTCTGAATGGTTACTAATATTAATTCAGGGTGATTTCCTAGCCAAGAGTTTGCTACCTATTGAGTTAGGTTAAAAAATTATTGCCTTACCAGTCAAGTAGCAATTTCAGGGCACTGGTAAGCAGCCAGTTAGTGTTGTAATGCTTCTGTTGTATATTAGGTCAAACCAATTTGTAATTATAACTTCTCTTTTAGTTTATGGGCATGAATATCTATGACCTATAACACAATTCTGCATGGGTTTATCAAAAATAAAAACATGTCTGGAAATGCAGGGAGAATATTGTAAAACTTCATGCTTTCCTGAATTTATTTATGCTATGTAGGAACAAAATAAGATTATTATGTGTACAGTGGTGCACAAAGAATTTATAGGCTTGGACTCAAGCTCTTTCAATTAGGAACTGCTCTACAAAAAGTTAATTGTTAAGAGTTACTGGAATACAACTGGATTAAAGTTAGGTGACTTCAATTGGGAAAAGAGGTTAGAAGAAAAACCATTATTGTATTGCTAGAAGAATTAACTTGATATATGGATGGTACAGTTATTTTTTTGTAGGATCTTCATTTGTTGTGAATTTGTAAAGATCTTTGCCAAGTGCTCTTGTGTACAACATTTATATTCCCTGTACTTCTGTGAATTTTCATTCTGCATCTGGAACTTGAGGTCAAAGCAGCTTAAATGACAATTTGAGGTAATTCCTGATAGACTGCTTGTGTTCTGGAAAGTTTGGTGATGGAGCTGGCTGTGACAGAGAACTGCTGTTACCCCATTTCTTGGCCTCTTTCCTGATGTTTTTGTCTGTCATTTCCATAACTTTCAGATCTGGTTTAAATGTAGGAGAGGTGATGCTTCACCGAAGCAGTGACTTAACCTTTTTTTTTTTTTCCATATTGAGTAACTGTGTGACAGCCTTACATTGTGCATTAGCCAGACACTGACTTTTCTTTGTCAGTAATTAGGTTTTTAAGAGGGAGTGGATGACTGTGTTTGCAGAAGTAGTGGTTTGCAGTAGCTTGAAGAACTCAGTTTTGTTTAGTTATCACAAATGACATGGAGAGCTCATAAAAGTGCGGGGTTATACTATGTATGTGACCTCTCTTAAAATTTAGTCTGAATTTCTGAAATTCAAGGAATTGTCTTCAGGCAGGGAAATTAATGAATACTACACTGAAACTTCAGCCAATGAATACTACAGTAAAAATCAAATCCTTTGTTTCAGTTTACCGAATTTATTTCTCAGGCTACTTTGTCTAAACTATGTCTGCTTCTAACAAAAGGGGCGTTTCTTGTATGGTACGTCTCCCAGGGCAAACCTAAGGAAGATGTTACTTCCCTACATCTAATGTTGTGAAAGGAACCTTTATCCATGTTCCTGAGCTGCCTAATTCAGGAAAGATAGGGCCTTTCAGTTAAAGAACTGCCACAATTAAAATATGTGATATTTTCACTTGTATTTAAGGGTTAAATGCTCCTATATCTTACTTGGTATTTCTATGTAATGTTTAGCAGCACAGTGAATGAGTCAAAGCACTCTTCAAAAATGGATCATAAAATAGTGCAAACCAGTGACATTCAGAAGAACAAGGCATGGATTTATGGTCTTATTTTGCTTATTGCTTCTTAGGAAAAAAACCCTTTTGTCTTAATATTTCTTTGATGCATCACTTAACGTGTTCTGATTAATTAAATAGATGAGCCAAAAAATATAAATTTTACTCTGAAAACAACTTGCATATAAAATTGATTGTACTTATTTAATTAATATCATTTACCAAGATAGGAAAAAAGAATAATAAAAAGGCAGTACTGAAAATCCTTTAATGAGAATTTAGAGTGTATTTCACATTCTAAAGATACTACGTCATAGACATTGTTCAAAAAGATATTAACAGTAATTTTTCCTGTGCTTACAAATACAGCATGGAAATGAAACAAGTTTCAGAGGCACCAACTTGGCAGAGGAAGGCCAGGACAGGCTCGTAACCAGGCTGGGCATGTTTGCCCAATATCTGCTCAGCTGAGTCATTTTGACTGGAGCAATGGCAGTGTAGCACTGCCAGGACCAGTGGGAATGCTGGCAAAATCATATAATCACGTTTAGGATCTGAGAATTCCAGGTTTGGGTCATGTCATGTCTGTCTGTATCTGTGTGTCTGTCCCCCTCCCTCCTCACCAAAAATAATGTTCGGGAAAATTTTTTCCTAAAGAATCTACTGACTATCTGATTTTGAATGTGAGTTTTGTGTGTAGAAACTTAGAAGTCTAGCATGACATCAAGCATTGTTTAAATAACTTGGAAAATTCTCTTGGACAAAGGGAACTCTCAAATGTTATTAATATTTGCTTTAAAAGTTAGCATTAGTTTTTAGACTACTTTTTAGGAATCCTTTAAGCCCAATCCTAAACAATATATTTAATTATTGCAACAAACAACTACCTGCAGTTCAGATGTGTCAGGTTAACTTAGCTTTGTAAATTAATTTTTCCTGAATCTTGTTGCTCTCTAAACTCACAATGAAGAAAATGGAACCCACATGGAACAAAAATGCCCAGCCAAGTACTAATTCTGAATAAAATAATCTGAGGAATGTGGGAACTGCTTCAAGCTTCAGGTCTTTTCACCTAGGAATACTAGGAAATATTTTAACAATTTTTATGACCATGTGATTTTTTTTTTTCACAGTATTCAGTAATATTAAGTTCAAAAGAATAATAAATAGAGATTATATCTATTCATGTAAAGCCATCTTCTACTTTGAACAAAATAATCTGTATTGATATCATCTGTTGTGGTTAAAGCAAAACTTAGACTCAGATCAATAATATGCTGCTCATAGTGACAGATAAAGCTGACAGACTAAATAGAAAAGATACATAAAAGGAGAGACTGGAAAGAGAGGTGGAGATATTGGGTTGTAGCAGAATCAGAAATAGGTTTTGATTTTTACGTTCCTCTGACAATATTCTGCTATATCACTTTTATATTCACGTAAGTGCTCTGAGGTTTCTGCTGGATTTCTGGGATGCTTATTTTAATTCATGGGATAATAAAGTGGGAGATTACCTTTGTGTGGAAAATTACCCAAATAGATAAAACTTCAGCCATGTAATGCCACCGAAACCATTTAAAATAAATAGTAATCTTATTAATTTTATATTATTACTAAAAATACATTGAAAGGTACTGAACATAATTTTTCCCCTGCAATATAACAAATGCAGAGAAAAAACAGGGTATTTTCAAATCAGGACATCAGTAAAATGAGTTTTTACACACATGAAGTAAAAGTGTAAGAATTTGTTAATAAAATTTACAACAGTTCAACATGGACAAGATGCAGATGTTCTTAGCTGATGTAAAGGTGTTGCCATGTGCTTTGCTTGTTGTGTGTGCTCTGAGTTGCTTATTTACACAGCTGAACTCTATCAGAATGAAATAAATGAAGATAGGGGAGTGCTCCCTCAGACAATCAGAACAGCCACTCACACACTGTGGTTTTTGCAGGCAATATTAGTCAGATATGTAGGCAACTGAATTGTGAAAGCCACTTGAGACTGGAGATATTTTCAGATTTCTATTGTGTAAAAAATAAAAGAATAAATTTTTTGCTAAGCCCCCAGTAAACATGGAAACTATTCTATGGATTCAGGGCCTACCAGTCACTCGAGTGCTGCAGGTTCTACAGCTACAGAAAAGATGGAGAGATCATTACAATAAAAAGTTGTGATTTGTGGTTCAACTCTTCTGTTAGTTTGTGCTAGTATCACATTTCTTGTAAGGTAGCTTTGTTACAGGATGTATAATGAAGAACATGTTAAAAAAACATTTATTTGCTTCATGATTTGGGGATTATCCTGATTGTTTTAATGCTCCATTCTAAAGTGGCATACACCGTACATAATTCAATGTTGCAACTTCCAATTCTTGAACAAATAAAAATATGAAAGCCTTAAATATTAAAGAATCTGCTGATTAAGCCAGAGCTTCCCATGCTGATGGCTGTGCATATGTGCATTATCCTCTGAAAGCGAAACCCAAAGCAAATTGCGGAGTGCCAAATTTGTGTGTGTGTACAAGTGCTGAGAAGGTAGATAATCTTGTTGTTTCTGTAAAATTAATATTTTACCTACGAATGTCCAGTGTATTCTTTATTATCAAGGAAAGTCTACAGCAACCAAAAGTAATTACAGTCAAACAAATTATCTCTATCAGGAGTAGTAAAAGCCAGGGTCTTCATTATATGGGAAAGAATTCATAAAAGAGGTTCAATATCATTTCCTAACTGATTGATGGCAGAAAACTCAGTGGAGAGAATGTGTGAAGTTACTTTCTATTTCTTACCTTTATTGATGGTTCCTTGGGATAGAACAAAAACTAACTTTATCATCTTCTAATCCCTTGAACATTCAGCTTCCTGTTAGAAACAACTTCTGCATGCTTTGACCTTGGTTTTGAGCAATTCTGAATGATATTGGATGTAAAAGTCATCTTTGTATGTAAGAATGGCACGGACAGAGAACCAAATCGTGACCCTGCAAAAATTAAATATCAAAACCTAGGGGAAAATGTTTAAATATGTTTTTAAAATAACATTAGAAATTATTATTTCTAAACGACAACAAAAAAATCATTACAATAGACTAAACAAGTCTGTTTTGAAAGCATGTTGTGTATTTATGCTGATGAAGTGTTCTTTATGAAGAGGTTAGAGAGGCAGTTAGCCCTTAGTCTCTCATCTCTCTGTGTTGCTGGGCTTTATGAGTGGGAATCTCAGTTATTGTGTTTTTCACGTCAAAGTATTTTTTCCATTTTCAAAATAATGATGTTGATCAAGCTGTGAGGTTATCTGATGACAGTAAACTGTATTGCAATCCCTTTGCAATATTCTTTTTATGATTAGAGAAAAAACAAACATGAATTACTTTATAAATGAAGTGATTTTAGTGTGCCAAGAGCAGTGCTCCGGTCCTTCAAGAAGGCAAACTCACTGGAATATTCTCTGTAAAATGTTGTTAAATGCCACATCAGGTTCCTACCACCATGATGAATACTATTTAAAATTCTGAAAAAGTGCATCTTTGCCTACCCTTTGGAACGTGTGCATTGCTTTTACATTCTCATCCTTTATGCACATTTGACATAGGCAGCCGGTGGTGTTTTATTCCTACAGATTAAATAATGTTTTACTCTTAGAAATTCTTCTACAAATTAAGTAATCACTGGCAATTAGTGATCTTTCTCCCTTTCTGCATATGCTACTGACAAAACTATAGGACCCAACTTTATTAATTTCTGTATCTCTTTTTAAAAAAGTGTATTATTTTCAGTACAATAACAGAAGTAATACAAATGTCAGTTTTGAACTATATGTAATTTTCATTTGTAGCTGCTAGGCATTCCACCTGAATTTTCTGTTGTGTTTAAAGCACTTCAAGTGATTTTTATTTCTTTGTTTTACAGAAGATTTTCTGAACTCTAAAGAACAAATAACAACAATAACAAAAAAAAAACCCCTAAGCAATGCTTTAAGTTGACATTTAGTAAATCACAATTGCTGCATTTCATCATGGTAAGAATTAAGCTTAATACAGAAGATAATATAAGCACAATGCTTTTCCATTGCTTTTTAGTTATGCAACGTATTTAAAGGTCTGTTAGTAATTTCTAATGTTTCTTGCACAGTAAAGGCAGATCTGATTTGTGCTTTTATTAATTAAAAAAAAAAAAGTATTCTAAAACCCAGGACCATATCCAACCACAATAGTTTTTATAATTAATAGCCTATGTTTTATAAAGCTTAGATTTCTTCTGTTGTTCTTTTCTTGAGACTGGTGCCATAATTTAATGAAGATTTTTGACAGAGAACACTGAAATTTTTTTACTTTAATACAGACACACTTCCTAGGGGTTTTTGCACTTTATCATGTCTGTGCTGTGGTGGGTGTTGCTCTGTTGGCTGGTTCATTTGACAGCTAAGTGAGACGTGGTAGACTTGGAAGGGATTTAGTGGCACATGACCACGTGTGTTTTTCTTCTGCTCCTACTACATTTTGGTAGCTCTCATGTTTAGTTACTGAAGGAGAAAGGGATCAGAGACCTGAAGGAAATTAGGGGGTTAATTTGTTAGATTGAGCTTTAATAACATTGCAGAGAGCAATCCCAGTGACAGCAGTGAACTTGCTAGAATATAAAAATTCACTGTACTGAAGCCTTACTGTCAAGGGTGTTCTCTGTGGTTGGTCTTTAGCACCTACTTGTCATTCAGGTTTCCCTGAGCTTTCTTGGAATGCATAAAGTAGATGGCATTGTTGGAGAAAGAGAAAACAGGTGATGCTAGGTAAGTTTCTCTGCCATCTTTTGCAGAGATGTCTAATTTTTTCCACATGGATTAGTTATGTATGAAATAGATTATGCCACCCAGAATTATAAATACTCTGAAACAGGTAGTACATCAAACTTTGGACTTGGTTCAATCTAGCAACTTATATATGTTGACCTATGCAAGCATATTTACATGTTGTTATACTATATACATGTACCACTGCCATATGTATTTAAAGACATATGTATGTCACCGTGATATTGTTCTGAAAAATCCCTTTGCCAGGATTTTTCTCCTGAAAAGCTGAGAAGCCTCAGAAAAGAAATGTAAACAAGAATTATCTGATGCTTTGGAATGTGGCATGTGCATATTTGATTGGTTCCATGTGAATTATTTTTACTTAATGACCAATCCCAGTACAGCTGTGTCAGGACTCTGGTCTGTCACGGGTTTTTATTATTCATTCCTTTCCTAGCCTTCTGATGCATTCCTTTTTCTCTATAGTTTAGTATAGCACTTTTTAATACAATATATTATCATAATATAATAAATCAGTCTTTTTTTTTTTTTAAGAAAACATAGACAAAGACATATTTCTTCTATTTCTAAGAAATATGGAGTCAGATTCATATCTTCCCTAATCCCGGGACCTGCAAACACATCGCCATATGTGGTTGAATACATGTGCACGTGGGCAAACCTATATTTATGAAATCTGCAAATTGAATCAAGCCATCAGTACAACACCCTGTTTCTTTCAGAGTAACGTGAGAAATAGGAGACCTTATAAATACATGTGTCTGCTTTTGCCACCCACTTGAGGATTTAACATCTAGCAGAAGGGAGGAAACATCTGTCTGCTGGAAATCACCCGCGCAAGCAGTGCATCCCCGAGCGGGGAGTCTGGCACATGTGTGCAGCTCCACAGGGCAAACACTGCACAGCAAAGCAGGAAATGTGCTCCTTGCAAAGGAAGAACCAGAGCTGGAGGAAGCTTCCTTGGTGCTCATGACCACAGCTCATCCCTGGAACTGTCAAAATGCCGGGGCCGGTTAAGCCACTGGGCTTTGCTGCCCAGCGCTGTAGGGCTGTAACTCAAACATTATGTAGGGTTGTAAATCAAGCAAAACAAAATGAGGAAAAGGAGTTAAATTCCATGGAACAGTCAGACTGCCCTTTCAATCACTGCTGCTTCCAAGTTCATTTCATTAATAGTTACCTGTGTCTTGCTAGAACCAGTCTCGGGTTTGTTGTCCTTTACTGTTACAAAAACTAGCACAAAGCCTTCTTCTGCCATTTTCTGTCAAGTTTAATCTAAAAAACAATTTTGGACAACTTTGTTTTTGAACATATTCTCATGTCACATATTCATGGAAGGAGGGGTAAAGAAGGAGCAGTGTGAGACAAGTGGCATCAGTGACCCATGCAGAATGTGAGTGGTGCCTGCTGGTGTAGAACAAGTGGTTGAGCCTATTCACAGTATGGGAGGAGATGGGAGAAAATGAAAAATATTCTCCTGGTCACCTGTGATGACAATTCTGAGATGTACCTTTAAAGGTCAAAGAAATTTCTGGTGAAGGAAATTCTTATTTTTAAAATTTTTTAAGAGATGTTCTCAGCATGTTGTATGAAACCTGGAAGACAGGATAATTTGCTTGTGCGTTATTTAAAGATAGATATAGAGATAGGTAGATAGACATAGATGTATACTCTCTGCTTTGCTGTAATTATAGCTTCAAGTTGTGAATTGCAGTTCTGAATATTACCTTTATATTATTTCAGGGAATAATACTTCATTTTTCTTATAAATTTGGTCATATTATTTGGTAAGTAAATGTGATCACAGTTGTGATTTGACAGTTGAAGTAAAGCCGAAAATTACTTCAAAACTATTCTCTAAATCTCAGATGCTCTTTGCATATTTCTACTGTGCAGGATGTGAAAAGGGACTGTGGAAAAAAATGTATTTTTCAGACTCAGTGATATATGTTACTGTTCTTGAAGCTGATGGTTAACTTTGTTTGTCTAAAAAGTGTTGTTTGATTTGCTATCCTTGTTGTAAAGTTTGGTTTTGGAGAATCTTAAAAAATTTATTTTCAGGGGCATTTCTACATCCTTCCGTAGCCATTCCAAGTTAGATTTGTTCTGAGGCCCTTTTGTAAAACAGCCCTGATTAAAAGCCTGTGCCAGGGTGTCTATTTGGTAATAAATAAATCTGGCCATCACTCTGAGTCCAGGCACTTGGAGGTGTCTTCAGATCATTGTGTTAAAGCAGCATTAACTTTCCTGAGACATCTTATAGGGGACCTTGTAGGTCCTGGAGTCCTTTTTTAAATTGGAGTAGAATAGGCAGCTCCAGTTCCCAGGCTGAGTAAGCACTTAAGGTACGTTCTGTGTGTGTGCCCTTGCTGGCACAGGACCTTTCACTTTTGGTGACTACAGCCCGTTTTCAGGACACATGTGATGAGGCAGGTACATCGATGGGACTGGCTGTGATGTTTTTGGCAAATTTTCAGGCCCGTTGTCTTCCACAGGGGAAATATTATTTAGCTGTAGCATCTAAAATAGACCACTAGAGTTAGACCTCAGAGGATTGGCTTCTAATGCTTAAATCAAAACAGTACTTTGCTAATGTGCACTCATCTAATTCTTTTTAGTTTGTGTTCAAATGAAGGCCTCTAAATTTTGCGGACAATTTATTAAACGAAGTCCTTTCCCTGCTTAGATGTTTTTTTCCACATTAGAAGATAAACTCTACCATTTCAGACTCTTTACATCATCTTGGTGCTGAAAGCTGGGACAAGATTTTTTCATAAATTTTGACAGATGTTAGCAGAAGATATAGACTTGTAAATATTCTGCAAAATCCAGCTTTTTTTAATGAGCTATGTGGTGGCTGAATATTGAATTTGTAGACATTTGGTCTTAGATTGACTGAAAGCTGCTTTAAAAAACTCACAAAAATGGGGAAAATGTGAAAATGTCCCAGCAGTATTTATTTTTTACTTTATATTCTAGCCATTCAACTTACTCTGCAGGTTAAGTACACTGCACTTACAGTGCAACTGATAAGTTTCACTTTCTGAATGAGCTGATGTGCCAAATATCTGATGGGTTGAAATTTTCTTCATAATTTTACTGTAAACTGGCCAGACATTTTGCTGGGCACATGAATATGCAAATATAATTGTGTACTGGAATGTGGTGGGTTTATTTAATTTTATATCTGCCATCACCAAGATCTCTGTTGCCAAAAGCCATTGATTGCTCCATTGAGTCCTTGCCTTTCTGTCTTCATCTGGCTACTTAAGCAAAGGGTTAATCCAGTTTTGGTTCCTTAGTCTGTCATTGCTGCTTCTTTCCTTTTCTCTGTGATTTAAACAGAGTACTTCAGCCTCCCAGCTGTCAGTCTGTCAGTTTTCATGAGTGCTAAATACACTAGGGAAAAAAAAGGCAATTTATTACATTTTCACAACTGAGGAAGAAAGGATGGCTCAGGAGATTGGTAATGAGCCTGGATACTGAAGTTACAGATCCAGCATAGGGCTACACATGCCACTGTCAAATTCAGAGATTGATCTGCAGAGACACTGCACAGATTCCACCAAGGAAGTAAAGTTGGAATGCTCTTGATGGGACATGATCTTCTTGTACATGATTGCAGTAAATTTAAACTGGAACCCCTTGAAGTCCAAGCTTAAAAAATGAAATTCTTGTCCTAGGTGCTTCTCCAGGCTGTTCTTTTAGCAATCTACTGCAGATGGATCTAGTGCAGGGTCACTTTTCTCTTCTTGGCTTCAGCTTTTCTTAACAGTCACCTCTCATACAATGTAAATGTGATATATAGTTGATTATCTAGAGGATTTTGATATATTGTGTGATGGCATAGTGCAACTCCAAAGTGAAGGTGTGAGACCAGACTTCCATTCATAAATAATAAAAATAATACTTTACAGGAAACTGTAATTTTAATTTTTTCCTGTGGAAAGCTGAGTTCACAATATTTTCAAGACTTTTTTTGGGCATATTATTAGGGAGTTTTATGCCTAGATACTAGGTCTAACAGGGAAAAAGAAATCCTTCAGAACCAGAGTTTGCAGTGGGAAGCTGTTCAAACAAGAATAACAATGGTGGTCTCTTGCATGTGGAGAATCTTCAGCAAATGTGTTGAATTACTCTGCTTGTTTCTCCAAGATTTAACCAGGCTCCAGTTATTTCAGTCCAGTGATATGAGGCTGAATCAAATTTTAATTCAAAATTAGGAGTGATGGGCCACCCTGAATGCAGAGAATAAATCGTCTCTCTTGTAAGAAAGCTTGCAGTATGTATGCAGTATTCACTGGCCATTCTGAAGTATTTGTTTATGTTTCCCTGATTTATGTAGGGTCTCGTGAAATTAAAAAAAGGTTACAAATTAATAGATGTGAGGGTAGCTTTTTTGATTAGGAGTATTATATTCTCCTAACAGGAGTTTAAGTGTTTTAGCAACATTTTTACTTATAACTAATTAAGCAAAATGGGTTCTCCTAGATAAGAGTGGATGAAAGCTAAATAATGCTAATATGCTACTATTTTCTCTCACCTGAAGCAATTCTCTACCAAAACCAAAACATAAAAAAAACCCTCACTACCTTCCCAAACAGCAAAAAAACAAAACAAAATAACAGTATTTAAAAAAAAAAAATCAATCCTCACTGCAAAAAAAGAAAAGCCTGACCCCAAAACCCTTCAGCAAAACCATCTTTACTTTTGTAGGGTGCATGGACATCTCTATTGCTTTGTGAAATATCTGCTAGGACAAGGTGTTCAATTTACAGCATTTAAAGGAGGAGATCTTATAACTAAGTGCTCTGTCTCTCAAATTCCTAGGCACTATTTCCCTGTACTGTGGATACAATTTGTATCTCCATAAGTCATCCACAACTGGTGATTAAAAACTTTCAAGAACAGCATTTTTTCCAGTTTTGATTCATATAACATTTGTATTTTCAAGACTATGCTCAATCCCTAATATTGAAAAGTTAATGTGAGAACATATTCTTTTCTGTAATTATTTTTTTAAGATAATAACAAATTTAAAATTGTCAACAAAGTGACAAACCAAGTGAATAGCACATCAGATTTTGGAATTATGTGATGATGTCTTTCCATATATATATATTTTTAATGAGTCAGTTGTTTGTTTCTTCAGCTAAGCATATGCATATCTATTTGTATTTGACTATATCTAGACTCACATATGCATATACATTAAAGTGCAGATTTGTTCCTCAACATGTTGTATGGATCATGGCTGATAACTTGTTTGTCATATAGAGGGAGAGCTAGTGGTGGTATCTGAGCCCTACTTTTTCTTCATATAAAGCTTTTTTGACAGAAAGAGACTTTAAAAATTTTTGCTTATGGCCATCACTTACAGTTCTGAGGTTACCTGCTATAAATTACATTATAATTTAAAAAGCTATTGCTTGTAACTGGCACAATGCTGTAGTTGTAGAAACGGGCATGAATGAATTTCAAAACTGTCACTGACTTAATGCTTACAGACTGAAACTGCCTTTATTTCACCATCTTTGCCAGATCCGCTCTTTTCATCCAAGGGATTGATAGGAATGATGTTGCCATAATTACACACTACCTGACAGATGGCACAATGGCAGTGACGTATCATGTTTTACTAATATGTTTCTTTATCAGATGTTCACACCAGAAGTATTTACCTTTATATAACACTGACATCAATTGTGCAGGCTGAAAAACAGATTTATTCCTCTGAAAAAGTGTTTCTAATAAAATGAATACAGTGACATTTGGAACTGGAAGCCTTGAGGCATGTATTCTGCACCAAAAACCTTAATTAATTTATAGTTTAGCTTGACTTGGTGTGATTTTTTTTCAGCACAATTGCTAAGGAAAATAAGCCTATTATCAATTGCAGTATAATATGTACTATTAAATTCAGCTCATGTGTTTTGTCATGGTAAAACCAAAACCTTGGCTATTCCTGAGAAACCTCATAGGATGGGAACTCGAGGATTTCCTCTGATCAGTCCAATAATCAATATCAGATTAATCAATCTTTGATTAGTTAAACATCAGAATAAAACTAATTCTGAACATCTTCCCTTACCTGCTGGTGAGAATAGCTTTGTGGCTATTCAATGGATGAATAGATAAATTTCATCAGAAAAATCTTGACTATGTGTCCCTCAGAGTTGGTACTATTTTCCTCCTTATTTGGACATTTTTTGCTTGCATCTCACAGATGATTGACCTTTGAAGTGCTGCTCTACTACAGAAAAGTAATGTTAATTAAAAAAAAACAAACCAAGAAAACAACAAAAACTTCTGTGGAGATGTTTATCACCTTCATAATTTTCTGAGTTTAGAACAATATTTTGGAAGATTGTCCCTGACTGTGACTTCATTATTTTTGAAAAGACACACTGTGTTCATTTCATGTAATGGGTTTTACTTATCATTGCATTCCTTTTCTATACTCTTAGCATAGAACCAATGCTTTTCCCAGAAGCTCTTTGAAGTAGAGGCATGCGTTTTTACTGTTGTCAGAAAACCTAATGCATACATCTATAAGTACAAGCATGTACAGAATTGATTACAAAACCTGGCTGTTATTCCTTTTTTCTTGACCTGTGAGAACTTTTGCATACTACTGCATGACTACTGTTTGGTTTGGTGTTTAATAACTGTTTGTTTTGCCTTTAGGTGTTTGAGCTAAGCTGTTGGTTTACAGGGCTACATGTTTTGGAATATCCATAATTATATTTCTGAGTTATCCTCTATTAAGTTACATGATCAATATCCAAATGTTATATAACTTATAGGATATGAGAAATAAATGTATCTTTTCAGATAAGACTTTTTTTAATACACAGCTGCCTTATTAAAGTCTTGGCATGTTTAGGCTATATTTGTGTAGTTTGGAAAAATCTAAGTCATGCATGCTCAGGGATCACAGTGTGAAAGCATTAACAGCTCAGGTTCTGGATGTAAGGAAGGCAATGGTTTCTATTACTAAATTTATTTAATGAGTTTCATTTTCCTTATAGAAGTGCTAATTATGTCCGTGAGTGTTCACATATTTAGGAGTGCATTAAAAATCAATAATTAATTAAAATCTGCTTGTAAGAAAATGTGTAGGCACACAGTTTATGGTGATTGGGGCTGGCCCAGCCTCATCCCCAGTGGGCACAGCTGTGAGCAGCAGGTGAGCAGCACTGACAGCAATGAGCCATGGAGTGCCCAGGGGCACTGACCGACCACCAAAGGGAGCAGAGGGCACACAGGGGCAGTGCATCAGCATGAGGGGATAAAAGGCTGGGCTGGAGAACAAGGGCAGATAATTGCAGCGTTCTGGAGTGGAATGGTGTTGCTCTGTATGGGTTGAAGCTGTCTGAAATTGTATGGTGACACTCTGGGTGTTGTGGCCGTCTCAACTGCGACATGTGCTGTGACAAAAATGTTGAACAGGTAAGAATTGTTAGATGAGTTCCTAATGGGGCAGCTTTTTGTTAGATATCTGAAGCACTGGAGCCTGAAACTTGCTTCTGTTTTGGCTCCAAGCCAGAAGGCAAGTTCATACCCCTCAGACCTCCACTTGTTGATTCCTTATGAGCTGCAACTTTTTACTTGTGAAGGATAAATAACTTATCTGCAAATGGGGACCATATCAAAGATGCTTTTTTGGCTCTTGTACCAATCTGAATAGTGTAGTGTAGTCAAAGCAGAACACTGTGAGCTTTAAGAATTTCTATTGTCCTCCAAAACGGTGCAAAAATGATTTCTAACACAGCATGAATACTGGCTAAGACACAAGGTGACTCACAAGGGACTACTTCAAGTCCTTATATAAAAGTTGTTATTCTTAAAAATGGAACTGGGAAGAGAATTATGCTTATCAAAACTAAAACAAGCAAAAATCTACTTGTGGCTTCCAGGTCTACATAACAACTTTCCCAAGGTGCCTGCTAAAATTTTGTTCTGCAAATACAGTGGGGTTTGTTTCAAAACATTTTATTTATCAATTAAAAATATTTTATTCCAGGAAGTCTTATTCGATTTGAATAATTTTAGCCTTTTAAACCTCAATTATAAATTTTAATGAAATAAACCAACAGTAATTGGTAGATTTTTTTTTTAATTCTGTAATTATAACTCCTTGATTTATATACAGTCACAAGAGAGGTAGAGCAAGGTATTTGTTAAATAAATGTTATGTTATTGAAGTGTTTCCCTGCAGGTTTTTCACCTGCTATATTTACAAGAGTCAAATATGATAGATTTGGGTTGTTTTAATTTGTTGTTGGTATTTATATTCTTTGTGAGTTCGTGATAGCTTGTCATTCAAGGTAACCAAATCCTAGTAGGTTTGCCAGCTCTTTGACTTTTCTTGGAACTCTCCGGTTTTCATTTGTTTGCAGTTTTTTTAATGGATGGTGAGTTACATACTTTGTATCTCTTTCACACAGTGTAAGATCTAATTAGCTCATTCTTAATAACAAATAATTAGTGATGCTTTTAATAGATACACAAATATATGGGAAGGAAAGAGTACAAGAACAAGAGATTTTTATGTGATATTTTGACATGAAAGTAATCCTGATTTCTCTTAGTAATGAGTGTATGAGTAATTTCATAAACTCCTGTAACAAAATTTAACCTGTAGTTATCTCTGTAATGGAGCTGGTTTAATTTCTTTCTTCTCCTCAGTCTACAGAACTGTGCTTCTTTTTTTCCCCTTGTATAATGTGATATTTGTGCTCTGGATGATAAGTGCACCCTTGGGCTTTTAACAAAAGTAAGGTTCTACATGGACTTGTACTTTAGAAGTAGTGTCATAATGTTTGTGCTAAACATTTGGCAGGGAAAAAAAGCTTCTGTTTGTAGGAGCACCATGAATGGTCCTGTGACAAGGACATTAGGGCATTAGGACATGCTGGATTCTGGCACAGTGTTCTTCCCCGCACTTTACCTACAGAGCATAAGGTCACGTGGACCGGAATATCGCTTTGGTCACTTTGGGTCACCTGTCCTGGCTGTGGCTCCTCCCAGCCTCCCAAGCACGCCCAAATTCCTCACCAGTGTGTCTGCAGGAAAAACAGGAAGGGCTTCACTGTGTGCAAGACCCACTCAGCAACAACAAAACCATTCTGTGTCATCAACTCTGTGTTGAGCACAAATCTAAAACTCAGCTCCACATCTGCCACTGTGAATTAAATTAACCCTGCCCCAGCCAAAACCAGCACAGGGGCTTTTATGTTTCAGTTTTTACCCTAGAACGGATGGCCCTAGGAACATTGGCTCCTGAGGCCCCCACAGGCTTTGTGCCCAAATTTCTGACTACCGGTTTTCCTGGCATTTGAGTGAAGTCTACCCTGTGAGTAAGAGGTGCCACCATCAGGACAGTTGCTGGTGCTCCAGCTTTCCTGGTAATGCTTGAGTTACTCAGATCAAGCCCAGCTGCATCGTGGGTCCATGCCTCCTCCTGGACGGGCACCTTGGACTGATGTGCCTTTGAATGCCCTCAGATTTATAATGATGACCAAAGGAGGACAGCAGATAGCTCTGCAGGGGTATCTCCTAGGGGTGGGGAGGCACAAGGGGTTCCCAGGCAGTCACAGACCTCACCTGCCAGCGTGCTGTGCTGGCATGGCAAGGTGGCACCAGGGCAGGGGGACACCAGCCATGAGTCATGAATTTTTTTTTAATTTTTTTTTCCTTTTCTTTATTTTTTTTCTTGAACAATGGTCACACGTGATTGTTATTACAATTTTAATATATAGTCACAAAGTATGACTAGCTATCCAATTGCAGTGCAGTGTATTTCATGTGTTTCACACTAGGCAGGCAGGTGTGCCAGGATACAATACTGTGAACAATTGTCTGTAGCCAAATAATGTTGAAAGGTTTTTCCTCTAATTTAATGTTGTGATACAGAATACAGAATGGAATGTTTAACTATGTTTTTTTATTCTTATAGCCGCCAGAAATTATCCCAACTTTCTCTTTATGATGCACATTTACCTGTTGAATGAGTGTACCTTTCCCTCTTGGGGAAAGGAAATGTGGTGTTTATTTGTGGCAGGACTCTGTTATGGATCCTATTGTTCTCCATGTGCATTTCTGACTGAATTTTGAAGTAACCTTAAAAATTAAATCATGCTGTGTTTAAGTCATAGGTTCAGATTTAGTGGTCCCACACTGAAAGAGAATATATATTATTTTTATTTTATTTATATATTATTTTATTTATTGCTATTTAAATAATGTATTTTATTTTCTTATATTTATAATATTTTACTATCTTCTGTTCCTTGTTCTGTGTATCAGGCTAGGGTTATTTTTGTAAATGATAGGGAGAAAAAAAGACAATAAAACCCTTAAAATTAGTTGCAAAGGTCAGATTATAAATGTTCATTAAGTCATTAATTTCATTTTTTTGTAACAAAAAAGTACAATAAATCACTCTGCAATGTGGAGCACAGTCCTTGCAGCATCAGCTTAGCATTCCTCAGTGAAATGTCCCATTTTCTCTCTTTCTTTTGTAGGTCACCAGTGGGACTTCTAGCTTAAAATTAGTTATTATAGAGGCAGAACTATTGGGAAATCACAGATCTGATGCAATTATAAATTTCATAATGCTGTACTGCCACATGCTGTTCTGATATGTGGAAGTGTATTGATTTAGATATGCTTTATGGCTGGTGTTATGGGTCCCTAACCACCAAAAGCAATCCTCTATATTTTTAAACATTTTAAGAATTCAGATCTAACAATTTTGGTAAAGAGAAAAAAATGTGTATGTGTTGTTAGAGTCGATGATAAGGTAAATGTGAGGTAAAGAGTGAAAAACATAGGTGGGACTGGAGAAAATCTGACAGTTGTTGAAAAGGAATAGAAAAAAGAAAAGTGGAATGTAAATAAGAGAGAAAAAGACCAAAAATACACTGTAAAAATTAATTTTAAAAATGTCTTTCAAGTTTTGTTATTACAAGTCAGTAAATATTCCTTTCTTAGGGAAAGGATGTAGCTAAGTGACTGTCCAAGCACACTTCCAGGCCTTCAAGATGTTTTGACATTCCACTCTATCACTCAGATAACATGTTCGTAACGTGAAATTAAATGCTTTAATGTTCCAGTATAGAATTCAATCTGTGTTCTTCAAAAGAAATACATAACGGAATAAAAGTGTTAAAAACACTGTTCCTTTACTCACTGAATAAAATTGAAAATGAAAAGAGGAGTCCTGCCATATTAGTGTAGAATCTTGGTGCACGTGGGGTCCGAGCCTGTGGAATGGAAAATAGGGAAGATCTTGGCCACTGCACTGTCTTCAAAATGTGTTCCCAATATGCTGCAGTGTTTCAGGATTATTGGGTTCGTTTCTGTTCTTGTGTGTTGCTTTTTCCTAGGATTAGATTCTGTGGTATGTCGAAGTGAAGATGATTTCTGCGAAATCAGAACTACATATAATGGAATGAAGAGAAGGCACTTCCCCCCGCCCCACACCAGGAAATATTTTTGTCTGGTTTCAGTTTGGAAAGTGCTTAGGACTTTATAGATAAGGTCCCGTGTAGTAGTACTGAAAAATGATACCCCTTGAATATTGGAAAGGAACCGGGGACTGACTGAGTGGGACAAAAGAGAGAAGATGATGTAATAATGGAGGCAATGATCCTCCAAGAAGGCGCAGTTGTAGCCAGAAACTGAGAAAAGGTGAGTGATGTTTTTGACCTGTGCCATGGATTTTTCCTACCACTGATGCTAAAATTTTCACAGTTTGGTATAAATTGAAACTCTATCTCCTCTCTTGCTTTGACAGGAGCTTACTGAGTTTTTAAACACCAAACTTGAGAAGCACTGAGCTGTCTCTCATGGCCAGGGCAAATTGTCAGGATAGACTTTCATCTGTCAGCCTGGCAACCTCACTATAGCTCTCCTTACTCGAGTTTATTGCAGACTTTTGAACAGAAATTTGGTCTTCATAAAAAACAGCTTCCTATTTTTTTTTCCCTCGCTGGAGCTTTCAGAAGTTCTGGTTTAAAATTTAATTGAACAGTTAAAAAAATGTCATATTTTCAGGACTTAGGGGAAAGACATTCCTCCTCCTTCCCATCTTTTTGGGGCAAGAGGGAAAAAGCCACATAAGGGAAGCAGAGATAAATCATATGAATTCATGTAAGCTATAGGACTTGTTTGACCATTTTTTTCCCTTTCTGGTGCCTGCCTTACACATATTTGTGAAGATTTACCTTATGTTAAAGAGATGAGCATGAGAAGATCTATGCATAGGGAAGGTCTGAGCATCAAGTCTGACTTCAGTGCTTAGACAGGATACAGAAAAATGTCTGTATCTTGGGCTCTGGCTTCCATAGAAACTTTCATCTGACACTTAAAAGATTTTTCTTTATTTTTTCTTATTCACAATATGCTAGGACACAGAAAGACCAGTCATCTGCTGTAAGTTTGCTTTTCTGTTAAACCATCTAGATACTATTTAAAGTACGTTAATTTGGAAGAGCAACAGAGTAGTTATTGGCCATAATTTCTCATTTTTCTGGAATTTTTGCAGTAGGAAAAACCACAGAGAAATCATTCTAATGTGAATACAACTACTGTGCTGGTATTTGATGATCTGTAAGATTTCTTTCAACTCCAGGCATTCTGTGCTTTAGATACTTCAGAATTTGACAGGATATTCACCCATATTATTAATTTTGGCAGATATTGTGTCTGTGTTGCATAACATCTTCTAGAAGCTGACAATGATTAACATTTTGTATTGCATTCTTGAAAACAATGTAAGATTATTCCTTTAATTCTGATACTATGCCAGAATTTCTTTTCTGGCTGCTAAACTGTACAAAAAAATGTGTCAGTGTTGTGATCCTTCTCTGCTTAGGGAAGATGGTATTCTCTGTTCCCTTCTATTCAGGGTACTGAGGGAAGCCAGTGATTCAGCACCATTTGACTGAAACTGAGAACAATCTCTCTCTAAAATATTTAGTTCCCTAGTGCAGAGGTACCACAGACTTCTGTGTTAATCTATTAAAATTCTGAGTAAGGATCTGTATGATACAGGGACCTATTTCTTTGGAGTTTGGTGAACAGCAGGTGTGTATGTGTGGGGGTGGAGAAGGTGACATGCCATGGCTGTTGAGTGTCACTTGTCAAAACTTCCTTGAAAATTCACTCCTCAGCAAATTTAAACATTGTCCAGAGCTGAGTGCTGTGAAACCAACTTGTAGGCTTATTTTCCTCTCTGTTTATAATAGAAAGCAATGTACATTTGGCTTCAATAGCATTTGTCTGCCCTTCAGTCTTTATTTCTGTTTCAGGATACTTGAGATTTTAGTTCTAGTTTCTAGATATTTAATATGGTATATAAATATCTTGCTAGAGTAACTGGAAAAGGGCACTAATGGCGCTTAAAAATAGAAATAACAACAAAACCAGATAGTCTGTGTACATATAGCCCTGGAATGAATAGAGCTTTGAGTGCCTTTTTAATATTTAACAAGCCATTTTGATGTATCTTATTAGGCTGACCTAGAACAGCTTATTCATACAGATTCATTATTAATAATTAATTCATCCTGGGAAGAAATAACAAAAAAAAAAAAAAAAAAAAAAAACCCAAAAAAAACCCCACCCAACACCTAAATGCATAAAGAGTTTAAAATCCTGGTTCTGCTGATAATCTTATAGGACAAGGTCCTACTTTTCATATGATCATTGTGTTTTCCTGTCAGAGATTCCATTAACTTTTATAGATATTCTTGTGGTGCAAAGTGCTGGTGCTTATAAGTCGACCTGACCTGGGTTTAAAAGTTATTCTGATGGCTTTCATATGATATAAGTGCCTAAGGGCCCTCAGTTTAAAAGTAAATGGTAGTATGCTCTCCAAATTTATTATTTGTTATGTTTGTCTTTATTTCTTACATTGCAGAAGTGCATGAAATCTTTATCCAAACCTGTGCATTAGGTACAGGAAGAAACAATGTCTACTTAAAGGAATTTGCAGCCTGTATAAAGTCAAAGAGGTAAAAAGATGCAGCAAAATAATGAATTTACTTCTTGGTGACATGCAACAGATCAGTATTAGAGCTGGAAGAGCAGCTTCATTTTTTCACTTTTCTTTTATATTAGGCTAGGCAGCATTGAGAGCTATGACCTTGCCGGAAGATCCAACTTCTTTGGATCTTTTTTCATGTAACAATAAGATTGCATTGAGTATGTTCTGTGAAGAAAAAAGTAAGCAATCTTGATTCTTTCACTCATCAAAGAGCATTCAAACAAACCATGGTTACTTGAAGGAATCAGATGTTGGATGAGGTTTTCAAATGGCATTAATTTTAAGTGTGTCTACACTTTATACTTGCTCTTCCTGAGGTCAGTTTCTTCTAATTAACAAATTCTCAGTTCTTGCAGCTGGTGAAAGTTCGTAAAGCAGACAGAAAGTTTAACACCAGCTTACCAAAAAAAAAAAAAAAAAAAGGAAAAGTACAGATGGACAAACACTAGTTATTTGCCCTAGTAAGTCACAAATTGCTTCACTGCATGCCTCCTTGAAATGCACTCAATAAATAGTGGAAACATTTAGTTCTTCGTGTTTGAGTGGATTTTGAATATTTGTAAGAGCGGCTAGAGATTTCCTGGTAAATATTAAAGGGAAGGTTTTGCAGCATATCCCTGAAGACAAAAATAGAGAAATCAGGGCTTACATTCTGTGGGCTGTTTGCACTTTTTTGTTCAGAATTTGTTGTGTACCCATAGACTCATATTTCATGTATATTTTATAATGCATATATTTTATATATTATATAGCTGTCTGAACATCTACAAAAAGATAAATACTCAGCAAGCTTTTTATTTGTAATTTCAACAAAACTACATCAAGCAGTCTGCTCGTTCAAAAAAGTGTTCAAGGGTGCTTTGTTTCTTCTGTGGTTTCTGGTGATGAACACAAATTGCTCTGTGCTCTGTTTTGTGCATGTTCAGATGTCACTGGAAATATAATAGAGCTTAGCTACAATTTCTTTTTTCACCTCTCAGGGAGCTTTTCAGTAATGACAGAATAAGCTTTTTATAAGAATCTCATGTGCCCACTAATCTCAAATCAGGGGTCACATATATCATCTGTTTTCTGACTCCTTAGGTTTCTGTCATGTGATTTAAGATTGTTAGATTGTCTTCTGGTGTTAGAGGATGTAACAAAAAGTGCAGAATTACTGTAATGCACATCTGTAATTGAGTCTAATAATTTCTGGAGTATTGTTGATCTAAGTGTTGTTTGTAATGCCAATTGTACAGCTGCCAATCCTGCTGTGGAAATGAGGTACTTCATCCCCGGGGGGGCCCAGGAATTATCAAGTAAACATACAGAGGAACTGCAGTAGAGGCTCAAATATGAGTGGGGGTGCATTGTCTTTGGTCATCTGTTTACTTTGTCCTTTCAGCACATACAATTCCACATCTTGGGATACTCATAGCATGAAATTATATTATATAACTTCATAAATTCTTATCCATAATCCTAGGATGCATTTAAAACAAGAAATTCTTAGAATCTGCTAAAATATTAGAACAGCACAATTGCAGTTCTCTGTATCTGGAAAAGAAAATGGAAGTTGCATGAATAACTGAATACAGCATCTTAAATGTTTAATGCTGGAGAATGGCAAGGACTTGAATCATAGTCCAGTTTTATTTTGGACTATTAATTCCTTAGTCCTTGCTCATCATATCTACCACTGTCATCTTCAGGAAATGGAAATGTTTGCCTAATTTTCCATCAAAGTTTAAAGCTGCACTTTTTCTGGTATGAAAAAGTGCAGTTTTCTGGTATCATTCTTTGTTTCTGAAATTACTCAGTGTTCTGTTTCTTGAATTCGTCATTAAAGCCCTCTCAGCTTCAGCAAATAATCTTTTCTCTTTAGTGAGAGGAAGAAAAGGAGAGACCGTCACCACAAGAGCCTCCTCAGTTAGCAAATGGAACTGAACTGGATATCATCTTCCACTGCACGTGTACAGGGCTTTCTGAAGGCAGAAAGTTATCTTCTCTCCTACTTAGAAGTGAAAACTATAACTGCAGGTGTTACCCAAAAAGGGGGAACTGTGGAAGTGTAGAACTTAGTACTTTGTATAGTTTTCAGATCAATTCTCTCGTCTGCTAAACCTCCCTGATCATTACTTCAATGTGTGGGAGGGACTTTGTTACTGCATTAAGTGTCATTGAGCCAGTCTGCCCCTGAGCCTACTGCTTCTTTAGTAAGTGGGTACTCAGTACTGTATCTGGGCTGGGAAAAACTGAGAGGAAATGAAAAAGGGAGAAGTTCTTCCATTTTTTTTGTGAAGATGAGGCATCCTTAATAACAAAGACTTTTGTAACATTGACAGCTTGTACTTTCCTATATTTCTTCACAGTACTGGACTAAATTCTTTAATTCAAGGACACTCTAACCTAAATATCAGGTTGGTGATGGTGGTGCTCAACTTTCATTCTTTCACCCTTTTTCTGGACTAGGATATGAACCAGATATCTCTACAAGACACCGAAATTAATCAATGCACTTCTGTGAGAGTTTCCCAGCAGGCTGGCAGCAGGGCAGATCTAATAGCTCACTAAATGCAATGCCCAAAGGACTGGCAGCATGGACAGAGGTTGTTGGAGAGCTGTGATTGCACAGAGAAATACAAACATCTGAAAGGTTTCCCAGCTTCCTTTCTTTTTGTTTTACTTGCTTTTCAGAAAGGAATATTTTGCAACTGATGCGTTTATTGGATTATAAAGTTTACTTTACTAGCCACCAGATATATCAACTGGAATAACAAATGGCTTTGTACTTTAATTATATTGGAGAACACCATTTAAAATGTTTTTGGACCAGGCATTAGTAGAAACAAGATCTTTCTGTATTTCTGAAGTCTGACTCACATGTGCTAAATGACAATCACTCAGGAGTAATTACTTACTTTTAATGACTGTATTTATAGATGGTTAAATGGAAATGTTATATGTCTGAAGTCCTGGAGTTGCCACATCTAGTCATTATCAGCTAATTATTTTCAGTAGTTTGACAATAGGCGGAAGACATGTGTTGTTCAAAAGCTACCAAGGCACAAGTGTGTATTAATGTGACAATTGATCTTTCCCCCAACTTTGAAAATGTTACTGCATTATTTTCATTGTGAATACTGCAGGAGAATTAAATTAATTTAATGATTGGAATATTCATTATTCCAATTTTATTGTTTAATTTTCATCAGAAGTTTAGCTTGTGCTTCTACATCTGGAATAGAAGCAGATTCGCATGATGTGACAATGTCTTATAATAGAGAGTAGGGCTCATAGCTAATGCAGATCAGATCTACTGAGTGAAAAACTTAGTGTCTCAATCTGCCCAACCAGAAAGTGAAAATGTGCTACTTAATAGAGAGTCTTTTAGATTACTGTTGTGCTGGCTTTGGTGTTTTGTGCTTACATATTGATTCTTCTATTGGTTAGGCCTAAGGAAAGGTGGTATGACATGTAATGGTCCCAGGTATGTGCAATAATTTTCTCCAGTTGATATAATAAAAGTCTGTGTTCTGCAAAGATTTCCATAAGTATTAAGCTTGTTGTCAGAAAAGACAGTTTAAAATGGCGCTAATAGCAATTTAAAAGGAAAAGTCTCATAATGTGAAATGAAAGTCTCCTGATGATTTCTCAATCTGTGAGATTGATCTATGGTGCAGTAAGGAAACCACAAGGAAAAAAGTAAGTTTTTGCTCGGCTAAAGAATCTTCTGTATGTACCTGGCAAGTAAACAGAGCTGGAATTTTGATTAGTCTCACAATCAATGAGCATGAGGTTTTCTGACTGGGCTGTGAAACTATGCAAGAAAGGTGATAAAAGGTGCATGGAAATTTAAATTTTAGGTGATGGGAAATACACTTTTTTTCTGCTTTGAAAATCAAGGCAGAAATGAAACTTTAGTTTCTGAATCTCAGAGTAGTTGTCACACAACTACTGTATTTGCACTGCAATGTGTGTCCGTGAGAGGAGTGAAACTGCAGCCATCTTTCAGAGGAATTCACATGACCTGTAAAGAGAGAGCAGAGTTGAGTCTCAGAATTGACATGTGCCTCCTTGAGACAAGCTCTTCCTGGAGACATGCTCATCTGACCTTCCTGGCTGTTCTTCAAATGTCTAGTGGGACTTTAATAAAGAATGTGACTTATGAATGAATGAATCTCTAAGTTTCTGCCAATGTGAGATTAAATGATTTTGCTGTACTTCATAATATTGTATTTAGAACTTGCATTATTCTAGTAGTATGAAAACAAAACATTTGGAAATTATTAGACTGATATTAAGAAAGTATGCTTAAAATTGGGTTAGTTCTCTCAGGCTGCAGGCCAAAAATATTTATGTATTTTTCCTGCAAATATATACATATTTTAGGCTCTTATTAGAATATTAGCATTTATCCAAATTTTACTACTGAGACCAAATAATAACATCAATTTGAGAGATTAGGGATGAACAGATAGTTCTGCTTTTATAGGTGGGACTTTGTGTTAGTTGTTTTCCTTTTGGGTTTATCTCCCAAAAGGCTTTCAGTTCTGGAACAGAAAGCCAAGACTCAAAGCAGAAACCTTGGTTAAAATAGGAAGCATGATTGGGTTAGTATATAACAAGGAACCAAGGAGCTATAAGACTTTTATTTCAAAAATAATTTTAAGAAACAATAATGAAAAGAGAAACAAGGGAAAATAGAAATAAAAGGAATGTCCATGTAGCTGAGAGATCCCTTGAATATTCTTGCTAATCAGGCTATATTCAAAATTGAACAAACCAAGTTTTCAAGCAAACATTTAATCAAATTCTTGGCAAAAGTGACACAATTTTTTGCCAACTCTCATTTTTTGACTGGTTCTTATTTTTAGTACTGCTTTTGGAACTGTACTTCCTGCCATTCTGTCTCAGTATGAAAAGTTATGGTTCCATTAAAGGGCTGTTAGCTGCTTTTCAGAATGTACACACTGCTCCTCATTCCCAGCGTAAACAAAGTGAAGTTTATCCCAGTTGAAGTGGATATGCAGCAAAGGCCTTATAAAACAAACTAACATCTGTACTGGCAAAATAACAGATGGCTCTTACCTTCTTTCTTCATGTTTGTAGAGAGGATCTGGTGGGAAAGACCATTCCTGTTGGCAGTCTTTGATCTTAATACCTCGTGTAAAGCAGTACAACAGGGAACATCTGTCCACAGTGACTCTCTGACAAGTGGATGTGTGTGAAACCTGCTTAACATCAAAACTCTCTGGGCCCAAACGGTGCAGAGAGCAAGCTCCCCCAGTCCAATTTGTATTTTGTTGCTCTTTTTGGATTTCAGCACTGTAGGCTGACTTATTCTTATTTGACAAATGTTTTCCTTATCCACCTATACATGGTAGGTTTTAGGTATCCTGTAAGAATTTGTGTATACATTAATTATTAAGGTACCAAATTCTAAGTGTTGCTATCTTTACAGCAGAAGTGAGGCAATGAAGCTATGCAGGGTATCATGCACATTAAGGTAAACACCGCTCACAGCATTGTGTACCTTGTTATTTCTATTCAAATTTTTTTTTCTGTTTCTAGTGTGACAGCTCTCTTGATCATTCTCTCTCAGAAAATAGTCTCCCATCTGTGCCATTGCTGACAAATCCAGTTTAAAACTGGGACAGAATTGCCCTCAGAACACTATGTGAGTTTTCTTGTAGTAAAGGTACAAAATCAGTGGTAGCTAACCAGGTAATAAGAATCTCAATAAAATCATTAAAATATTATCAAACTAGCTTGTATCTGATTTGAATCTGTCTTAACTAAAAAGGACATTTTGGCTTCTACACGTGTTGTTCTGAATTGTGCTTTGTTCACTTAAGGGTACTTTGGTGTGCACGTTGTATATCTGTTTCTTGATTGCCAATAAGCTAGGGAAGAATATATGTGATTGTAGTTTAGTGCAATTCTAGAAGTACTTAACAGTCTTCGGGATATTACAGTTCTTTTCTCTCACATTTCTTTTCATCATTGTGCTAAAAATTGTTTAGAAAAATTAAAATAATTCATATGTGTGGGAGATGTCAGAAAAGTAAAATGAATATGTAGAAATTCAGAGAGCTCTAAAAGATGGTAGTCTTTTCATGACTTCTCTGAGCTGGGGGAGGTTAAATGTAGTTTGTGGAGACAAAAAATAATAATGGCCATATCAGAATGCATTGAAGTGAGGAAAAGAGGAGATTATATTGAACATGCAAATATGCTCAATCTGCTCATGCACTAGAATCTTCTGTGAGGAAGAAAGTGTAATTTGTCTTAGCTTTGCAGTTACTCATTGCACAATATTTGTATCTAAACAAATCTACATCTTGGCGGGGGCTTTACCTTGTCAGAATAATCTTTGTCTCTTCTATAGATTTTAATAGTATCTCTAAAATGGATTAAGAAAGGCAATTTCTCAAACCATTCAGTTTTTGGAACCTTTCTCAAGATAATTAAATCTTTCACTACAGAATAATTCCTCTAACTCTGCCACTGTATAAATATTTCAATCACTTTAGGGTCCAGTGCAATTGGAAATTATTTATTGTACTGTAGCAGCATATTTCCAGAGCAAGAATTAAGCATGTAAGCAATGTTATATTTTAGAACTCCCGGAGCCAGTCATTAATGTTGTTCTGTTTTAAACCCATTGAAAACTTTCTGCCGAAGGGCAGTTGGCTTGGCTCTAAGCAGGGCGTGTGTCTGTGGCTCTCAGGACTGCCCAAAGGCACTGAGGCACTTGCCCACTTGGGAGTATATAAATATGCACTTGTGGCTGAGTTAGAAAACTAATCTGTAGTTCAAATTTTCATACTGTGCCTTTGAGATATCACATAGCAAAGTCTCACTGGAATAAAGGAAAGAGGAGGTCTCTGTGGGAGACTAATGGCTTCCATAACCTTGATCTGCTTTGTGCTTACCATAAGACAAGTCCCAGTTTGTCCCTGCAAATTTAATTTAATTTCAGATTCATGGAGAGCTGTATTTTTAGTTTTATTTCTCTCACTTCTTTGTTCACTGTGTTTTGTTTTAATGTATTTCTAGATGAAGGGACATTGAATTTATCTTAGTAGAATTTGAGCCTGTCTATATCAACAGGATTTATGGGCACTGCAGTTAAGGAACTTAAACCAAAGGGAAGAAGATAATCAGGCTTGATTGAATATATTCATATATATTGAAGATTGGATAGCTGGGGCATCAAGCAGAGAGACACACACACATTTGGTGAACTGACCTTCATGGAATACCAAAAGTATTTGTCATGGACTGGCTACTACCTCTGGGTTATATGACAGACTTATATAACTTGCTTTTAAAAAAAATGTGTATAAAGAGCTGAAGCTACAGAAATAGTTGGTAACTAATGACCTGTAAGAGGTAAAACTTAATTAGAAAGAAGTTACTAAAAGTCCCAATTTCCTCATTTTCCTCAAGAGTAAACCACATTAATAGTAATCAACTTATTACCATGTCTCTCATCCCTGTATGGAGTTACTGGAAAAATAGGCAGTTTGCCCTACTATCTAGAAGCTACAGGAAAAGCATGCTTGCAAAAAAGCTGAATACATCTTAAGAGGCAGTAGAGATACTGGTAAAATTATTTGAAATAGCCACTGCTGTGATGCTTAGAGAAGCTATTTTAAATGTTGAAAGATCAGTGATGGGACAAATTCCCTAGGAAAAGCTATGAAGATCCACACACAAGTAATGTTTGCTGGTGGGGTTTGAGTTGAAGGATTACATCAGCCTAAGGGGGTTCAGTGGTAAAACTACAGAGGTCCATGAAGTGCTTGTATGCAGAAATTCCAGAGACACCTGTCCTTGCTTCCTTAGAGATGTGGGTACCACAGGTTGCAATCAAATGCCAGGGAGAGACTGTGCACAGAAAGCAGAGGCCAGAAAATTCATTCACACTGCATTTTGTTCTGTACACCGCCCAGGTCCTTGCACGAGCAGAGGCTGTCACACACCTGGAAACACATTCTGCAAAGCAACACTGCTGTCTCAGGGTTAGATCTTGTTCTTTGTCTTTGATCCAGTATTCTTCCAGCTGTGTCAGGCTGCTGAATAATCTCCTGTGACTGCCTCTGATCATTAGAACTCGTGTTTTCCATCACTTTGTAGGGTTCAGTCTCTGTTCCTAGAGCTAATTTTCCAAGGTATAAGAATAAAATGGGTGATATTTTCTGTAATTATTAACTCAGAACAAAGCCAAAAGGTAGGATAAACTTAAAATCGTAATATATGAAGGACTATAAAATACATATATTGTGAAGGTAAACATAAATCTCTGCAAGAAATCTTTGCTTTTAAATCTAAGGTAAGAGGAATGAGGAAGGATGTAATATTTGTGAATTTGTGTGTCTCACATATAGATGGTAAGGCCATGACATTTGTTCTTGGTTTTACTGGAGTCTTGCTGCATGACCTTGTAAAAGCTGCTTCACGATTCTGTCTCAGCTTCCCCATCTGTCCAATGATGCTTATAAAACACTTTGAGATGTTGTGGTGAATAATGTCACAGGAATTAATAATTCTCAATTCAGAGAAAGTAGGAGGTGTATAAGCTTTGGGAGTAAATGCTGTGCTGAGATAGTGTAATTGTGTGTGACAATAGTCCTACACCCTAGGGCAGGTAATGTGTTCATGGTATCACTACAAATACATACATATATGAGAGCAGAGATCTATTTTATGATTTCCACTGCACTTCAACTACACATTTTCAGATTACTTGAAATTTGCTGGTATTAAGGCTTTAGTCACAGAAATGTTTGTTTGCTAAAATATTTACATTTCTGTTGACATTTTCCAGAGTTTTGATTATGTGCTTTTCCCTTCTGTGTCCTTTTAACTAAAAGAAAAAAAAATTATTAAATGCTACTCTGCTTTGGATGCAGCCCAGGACATGATTGGCTTTCTGGGCTGCAGGCCCACACTGCCAGGTCATGCTGAACCTTTTGTCAACCAACACCTTCAAGTCATTCTCCCAAGGGCTGCTCTCAATTCCTTCTCCCTTTTGCAATCCAGCCCAGCCTGTGTTTGTGCTGGGATTGCCCAGATCCATGTCCAGGACCTTGTCTTGCCTTGTTGCACTTGAGGTTTGTGTGGGCCCACCTCTCAAGCCTTTCAAGATCCTTTTGCATGGCATCTCTTCCCTCCATTGTGTCAGCTGCACACACAGCTAGGTGTCATTGAAAAACTTGCTAATACCTGTTAAATCAGTTGCAACACCCTGTATGTTTTTGTTCTTTGTACTTAGTTACAGCAAAACCTGCATGTTTTGGTAATAACGTGAATGTTCTATACTTAAACTCCCAAATTCTAGTTGTAAGAAAGACATTAAAACTTACTTTAAAATAATGTAAAATGAGTTTACATTTCCCTTGAGAAAAATTTGTGTAACATTGTTGGTAATTCCCTTCTGAAATAATTGCTGCCAACATTTTGCTTCTGGACTTGTGGATTCTGTTAGCTTTTGACAAAAAAAAATCTCTTTTGCTAACTGAAAGTTGCTGATATGAAAATGGCTATTAAAATCTTCATGAATTGCCTTCTTTTTCTTAATTAAAGGTTTTTTAAGTAACCTCTTTTTGGGTCTGGGATATAAGATGATAACTGGCTATACTTTGCTGAGATAATTCTCTTCATTACAAATATAGTAACAAGAGAAGGATTTTTCTAAACATCAATAGATTAGAGTCATGCACACTGTCAGATAAAAGGTAGTCTTCATATATTCAACCTGGTTTAATTAAATACTCTTCTTTAAAAATAAGTCCAATTTGTATCTTACTTCTTCATTTGTTTCTACTAATTTGCTGCAGTCATAGTAGCTCAAACAGCTTTACTGGTTATTAGCTTTTTGAAGTAATTTAGATGTTAATTTTTCTTCCTTGTGAGAGAAAAATAATTGCTGTATACATGAGCATAAAATTCGTTAGAGCAGGTAGAAGTAAAAGAACATGAAAAGAAATTAACAATTGTGAACCTGTATTGTTTCTCAGTGCTCAGATGGCCAAGTTGCCAGCTTAAAAAAAGTGCTACAGGGATTTTTTCATGTGGTCACACATAGCATCCTTCTCTCCTAGCCGGGATGTTGCAGTCTGCAGGGGTGGATGAGCAGATGAGTAAGGAAAGGAGTTGCATGCTCAAACCCAGGCTGTACTCTGCCTGCCTGGGTGCCTGTAAGACAAGCCATGGCACAGGGCTCTGTCCTGGGCCCCATCTGGGGCAGTTCTTGGCCAGAGGAGCGGATGGGGGGGGCAGAGTTGGCTCAGCAGCTGGCACACATCTGGGGGAGCAGCTCATCTGCTCCTCACAGCCAGGCAGGATGGAGGAGCGCTCTGCTGGGAGCCAGAGCTCAGCAGGGACATGGGCAAGCCCTGGCCCAGGAGGGAGGAGCCCAGGGCAGGCTGGGCACGGGCTGGGGAGCAGCCCTGCGGAAAAGGCCACGGGGTGCTGCTGGGCAGCATGTGGGGTGTGGGCAGGGAAAGCACCCTGGCAGCGACCACCTGGGCTGTGTGACAGGAGCATGAGCAGCAGAGCAAGGAGAGGGAACAACCCCCTCCACCTAGATGTCCACTTTAGAGAGCATCTGTGTGGATAGAAGTCTGGAAAGCAACTCTGCTCATTGTCAAAAGGAGTAGGGCACATCTGCTGATATGGAGGAATAACAAACAATTTTTAAAAATTGGAATGTTAGGCTTTCTGCTTTAAATGGTCAAAGCATACCCCCCAGGTGTTTGTATTTCCCTAAAGAGCCATCCTTAGTATGTTATTTTCCCACCACAACCAAAAAGTGAAAGAAAGCCTCATTTGAATCCTCAAATCATTTCCTCGGATTCTTTCACAAACTTCTGTAGCCTTTACTACGTCTGAATTGGATACATGAGTGCCTTATAAAGTGCAAATAAGGAGCTTTCTAGAAAAGCTAGATTTGCAAGTTCAAGAAGCAGTGTAAGTACCCTCTGAAATATCCTATAATTTAAGAAAAACCCTTATGCTTCCTAAATTAATTTTCACCTTAATTTCTCAATATATTAGTGGAAAATATTAACTTGTGGACTTTCTGATTGCTGTACTGATCAAAAAGGGAGGAGTAATTTTTAAAGTCTCTTTGAAGAATAATGAAAGCAAATGAAAGATGAAGGAATTTGATAACATCAAAAAGAATTATAATTTGATGATGACCTTTCTATTTTCTACTGGTCCATTTCCTGTTCAGCTTTGTGTGTTCTCAAACATAATATGGATGGATCCAAGCTGTAGCTATGGATCTAGATGCACAATGAGAGCAAGCAAGCTCAAAACCAAATTTCATGGCAAATTTTAGTGTTTCCTTGATGGACAAAACATATTCATAATTAATACCTCGAATTAGAGATTTAGGCAGAATTAGATGCCTCTAATTGTTAGCCTTCAACTGGACTGTATTAGATAACTGTAATATAAAGCACCATAATGAGTTTCTGGTTTGGGTTACTGTATGATTATAAGCAGTGTATAATTGTTGAAGTTTTCAAATCTGCCAGTTTACTGCAGATAAATATTGAGTTGGATATTTTAATAAAAATATCACCTTTCTTGGATTGGTCATCTCTGGTAGAGTGGCTTTGAATTGACAAAGACAGGGGACTGTAATTAACTCTGCCATGGTACCACTGTTGGTTAAAAGATTTTCCTGGTGCAATGATTGTCAAAGCAAGCCCAGTCCAGTAACCATGGTGCTCTCTCAGCTAAGCAGAAGAATTGAACAGGCTGCTCCTTTTGTTTTGGGGTTTTTTGATTGCCCTGCTCCTCATACTGACCAGAAATGTAATGGTCTACAAATGTAGAGTTGCTTAGCAACAATAAGTAAAATACTGTGAGTCCTTTTAATTTTGTTGTATTTGTCATCATAGAACTTTTGTGATGTCTACATGTGAAAAACAATATTGGGTGTTTTTCATATCCATAAAAGCAAAAGGATCCAGAACGATTTAGATCAGAGCTATCCATGACACAGGTGTATCAAATGACTGTTGAATGCATTGTTTGAATTAGGTTTTTTGTTTGTTTGTTTGTTTTGATTTGCTGTTTCTTATGTGCTTTGGGTTTGGGGGTCTTTTAAAAAAAATAGTAGGCTATTTACTCTCTGGCTTCTCCCAGTTTTCTTGGAAAATAACAGTCTGTAAAAGTGCTTTCTTCTGCATTCTGAAATGACCTTGTGGTACTGATATGCTAATATATTCAAATGAGACATTATGTTTTAAAACCCACTAGCAGAGATTAAAAAATGCCAATATACTAAAAATAGAAATACTTTTGAAATGCAGGGATATAAATTTAACTATGTTAGCTAACCTGGCAGTCAGGTTCTGAAAATGCATGTTTTTCCAGGACAATCTGGCAAGTTTGGAGCCACAAGTGTTTCCACAGTAGCTGCACTGGTTTTTTGGGAGAGGGGAATGGGATTAGTTCTGCTGTTGAGAACAGCTCAGGAACACCTGCCCAGGTTTGGTGTGCCCCAGCAAAGCTTTCGGCATTTGCTGGTTTTCCTCAGAGCCTTAGCATGCAGTCAAGACAAAAAGTAGTGGATTGGTCTCAGAATAATTACTTTTTAGTCCCAGAACTGAGTATTCTAATAAATATCTGTTTGTTAAACGTTATGGTCAGATCCAATTTCTTTTAGGCCTGAAGGCTGGATAACATTCATAGATCAATAGAAGTTTATCACTAATAGGTAGCAGGAAGAACGTTGTGAACCCTTAACATTTTTTAGTTCTGAAATATTTCCTGATTTTTCTGTTGGCAGGAAACAGCAAAGGAGTTCTGGTTGGGGGTGGGAAGAGAAAAAAAACCAAAAAAAACATAACTATTTCTGTCTTCCACCACTGATCTTAAACACAGTTTTAGATTTTTTTCAGATCAGGCAGTTCTTGTGTTGGATATCATAAGCTAACAAATGGAATCAAACTTGTAGTTTGCTAATATATTGCCCTGCAACAAGGTGCCACCAATGGCTAAATGCAAGTAGTAGTAGGCCAACACTAGTTCTTGAAAGCAAACTATACTAGCATTTAAATATGGTTTGTCTTTTCAAATTGTCAGTCTCTAAACCAGCCCTTTCATTAGAGAGTGTAGAGGTCAAAAATTTTTGTTGAAAAGATCTGAATTTTTCTCTGTTTCCCTTATTGGTTAGTACAGATGCTGAGGGTTTTGACTGTTTTTTTTATACAAGGTTTTAATGATTTAAGTGATATATGTAAGATGAAGTATAGCTGTAGGGTGCATAAGTACAGATAGCAATTGAAATATGCAATAATTTGGAACAGCTTGTTTAAAACTTCCCTCAGAATCTGAATTTAATACAACTTAATGCAATTAATTACCTTTGTTCATTCTTTAGTTTATATTCATTTATTGTGGATAAACTATATACAGCTACCTTTAATCATCACTGAAATTTTGGGATTCAGTGCATGGCTTACATAAAACCACTTTTGATCTCTCTATAAATAGTGATTATCTAGTGCCCTCACTACCACCAAAACAGTATAATGTAGCAGAATAACTTTTAATTTCCTGAAGAAAAAATTGTTGCATCAGATATAAGTGTTTATGCCTTTAAAAAAGCTGCACATGGTGTCAACATGATTTTTGTACTTTGTCATCTGCCAGAAAGATACTGGATCAGTGTTATCAATATATGCCTAGAACTAAAACATTTGAGTATAATTGAGAAGGGTGATTATTTGGATTTGGGTTTTATCTGATTTTTTGTTCTAGTTCTTGTTGCATAAACACCAGATGAATCAGTTCAGAGGCAACTAGAGTATTTGAAACATTATGAACCTGCTTTAAAATTGTCTCCTTGTTTCAACAAGAAAATAAGGAAAGAAAATGTTTATTACATTTTCTTGCCTGTTGAAAGCTGCATTGCCTGAGCACTTTGTGTTAAAGGCCAGTAAAAATTCATGGTGTATGTAATAGGAAACTATGATTTATACTTAGATGGCATGGTTGTGACTTTTCTGGACTCTACTTTCAATAACCTGAAAATAAAATTAACTAGTATAAACCCTCTTCTCATACCCCCTCAAAGTTAGAAGTGTTCCATATAGTTTTTCGATATGAGAGTTTTGGTCTAGGAAGCTCTGTGGGAGGATTAATATTTACTGGATATCTTTGAAGAGTGATAGCTAAGTTGTACATGCAGGGTTCACTAATTCATAGTACTTAATTAAATTTTAAGTTTTTCACCTGCTTGATGCATTTGGAGACACCTGAGATTCTTTGGTGGCTGTTTAATGATACCCCTTTCATAAACACCAAACTGAGCACTGTGGTGTTTTCACCACATCATTTGTTTCTGCTTTAGGCTGGCAATAATCATAAAAGAGTTCTCTCTCCTGTTCTGCCTCCCCCAGAGTTTACCTACCTGATTTATTTACAGGCAGAAATTCCATCTCCTCTGACATTTTATGTTTACTGTACCAAATAGGTTAAGCTCTTGTGTTCTCTGATACAAATTCTTGTATCAGAGAACATACACTTCATGCAATATCACAGGTGCACTTTGACTGATGCTGTAAACTTTCTCAGATTCTTAATGTCTTCTTTTTCCAAACTTGTATTTTACTATCAGTTAGCACATGAGCTATTCCTCCTCCATCATCCCTAAATGCTGTGTTTCATACTTAATAACAGAAATTCGTTCCTTCATATTAATCCCTTTCTGTTTTTTCTTTTCTAAAAGCCAATCAGACTATCTTTGTAAAATCATCATCCACATTTGTTTTAAAATGCCACATTTTGTGTCAATAATGGCTGTCATTAATGCATTCTTACCTTATGTTAGTTAATGTAACATATCAAGCTTCATATCAGTTTTTCAAGAACTGGTAACCTTCTTGCAATCTGATTTTATTTTTTTATCCCTACCCATAATAATATTTTCACTAAATAACACTATCCATAGCCCTTTAAAACTACTCCTCCTCCACCATAACTAATATTTGTGTGCAATCATATAAAAATCATTACCAAAATTGAGATTCATAATTTCTGCCTTCTAATCAGCTACTTTTTCAAAGAGACTAATATTATGTCTATTTGTTATACCTTGTACAGCATTTGTTGCATTTTTCCCCATATTGTTCCTGGGAATAATGGTTTTCATCTGTAATGCCTGTATCTGTTTCTTACTGTTCTTAAACATAGCTATTCCAACCGATTATTAAATAAGTGTGCCTTTTTCTTTGAGATAAAATCCTCTATCTTTCCTGGTGGGTGAGAATCCTGGTGGATTTATGTACATAACTCCTTTGGGGTGGGGGGTGCTGGTTGTTGCCATCTGCCTGCAAGAAGCTGAACTTGACCCTACTGAAGTAGGCAGAATTAAACAAGCATTAAACTAAGCTCTGTACGGATAACTGTGGCATCAGAAATGAGCTTACTTTTTTTTTTTTTTTTTTTTTTTTTTTTTTTTGCCTTCAGGCTGTGAAGATTTTCACAGCTTTGGTTTCAAACCCCTGCATTGTTTAATTCAGGAACTGTAGCAAGTCAGAGATCATTCAGCTCTGTTTACATGATACTTAGCCATGTCTCTGGTTTGCAGTGTTACATCTACCTTAATGATGATTTATTGGCAGGCTGAGAAACACTAAAATAATCCTAGAGTTATGGTCCAAGTGTTATATACTTGGAAGGTGCCACTTTCAAATAAACTCTAAAATCCTTAATTCCTTTAAATCCACACAAAATGTAGTGTCAGTCTGTCTGTCTCCCCTGGGCTCTGCCCTGCATTGGCAGCAGTGTTTGCTGTCACCCAGAACCCCGCTGGAGCAGGAACTCCTCTGACTTTTAACCATATGCTCTGGCAACTGTTGTCTTCTCCTCTGGAAACTCAGATCCTTTTCTTCCATCCAAAACAAAGTCTGGATCTTTTTTTTTTTTTTTTTCAGTGTCAGATGTGAATAGCAAAGGAGGAACTTTTGTAGGCCTCATAGCTAGATTTTGTACAGAGAATGCTAAAGCTGCATATGGCACAAATACTGGAATTATCATGTGTGTGGGCAGGAAACAGGCAAAGGAGCACCAGCAAATCAGTTCTGCAAGGGGGGAAAAAAAGAGAGACAGACAAAGCTGGGAAGAAATGGGGCCAAATAATATTAGTTCAGTAGTTCTCTTATAAACACATCATTACTTGAACTGATTCTGACCACAGTTTCAGTTTCTTTGCCTCAGCACCCTGGGTAAGCAGATGTAAACCACCTTCATTTCAAGATCTGACCTAAATCAGCTCTCAGCTGTGGAAGAGTTTGGTAGAGTTTATAAGTAAAATTCCTTAGCTGAAAGTATGTCAGACAGCTCTAGGTTGTATGACTGGTATTAAACACAGTATTCCTAAGAAAGAGGAATCCTCTTTCTATGGAAAGAGGAACAGTTACACTTGGTGAGGGCTGCAACTATAAAGTTGATTTTTTTCTGTCATATTTTAAAGACAAATTTTACTGCCTTAAAATCCTTTGACATCTACTGAAAAAGGCCTTTTAGAAATTAGGCTGAAGAGCAGAGACCCTACTGATCAAAGAATAATAATTTTGCTCTAACCCACCTGGACATACAGGGTGACACACCTTTTAAGATATTATGCTGTTATGATTTATTAATAGAAAAAATATAGAAAAACTTTACTAAAAAATCCTGTAATACTTTTGACTTGTTCAGCTATTTTCTTCCACAGTGACGAGGAGTGAGGCTCAGTAGTGTGCTAGTCTTTCCAGGTACTAAGTGGGTGATGATGGTAGTTGGCATTTTACTATATTGTACAAACATATAACATATAACTGCAGTAATTTAATGAAGGTCACATTCCTTATGTTAGTACCTTGTTTTGGCAGAGTTAGAATTAGGTTGAAACCTGCCTTTTCTCCTTCTCCAGTTCTCACACAAGAAACATTGTAATAATAATGCAGATCTTACTAATGAGAATAATCCTGCTTCTCTTCAGCTGTCCCAACAACTCTTCTACAAGCACCTCCAAGAAATAGTGATGAGGGGGAGCATAAAATGACAACTGTAAACCCTACCTAAGCACTGGTGGCCTTGCAGGTCTTCTATTTATTTTTGTGCACTTCTCTAATGTCAGTGTTCTACCTTAAGAGTTGAAGAAAATAGTCATTTTTTCTGCAAATATCCACAGAAATTAAGTCTCTGGAAGAGATGTGTTGCCACCAATGGGTTATACTCCTTTGAAAGTGAAATAGTTTATATGTGTGGTAAAAACTGGATTATGAATTCCACTATGGATGTTGTGGGGAAAGTGGGGGAAAGGCTGTGGATTTCTGTTAGCACCTCTGTGTTGTGCAGATATATGCAGTGATGTGGTATATTGGTGATCTACGATATTTGTTTTGAGTATCTCCTTGAAAACAGAGCTACTTAGTGGTAGGAACTGCACTGCCAAACACGGTACTGACCAGAGAGGATGAATATACTGGCATATTTCACTTTTTGATTTAAGTGAAAACGAATGAACAAGCTGAACTTTTGAGAGACATAAATTTGTATTCAATGTTTTCTGCATTTAGATGGAGTAATTTTCCACATTGGTTGCAAATAATTATGGTAGTATTATAACAGAGCATTTGTGCATATGTGATGACAGAAGCTGGTTCTGGATGCAGGTGGAATTGCACTCTGTTCAATAAGTTTGCCTGTGGAGTTTGCATGGCCAGCTTACGTGAGCCAAGGAGCGATTGCTTGCATGCAGCTCACAAAATGAGCTCCAAACCCCCTGTGAGTTTCCCTAAGAGAACAGGCCTGTTAATTCAGGCAGTCTGATGACCTGCCAGGAACTCTGGAGTAAAATCCTGTCTGTGAAAATCCAGTGGGAATCTTGCTACTAACTTCAACAGCTGCAGGATCAGGCAATGTATTCCTAAGTAACTTCAGTGCTACATTTGGCTGCTATAGGCAGTAGTATTGTCAAACTAGGGATCATTATTTATTAAAAAATATACCAGAATTAGGGTTAAATAAATGTAAGAATGAACATTGATTAACCAAAAAGAATATTAAAAATAAGTAAAAAATATAGTTGGATCTGGTCTAATGCTGGGAGTACATGAGTAAAATAATAACTTTTTCTTCTGTCCGCTGCTAAATTTTATGGGTATATGGTAAAAGGTTTTGTTTTACCATTGATATTGCAAAGGTCTCAGTAGTGTTTAGTTTTCTGCTTTTCATACTAAGTAGAAAATGGTACTCTGTTACAGTTCTTCTGGAAAGTAAAGAAGGACTAAGAAGCTACATATTTTAATGTTTGCTCTGCAAAGCTTTATTTGAATGCAGCCAATTAAATAATATCTGCAACATTTTCTCTGCAGCCTCTGACATACTGAAAGTTGTATGGTGTGCCAAAGAAATGCATTTTTATACAACATAATTGTATGCAAATATCATTGACACTGTCAAACCTATAAAATATTTATTCAGCATGCAAAGTGCTGAGTGTTAAAAATCTATGTGGATTTTTTTAAGAGAATGATCTTTAATTTGAAAAGCAGTTTCAAAAAGAATTTAAAATGTGATTGGGAAGAGTACAGTGGGGATGAATTTCTTTGAAGCATTGCATTCTATGTCGCAGTTTGGATTACTTTTTATTTAGATTAAGGTTACTTTACTAAAAAAGCTTTTTTGAGCAGCATGACTAGAATGTACATTTCAAAGAATTCACAGGTGATTTTTGCTTAGCCAGACAGAATTCATATGGGGATTTTTTAGACACTGGGCATTTTATCTCTTCCCCCTCAAGTCTGGACTTATAAACACATATATAGAATTTCACAGGTGCATTGCTAACTGAATCAAAGTTGAAGTCATCACGTAATGGTCCAGGAGCTTTCTCCACTAAGTCCTTTCCAAACTGTGGCTTTGCTATTTGCTGAACCTATTTTGCAAGCTCAAGAGTATCCAAAAGTTGTAAAGGAAATTTTACCAGTTCCTTTGCAACATCCTTTAAGCCTTCAGTCTTTCTAGCCTTGTTCATTTTGTCCTTATCTGTAACTAGAGAGAGAAGGAAAAGAGAACTCTGGACCAGATGCACAAAAGGTGCAATTTCCAATTTTTATAGTGAAGTGCTTCAGAGTTCCAAATAAAGGCTGGCAGCCTTTATACTTCATTTTTGCTCACTTTGGGGTTGGGTTTTTTTGTTGTTTTGTTGGGGTTTTTTCTAAGTTCTCTTTTACTCATCAATGTAAATCCAAAAGACAGCTGAAATCCATTGATATTTCTGTCCATCTACAAGAAGCAGGGGAGAAGGAAATAACTTTGAATTTGTAGTCAGCTCTGCCAAGGGCAAAATAAGAAAGGAAAAGCGTCGCACTACAAAGTGAGGCAATCCATGGGCAGGTATAACCCTGGAAGCAGATTAGGAGTTTCTGGCATTCTTCAGTGATGGACCTTTGCACCAGCTGAAAATGTGATGAAGTGGCACTTGACCTTTTAAGCCTGATAGCATTTTTTAATGCAAGCAGAAGAAAGGAGACTACATAATTACCATAGATTTCAGGTTTTTCCAGAAGGAGTCTGCCCAACCAATCCTGAGAGAATTTGACTGTAGCTCTTACTGTTGGCCATTTACAGTGTGAAAGTCATTGAAGTAATTTAATTAGTGCCTGTTCATTGGGGAAACAAAGATCCCCTACAGATCACCATATTAGCTGACATTGGGTGAATGGTAGCTATTGACATTAAATTGTAGGAATTTAGTTGATTTCAATCAAATTACCTTTTAATATTTTTGTGTGATTGAGTCAAATTTTTCTGTAAGTTGTAAAAAACTACAATTTTTGGAAAAAAAAAAAGTATTGGCAGAAATGTCAAATCTTGTTAGCTCACTTTACTGGGTTCCTGGATACCAGAATCCACCACATTAACTCATTTGAGGCATACTGTCTTGTTCTGTCATTGTCAAACACTTAGCAAACACTGCACCTCTTTCTCTTTTGCCTGATTCAGGGATTGCCTGCCAAGAGTTTATACAGAGTATAAAAGCTTTCTAGGTAGAAAGTTCTCTGCTGTGCTTGTTTGGTGTCATCACCCGCATCACCTGGGCTACAGAGTAGGAAAGGGTGTCCCTGCAAAGAGGGGTTATAAAAGAATCCCCTGAGAACCCCCTGTGGAACAGAGCTACCTGGATGAAAGGCTGCTATTTCTTGGGCAAAGAAAGTAATTTCATGTCATTTCTTAACATGGAACTTGCTATCAGTTATACTTCAATTGTCAGCTTTGTGTCCAATAAGTTGTAGAGCAAAATAATTTTACAGACTTACTGTGTTTATGCTCAGGTTTCTGAAGCAATCTCCATTGTCTTCCCAAGAGGGATTTTTCCTACTGTATTTAGCAATAAATGTGAGTGGTTTTTTGTGATGATGAGCATTCAGAGACCTCATGGCATGGTTCTGTACAGAAGGAATTGCAGATGAGGTTCTTTGTGTGTGTGTCCTGCTGCCTCCAGCATCGCTTGCATGCCTCTCACCTTCTGGCTGAATAATCCCTTCAGAGTTATCCCTGTCCACTAAACTGGCTCTTCTGCTGCTTCCCAGAAGTGCTTTGTCCTTAACCATCCCCACACTGAAGCTCCAAGTGTTGCAGAGCTGTAACCAGCCACATCCGCTGCAGTTTGCCACAAGTGGAGCCAAAATACATCACCACAAACAGGCTCTGTGTGTCTGTGAAAAGAAAGAGTAGTTGTATGCTTCATAACAGCAAGAATGACACATTTCTCCTTTCTTTTGTTACTGAATCATTTGCTTTAATTTATTTCAAGAGAACAGAGAACAGGCAGTTGTTTGCATCTTGCAATCATCCAGTCTAGGAATTTTGTGATGAAAAGGCTAGAACTAAAAAAACCCCTATAGTGGGATCCCCAGACTTCCAAAGTAGTCTGTCAGTATTTCGAATTTATATGTAAGGCATATGTTAAAATCAAATTGTGCTATGTTTTATTAAAATTCAAGAAATCACCCTTTTAGTGAAATCTTAAATTCAAATTACTATGTGTGTAGAAATAATTTTTTCAATGTAGATGTTGAATGAAGGTTCATGGTTCTGTGCTGTTGTTATTCTTTGAGTATCCCATTTTAGATTCAAATCAGAGGGGGATTTGCAGAACAGGACCTAAATCAGATAAGACAGGTAGATCAACTATCAGCAGGAGAAAGGAGGGATATGGAACAGTAGGTTCCACACTTCATTTTAATTTCAAACACAATATTTAGGTCCTGTGGAATGCCAGAATACTCTTTCACCCCATTGACACTGTGTAGCTCACTATCAAAATTAGAAATTTAATCAAAACACGTTGTAGGACTGCAGTCCTTGACAGTATATTTTAGCTGATTATTTTTTCCTTGAATTTGATATCTTAATGTCTAGTTCCATAAGCTAGATCTCTTAAGACAAAAAAAAGTTCTGAAAAAGATAGTTCTTGTAGATTTTTTTCTTATATGGGGTTTTTAAACTGTCTTTTGAGTTTTCCTACAACTTTTATTTTCAGTGTGCAGAGAGCAAAGGCCTCTTTTTATTTTCATGTCTATTTAAATAGTCTTTTGAAAAATTTTTTACTCTTAAATTCTAGCTCCCTTAGTAAGTGATGATTGCAGTGGAAAATTATTTTTAAATGTACAAAAAAAAGAAAAGAAATAAAATATATTTATGCTTGAGGGAATAAATAATTTCCTTAATATTACAGAGTAAATAATTTCTTCAGTGGTCACTGCTGTGCTTTGGATATCAGACTTAACTTAGTTCTTTTATTCATTATACTAAATCTTATAAATCCCCAGAGTGATGAAGAAAAGTCTATCAAATAAAAAGCTGACAAGAATTAATGTAAAAATGTCCTTTGTTCTCACAACACTGGACACAATTCCTCATTAAATATATTGGTGGAGAAATAGCAACAGAACTCATCTGCATACCCTGGATAGTTTAATTTTATTCAGTGGATTTAATTGTTGTACCTGCAGACTGAAGATAATCTGCTGCATGCCATATAAACTTTGCAGAGTGGGAAATTCACTTTAAATTGCTTTGCTATTGAATCCAATTTTCATCCTCACTGAGGGAGAAAATATTTTTTGTTATGAATGGATGGTTATATATTTTAACTACTTCACCTTTACCTCTAAGAATTGCCCTAACAAGGACTTCCTTATTTTCCACATAGTGCTCCTAGCTATTTCTAAGATGCCTGTGTCTACCAGGAATTGTTCTGAATAAGTGAGAATTGCTGTCACTTTGGGGAATGGGGCCTAAGCATGGCAGCCCTTGTCATTTTCAGTCGTGGTCTGCAAGCAATTGGCCACATCTCATCCTAGAACTCAGTCAAGTTCCAAAAGGAATGGATTAAGTGCAGCAGCTGGATTTCTTTGGATACCTGTGTACAATTAGTAGCTTTTTCTCTGTTTCACAGGTAGGGCTGACTTGCTAATACCGGGGAAATGGCATTTGACCAGAAGTGGAGTGGAGGAATGCCTGGCTTCTTTGCCTCTTCTGGAAACGTACTTCTCTCCTTATGTGATCAATTGGCATTTAGCTCTTTCATACCTACTGATATACCAGCCCTGAGGAAAAAAACATTGTCTTTCACAGAAATTTCAAAAGCCTGTTAGAATCTCCCATATTTAACAGCAGGGCACTGGAGAACAAGCGCCAGTAGAATCTGTCCTTTGCCCAGTCAGTGAGGTTACTGTGGGTTTTGTTCAGCTGTGAACAAAATGCAAGCCCTAAAGTACGGGAAAATCATCTACAAGCATGCACACTTTAACCTATTATGGGATGAACAATCATTAAAAAGGGAAACTTGTAGTGGGAGTGGACAGGGTGAAGTTGTTGCCTTTTTAAGATGAGTTTGATTTAGTCAGTGGGGTGGACGTAAGGAGCAAAACCCCTGGTGATTTTTTTTGTTGTTACTTTTAATTGAGGGAGGAAAAGAATATATGAATTATTTTTCCTGTTTGGTTTTTGAAGTAATCAAACAGGATTGCATATGTGACACCCATATTTGTACAGTGTGAACATTAGGAAGTGATTTGTGGAGGGTTTTTTTAGAGGTTTGGGGAAAATGGAGCCGGAATCTCTTACTGTGTTATAAATCAGTTTTGAAAATGTATAGATCTGCCTCAGCTATGACCCATTATGCCCAAATCACAATATTCCCTATGTCTGTAACCTTTTTAGAGGTTGTGTTCTTTCTGTAGCTGTAGCTAATTACATTTCGTTGCAGTATAATTTCAGTTATTGCTTTAAATTGCTATTTCATGTATAAGAGCAATGTTGGCAAACAGTGTAGCTGTGTATTATCATTTCTTGGATGCATTTATGGTTTCTTAGACTGTAGAGTGGAAAAGGAAGGGGCAAGGGAGGAAGGTTGCACTAGACCAAAGCACTCAACCGAGAAGGTTTGGAAACAGCAGGTCTGATTAAACCTGATATTCCACCATTTGTGCCTTCCTGGAAGTGAGCTTGTTATATAAGGAATCAAACAAAGCAAAGGGGTTCTATCAAAGACTTGTAAGGAAAATGAATATGCAGGTTCTAAAACTATCCAGTATATTGATTTGCATGCAGGTAATCTGGAGGATTTATCGAGCTTCACACAAAGAAATGTACAACATAGTCAGAGCCCTGTAGGTCAATAGGGATAAACTTAAAAGATCATTTTCCCCATGAAAACTATCAGATATATATATATATATATATATATATATATATTTAATAGGGATTTTTGGGCCCAAATTGTGGTTAGAGTTCTTATGTTTAGAATTTCTTCCTGTTGTTTTGATAAGACCTGGATACATAAAATTAAACCTCTCTTTTCTGCATTACAGTTTGTCTTTTCCCAGTCTGAAACATAATTTAGCGCTTTTTGATTTGAGAGTTGTGGAAACAACTGCTTTACTCCCACACTGTCATTAGCGGTACTTTCCCCACCACCACCACTTCCCATATGATACCCAGAGAATTGAAATTGTGTTGTTCTCTTTAGGTCTCCTGAGCGGAATCCATTTCATGCTGAAATCAGTGGAATTTGGAACAGCTCTTTGTGCTCCTGTTCTATTCAGGGGGGAATTTTTTCACATGAGAATTTTTCCTGTGCTGAAGAAGAATTTTTCCTGCTGCTGTGTATCTTGGGCTGTAACTATCCCCTAGATATGACTTCAGCCATCTGGGAAAGAATTATTTAATTAAAGAATTAACTGTACCTTAGCAGAGAGAAATGTAAGTGCATACATCTGAGAGAGAAATGTAGGCCACGCTTTCATGAGGAACACGATTTCAGAAAAAGCAGCTGAAAAAAATTCCTTTGGGCAAATGAATGCCTAATATTTCAGGACTAAGAGAAAAGGCAAAAAGGAAACTTAGGTGTGGAAAGAATGGACTATTGAACATAAACAATACCCTGTATAGACCAAAGAATAGTTTGTTACTGGAATAGATTTTATAGTTTTCTTCATTGATAACATGGCAAATTTTAGGAAGGCGTTCCTTAATGAAGACATATAAATATATTTTACTGTGAGACTCAAGGAGTTGATAGGACTGGCATGTATTTTGCTCATGGTCCGGAAATGCATGTTTATGGATGAAAACAAATTTCATTTTAAAGTATTTATAAACATAGAAGGTGAATTTATGACAAGATCCTGTAGCATCAAATTTAAAATAAAAAAGAGGAAATGACCTGGTTTTATGTCATGAAAAATTTGTATTCACTAAGAGATTTTTTTCAAAGTTGGGGTTTTGAGGTTTATTTGGTTTGGTGTTTGTTTGCTTTGTTTTTTTTTGTTTTTGTTTTTTTGGGGATTTTTTTTGTTTGTTTTTTTTTTAATTGTTGCAATTATATATAAGAGAAAAAGAATATACAGATAAATACAAGAATTTCTTGCTAAGTATGAGCATAAATGAAAAGGATATAGAGTTATGTTACTTTTGCATTTCAAACTGAAATAATCTATAGTTGGCAGTCTGCAAAAAAAAAAAAAAGAGTACTGTGACTTTCTTTGACATCTTTCTGGTGTAAAAATCCTCAGTACTAGATTTCATCATGACCTTTAGATTTATGCATGTCAAATAGCATCACTTGTTACATCTGCACACTATGAAGGTTCTCTATGTTGAATATTATTTTGTTTGTGTCTTTGTATTGTTGAATTCTCTCCAAAATGAAGGGTACTGAAAGCTAATATAGCTTTTCAGTTTAGGAGGGTGTTCAATGCTTACAGAGGGGTTGAGTTCCACTTTATTTATCTTGTTATCCATGAGGCTTTGTACTCATCCAAAGGTTTTGGAATGGAGTGATCTGCTGGGGTTCTTTTCCCATTCCTTCCCCCCCATTCATTCAAGGGTTTTTTTCCCACTGTCTCTGAGGAGGACTTGTTTTAAAGTATCTGTTCCTACAGTTTTTAGCATAGCATTAAAAAAGAAGAGCCTTAAGACAAAAATATCAAATTTTTTATGTTTGGTGGTTTGTTTTTATATTTTTAACAGGGCAAACTATTGTTCTGTTTTATGGCTTTTAAAATTTTATTTGTTAGTGCATAATGATGCAGTGACACGGTATTAAGTTAATTTATGCTGTTAGATTTTGCCCTTGTCCTACTGTGATGTGAGAATGCATTATGGATTTGGATTTTATTCTGCCTATGGTTATTGTGGTGTGCATGTCACAATATGAAAGGATTAGTACATTTTCTTTCTTGAGTCTTCATTTCCCTGTGTTGTAGACATGAAAAAGAGGGTTATGTAAATGCATTTGTTATAAGATTATTTACTGCAGTGCCAGCAGTACAGATAACATGTGCAAATAAACATTGATTTAGCTTATAACTTCTGGGAGATTTGCAGTCACAAAAACTGTAACTGCAAACTGGTACAGTATTTACAGACGTTTCTCAGATTCTTCATAAAGCTTTTCTTCATATGGAAGAAACTTATTTACCCCTGTTTCTTTTCTAAACTACAATCTTTCCATTGCTTTGACAGTTTTGTAGAACTTTGTGAAAAACAAATTCCTTTACTCAGAACCCCAAAACCCTAATGTCAAAGACTGAATGCCAATCACATAGTAATTTTATTCTTCAATACTTACTTAAGGACTGTGAAATATGCATTCACAGTAATTAATTTCAGTGAATAAAGATAAAACTTTATTAGTTCATATTAAATCTATAATAAAATAGAATTTTATTTTATTTATTACAAGAGTGCATTCTTTTAGAAATAGTGTACAGATGTTATTGACATAAGGATTATTATTATATAAAACTATAAAAATATATGGCTTAAACTATAGAAAGAACAGGCTTAGCCTATTTTAAATCGAACTTCCTGACAACTTTTTCATACTGCCAGTCTGATGGACTTCATTTTCTATGAGATTTTTACCAGGCATTTCCACTAAGTCTCCTATGTCATTGTTATTAGAAATAGAATTCAAATTCTGGCTCACAACATTCCTAGTAAGGACTGGAACTTACGGTGAGTTGCATCTCAAGAAAAGCAGTAGCAATACAGATATTTTTTGGTGTATTCATAAAGCCATTCCTAAGACTAGGCTGGCAGTTGTTTGAATAATGGATGGCTCTACCCATTTCTCTCTGGGCTCTGTATTCGAAAGATTATTTGTTCTCATTAGCACAACACATAAAGTCTTTCTATTTCTTTCCACACTGTGCTGCACTTTTATTATATTTTTGTTTGCTACTGAGATATAAACCCATCAGTGCGTGATCGGATGTCAGTCATGCTCTGTCATATCTGATTTGTTTTGCTCTCTCTTTGGAACTTTCTCTCTTAATTTCACAGGTGAATTTGACATTCAGGGTCTCTTCCTGTGCTGATTATCCAGAGATAATGAATGCTGCTTGTATATGCATGTATTTTCACCTTAATATAAAAAAAGTTTTGACATTCAAAAAATAACACATCAGTCATATACTTCTAAATATAAATAGATTAATCAAAGAGACCTTGATTTCTCAGTGCTTCATTCAAATTATGTTTATTTGTGAATCTTAGTTTCTAAAGAAAGTATAATTACTGATGTGATGTTACACCTTTATGGATGTTCACTCTAACTTTGGGTTTTATAGGGAGCCGAAAGAATAAAAAAGGCAAGGTATTTCAACTGAAAAAAACTTTGTGTGAGAAAAGGTTGCTAATGGCTGTGAATAATTTCTCTTCTTGGCAATCAGTTGGATATTGCCATATGGAGCTTCAGAGGAAGGAGTAATTCCACCACTGATTTCAGTGGGGCCTCTTGCCAGCTCCTAGAGCAGAGCCAGGGCACGGGACCTGGAGCAGCAGGCACTGAAATGCCTGCTGGAATAAGGCCACAAGAGGATGGGGGAGCTGCATGCCTGAGGTGTCACTTCCCAGTACGATAGGAGTGGCTGGGAATAAAGCTTCACTGTTGTTTATGTCTTTGCAAAGATGAAAGTTGGACAAAAAGTTATGGGAAAGGTGCAGGTTCCATCCTGGCATGGCACAAAAGCTAGAGGACAGGACAGAGTGCTTCAGAAACAGTCACACCATGGAGATGCCCTTCCTAACCATACAGCAAAACTCGTGGGTTGAGGTTAAATACAGTGGGTAACTCTGTCTTATGTTATTGTCTAATTTAAAAACTAATTTTGATACTGATCTTTCTTAGTATGCCAAAGTTTTTCATGAATAAATGAAGCAGCAGATCATAGGAAATACTCAAAGGTTTTGAGTGGGGAAATCCGCAGGGCAATCTTTTAGCTCTCTAAGGCAATTAGAGAATCTCTGTGAATGGCATTTCCCCTGAAATACATCCTGATTTCAAAGTGAGTTATGTCATGTAATATTTACATCCATTCAGACTTTCCACTAATGTGTAAGAAGAGATGCTCTCTTGGTTCCACATACATAATGTGGTGAGGTGAGGGGAGCTAAACCACTTAAGTTCTATGAACATGGTTCATAAAGGGTCTGTGAATCCCAGCTCAGAATGGAATAAGATAAAATATTCTCAGCCTGGAGAATCATGCAGTGTTTCTGTATTGCTCTAAGTTAGATGATTGTGTAATTTTTAACTTATGCACCATTAAAGAACTGGAAATTGGAAATTGATGTAGTGCTGTTATCTTCAGTGGCACTAACTCATGCCAGCCAAGAGTTAACTCCAAAGGGGGAAATGATCCATGCATGGCAGGCGCATGCTATGTATCAGGCCTAATGAAATTTGGTGTGACTCCAATTAAGTGTTGGCTTTAAGGCGAATTCTGGAAACTTGCTGAAATCCTTTCACGTTATGATTTCAATTTTCTTAAAAACATGTTTAGTGAAAGACATGAAGAGCAAAACTAGAACAGTAAGGAAGCTAATAATCAAAGGCACATGTGAAAATATCAAATACACTGAATTTTGTAGGCAGCAGCTACCATGAGTACCTGAAAGGGAAGCCATGGCTGAGCTGGGAAATCCTTTAAACATTCAAACTGGGAGGTGGCTGGGTGCATGAAGGATTTCCCAAGTGTTCTATGTACAATAGCATAATGTTACTAGACTGCCTGAAATTTTGCAAGGTTTTTAGGATTTGGTTCCTAACTGAAAGGAAATCTGGTACTGACTGCTCAGTAAAGGAGGCAGCTGGCAAAATACAAAATGCTGGAGCTGGAAGCTCAAATGATAGCTGAGATGAGAGGGTTCTTGGTGGCCATTACAAACTGAGATGTCTTTTAAGCCTCCTTTCATAAAATTTGTTCTCTTGCCTCTCCTTGGCTGTTAACTGCCAAGAACTGAACTGATCCTGTAAATTCAGGTGTGAGGGAAGAGTAGGAGAATTTCTCCTGCTACTACAAGGCACAAGTTCCAGCTTCCGTGTCTTGTGAGCTGTTCCCCCTGTTTGTTAAAGTGCAGTTTCCAGCTGCTTTTCCCTCCTTGCATCATTGGTTTCTTGCAAGGTCTAAACCCACATTGCTTTTCCACTCATCCTTCCTGAGGCTGTAATCTGCTCACTTTCTGCAAAACTCTTCTGCCTCAAGTGCTCAAAAACATGGAGGTGTTCAAAGCCAGCAGTGCTGGGTTAGCACTTGGACTCAAATGTCTTCTCCATCTTGAGAAGTCTGTGGCTGTGTGTCTGTAACTCAACTGCAGCCTGCTCCCCACAGTGAGCCCTGTCCCTGCCCAGCCACCTTGGCCTTGGGCCACAGCTTCCACTACCCCTCCACAGCCTGCCCCAGCCATCAGGAATCCTTCTCCAGCTGCAGCCCAGCCCTGGGGCTTGGCAGCAGAGCTCAGCATGGTCCTGTGGTGCACTTCAGGGTCTGCCACCCTCTCTTGAGCTCCAGAGACATAATTAGGGATAATAGTCAGTAGATGAAATTTAAGTACCCAACATAAAGGATAAGGTATAGAACATCCTAAAGCATTTTGTGTATGTTAGTTCTTCATTATTTTCAATCAAGGCTGCAAATGAGCTGTGTAAGGAGAGTACATCAGTGGAGATTGCTGTGTGGTTGAAGTGCATGTGAGTACAATTACATACATGCCACTTTCTGTCTGCTGAGTTGTATTTCCCACTTAGAGGGAAAGCTGGTGGAACGCACACTGACAATTTGTTCTTGAATTTTCTGGAAGGTAACCATTGTGACTGCTCAGCCAAAATCAGTATGCAAGATTCAAAGCATGTACAATTTCCAGCTCTCGTTCCAAGTGTGATTTGCTGTGGTAGTGAACTGTGCATCAAATTCCTGTCAAAGCATTCTAAATGGCCTTTCTAAAATACTTCTAGAAATGTAATTGGAATGTTAATTGTAATAAGTTGAGCTCTGTGACATTCCCATAAATCTGGGTAAAGTGCAACAGCTCTACATTTATACTACTCTAATGAAAAACACCAGCACGGGGTCTAATGAAAAATATCAAGGCAGGGTCTTAAAACATAAATGGTGTCCAATTTCTTTGCAAACTAGATTTGTATCAGAAGTTTCATTGATTTGAACTGAAAAGTAAAACTACATATTGCTCTCTAATCCACACACTTAAATTCTTCCCTGGAGGGGTAAGGGTATAGTGGATCACATGAATAGTAATAATATTTCTCAAACAAAATTTCACCCATATAAGAGGCCAAATTCTCTTGTTGCAAGCAGGTTAAATTCCAAATAAAGTCCTATATCTCAGAATCACAACTAGTTTAGGTATAAAATTTTTTGCGCAATTGTTTGTGTGCTCTAAATTAAGGAGTTGTTGGTAAGAAAACTGGTTTTTTAACTAAACCCTAGAAGCCTATGGGAGCACATAATTACTTTTTTCAGGAGAGGATTTACATTCTCTCCTGAAGAAAGGCTCAAATAATACTACCTTCTGAACAAGTACTTTCAGGGAGGAGTGTCAGACTTTGTCTGCTGTCAAATGAGTCAATAGAGCCAATCCTATGAATACCCCCAATTTCTTCCACTGAGCTCTGTTAGCTTGGAGGATGATCCCAAGGTCTCATGTCTCCTTTTAATGCGGATTTCTGCATTTGGAAGTGACTTCACATAAAATTCCCAAACTTAAGAATTTCTTTGCAATCTTCCCAGACGCAGGAAGAAAAAAGTTGGCAGTGTGTCCCTGGCACAGCACCCCAGAGGCAGCTCCCCTGGCCAGAAGGGAGAGTTGGGTTTGCATCTGCAGGGGCACAGCTGTCCCCGACCCCTCTGCTGTGAGTGACCAGCTCCCCCCATCAGCACACTCCAAAAATTATGGCTGAGGGGAAAATATGCATCTTCAGAAAGCTCTATTTACCTCTGCTACACAACAGCAGTTACTGTTGAAACTTCAGAGGCTTTAGAGACTTGATAATTTTTTATTATTAAAAAGGAAAATTTGATTTGCCTTCTGAAACTTTTGACAGGTTCATAACAGCAGCAAGATAATGGATATAATTAATTCTCTGAAATGAAGTGGTAGAAACAGTAACACCAGTGTAAGGTATTGCTCTTGTTTTTTTAATGTTAATTATATCAATGAATTATTATGAGGTTAAAATATTTAAATAGAGCAGCTTGCAATTTTTCTAATTGCTGCATTTGTGTGTGGTGTAACCTGGTAAATATTTGTCCAAACAGACTTTGTCTTTACCAGGGAATATAAAGATATTGCAAGTAATGTATGCTGGAAGAGAAGCTATCTGACACTCAAACAGTTTGAGTTTTAAGCATTTAATTAAGAATCTTGTCCCCAGTATTCAGAAAGATGCAGAGCCCAATAAAAAACTGTATTCAATTGAACATTTAGCCTGAAATTTGGGAAACACAAACAATTATATTTCTTCTCCAATGTATTTTACCAGGCTTTAGTTATATTTCTTCGTATTGGTGCCCCAATCTAACATCTGCAAAATGAAAATAATGTATCTGGGAGAGATTATTGTGGAATTCCCATTAATTAATTTATCTGAAATGCTTAGAATTAAAGCAATAAGATGTTATAGAAATATCTCTGAATTCTGACTTTAATATAAATTGATTTAAACTGATATCAAAGAGATCCAATTGGCAGTATTAGTAAAACTATGTTTTATTTATTGATGGTGTTTCATTTGCATTAGGTACTGCAATAACACCTTGGATAATAGAGTCCCCAGAGGTTGCAAGACTTGCACAAATAGAGTTTGGAAGAGAATTATTTGTTTATTCAGAAAAAGAGTCATTGAAACAGCAGCACATGCTAGAAATCTCATTAAAAGTTAAAAAATTCTCTGAGTATATTCCATGTATCTCTGTGTTTCCAACCAGTGCAACTGTCCAGGGAGCAAGCTGGAGATTCTGGCAGTGCTCAAACAATGTTCCCTCCCATCACAGTGCCTTCTGTCAAACTGAGGGGAGAACTGTCTTCTGTTTTCCATCCAGAAATTATCCGCTGCTTTCCCTGGAGCTGGTCACTCGGTGCCAGTGGACATCTGGCCTACTCTGTTCTGTACATAGATGACAGAAGTGCACAGTTCTCTATTTCTAGAATTTTCCTTGTCATTGACACTTAATTTGCAGTAATATAATTTAATGTTAGGTATTGTAGAGAAGGAGGCCTCTATGACGTGCAACAAAATGCACAGCTTGTTTTCAAACTGCTTTCCTTTTTCTACTCGAAACATGTCAGGATGCAGTGAATATCTTCTGTGAGCATAGCCATATGTTTCCCCTCTGCACCCATGTCAGGACCCATATGCTTGCCTGAGTTTGTTTTCTCTGCATGCTCTGGGATTTTTCTGTGGCCTTGTCTCTTTATTTGTCTGCAAATAGCTTAGCTTCCATTTTGAGCTGAAATTTGTGTAAGGAAACAATTATTTTCTAATTAAATATACATTAAACCTGGTGGAAAATTATCAAGCTTTTTTAAAGAGCCAGGATAGCATTTGAGTTGAGCAAATTCCGCATTGCTTAAAAGAAACCAAATGAATGCTTTCCTCACTAAGTATTTTTAGGTTTAGGAAGATATGTGTTGCAGTGATGTTTTAGTGCTTAACAGCTTGTGCACTGATAAAGAACCTTCAGCAGGCAGCCATTGACAGTTACAAAGATAAACTGCTGATTAAAAACCTAAATGACATGAAACTGGATTTAGTCAGAAGTTGAAGCAGGTAGCTAAAATGTTGGACATCCAGGTGTTTCAAAAGTGTTATCAAACCACCTGGGAACTGGATCTATTAGAGATGGGTTCTGCTATAACTGCTCTTGCACTATATCTTATTTTCAGATTTATGAAGGTGTAAAACTAAAATTACACAAAATATCTGCTGTAGGAGTAGCATCACAGCTTTTCTGACTACTGCAAGCAAATTCCTAGAAACCTATATAGGTAAATGGGACTGTAGTGGTAAGAGAAGTCTGGAATCCAGCACTGTCTCTCGGGGACTGAGCAAACCAGCCTGCAAACTCTAAGTCACTCAAGTTGATAAATACAGCAGTGTGGGCAAGACTATGAGTTTACCTACTTTTATGGGGAGCTGTACCAAATTTATCCACTTCTGCATACCTCTTGGAGACAAAATAAGTCAGTTTATCTGCTTGCAAAATTAAATAATTCATTACAGAAGGAAACCATGTAAGCAAATGAGCATATTCTGTGTGACCTTAGTTGAGAATTGAACTGTGAGAAGAAAATTCCCAAGTTTCTTATTCCTGATGCATCTTTTTTTTTTTTCTATTTTTGTGTACTATCTCTAGGTATCAATACTTTTATTAGGTTAATTGCCCTAAGACCATACCCTTCCCAAATAAACGATTTACTTATCTATACAAACTAGAGATGCTTAGTGACTTTTTCTCATTAGAATTACATCAGTCACTGCTGGTACATCCATCTTATGAACTCTGCCGCCTTCCTGTAATTCCAAAAGGGTAAAAGAGCTTATCCTGTGACACCACGGCAGCAGGGGAAGTGAGTAAAGTCAACCACACTCTAAGCTATTAATGTCCTTTCCTCTTTCTTTATAGTATCTCTTGGAACAATAAATTTCCACCTAACGGTTGAAAATGAAGATGATTTATTGTCATTACTCAGATGGTAATTCTGATTTTCCTAATGTATAAAATCAATCTTTTAAGAAAAAGATAAAAGCTTTTTTCTCATTTGTCCTGGGATTTTTTTCAAGTTTCTGGTATGGAAATGGAATTTATTTACAAAAATAAAAAAGAAAAAATAAAAAAAAAAAATCAAACTTGTGATCTCAAGGCAAAAGTGATTTAAGGAAGATAGCAGAGAAAAGGAATTTATTGGCCTGTGAACCAATGAAATGCTGAACAGATTAAGGATATGAAAAAAATCAATCCTATTAATCTTGTTAAAGGAGTTCATGAAGCCAAAATATTTTAAAATACTAAGTGTCATAGAATGGTGCAAAATTAGCATTGGTTGTTTATAATCCTCCCAAGGACTCAATGTTATTATTGTTATTGGACTTTTATTCCCCTCAAAATATGTTCATTAAGACTTAACTTGTTCATCAATGCAGTTTGATTTCAGCAACTAAACTACAAAATACAGAAACAATGCTATTTTTTTCTCAATTGTCCTTTTTATTTTCTTTGACTCTTTAAAATTGCATCCTTAAAAGGTGCTATTGTCTCAAGACTGAGCTCACAGTACAGTGCATAAACTGAAAGGTAGGAGAAGGCTTGTGTGTAAAGCCAGGAAATGCTGAGGAGAGATCTCCCTGGGAAGCAAAAGGCTTAAAAACCTCTGAAGCAGCAGTGAAATTGCCTTTTAGCTGCTATGGGGTATTTTTGCATACTTTGGTGTTAACTATTCTGCAGCCATCATGTGTGCTTCAGCAGATGGCCTTCTCTGCATTCTTAGCATTTACACAGCTTATTTCTGGGACAACAAATACAAACTGACTCCAGGCTGGTGACAAACCTGCGAGTGAGGCTGTGCAAATAACTGACAATCACTTGGGCAGGCTAATAATACCCATAATAATATAAATATCATTTCCAATTAGGGAAGAAAGCCCATGTACTTGATGCCAGAACAGTAATTCAGGAGTTGAATTGAACATTCTGCTTGAAAAGAAAACCAAAACCACAAACAAAGGAATATTTTGTCTTGTACTCAAAAGAATAGCAAAATAAATGTCAATCAAAAACCTGCTGGAAGAGAAAAAGACTAGTAGTAGTGCTTACATTTTACATACTTAAAGTAATATTGTTTACACATACAAAGCACAGTACTCTGGTTCAATTCTCACTTCTCAAAAGATTATCTTGGTCACTACTAATGTTTCAGCTGCTCTTGGTCAGACTTCTGTGGGTTCTCTGCCTGCTTTTTGAAGTAATAACCATTACTTCCAGAATCAGAATTCTCAGAAGATCTGGAAGTTTTGTATCCTGTGTTGCAAGTGAATGTCTTAGGGAATAAAGCTCCTTTCTTGCTCAGCTTCTGACTGGAGAGTGTCAGAGAGAGAAAGGTTCAAAATGCCTCAGGGGAAGAGTGGCCTTGATGTCAAACATGCTTTGCCCAGGAATTAGTTTTGGACTGTCAGTTAAAGGGAGATTTTAAAAAATGCTCCATCATTCCTCCTTCAGTTTTTTTCCTTTTAATAAAAAAATAGTCAGGCTTAACTGAAATTCTTAATTTTACCCAGAAATTCATTAAAGTTTGTCTAGATTTCTCTCTGATTTATCACATACTTCAATTTAATTTGAAGTTTTCTGTGCAATGAATATTTCTAAGTAATAGTGTTGGTAGAGTTTTGTTGGGGTTTTTTTTTGTTTGTCTGTTTGTTTGTTTTTTAAATAGACCATTATCCAAGCAATAAAATAATGTAAGCAGCTATAGAGTAGGAAAACTTTCATCATGAGGCCGTTTTTATCACATCCATCCCAAAGTAATTATGACCTTTGGATATTGTCTCACGACCAGTGAAGTAAATTGCTGAGAACAGCAATAAAAATTAAAAAATTAAATAACCACTCATCCTCTCCACTGCTTTCTCTTTGCACTAAATATATACTGCTATGCTGGGGATTTGTAGTTTTCAGCTGAAAAGATCTTGTGAGCTTTCAGCGAGATATCAGACAATTTTTAATGTTGCTCACCTCTAATATGGACAAAGCATTTACCAGGCAGTTTTCATGGATCAAAATACAGAGCAGTAGAAGAAATTGGCTATTGTTTAAAGTGAACTGAAATTCATGTAACGACTTATTGTTATTATTCTGAGCAATAGTGAGGTAATACTGAAGTCCAGTTAAATATCCAGTTAAATACTCCAAAGAATGAGGCTTAAGATGCAAGGAAACACTTGTCAGATTTTGTCATTCCTCTTTCATCTAAGTATCTAGAACTGGTAGCTAGTATTCTCCAGTGCAAATGAAGAGACAAAGAAGACCAAATTTTATCACAGAAATTGTTTCAAAGAGGACTGGCTCCTCATGCTGCTGGTGGCTCCTGAAGTATCCTAGTTGATGTGGGTGCTTTGAACTAATTTCCAGTGTGACTTGTGACAATGAATAGGATTTGGCTTGGGGTGGCTGGGTAGGTAGGAATAACAGGATGGGGTTTTTAGAGAGCTCTAAGGAGGTAAAAATGAAGGCAGGAATGTCCCTTTTGTTTGCGGGCTTTGATGAATGTGAAGCAGCCATGAGATCATGTCTTCAAGGCACCATCAGCAGACCTAGAGTAAATCCATCAAGATTAGTGGGATCACCTGGAATGAGTTCAAGAACCAAACTCAGGAAATCTGGACCTGCAAGAGCTTTCAGGAAATGGGCTTCCCAGTCAACCCCTCCTGGGATTTCTGAGGGCAGAGAGAGCTTGAAAGTAACTTCCAATTTTTTGCTTTTTCTTAATGATGCTTAGCAACTGTTTTATGTAAGTTATGGGTAGGGTATCCAGGCAAGTCCTGTTCAGCTGTTGATTAGAGGTTATTTTAATGAAATGTTAACGGAGTGTAGCAGGCAGAGAGGCAAACTAGAGGAGACACAGATGCCTACCAGCACTGAAAGTTAAAAATAAAGGAGCTACTGCCAAAAACCCTGAGCTGAACCTTGTAATGGTCTATTGAGTTCAACACATCAAATATAAAACATGAATAGTACAGGTCTGCAAGAGAAAATCCCCAGCAGTGCAGGTGGTGGTTACTCCAAAGGAAAAGGGTTTCCTTTTAAATTTTGCTTCCATCAGAGAGCCTAGCATTGCATGCAGAGCTGTCATCAGCTGTGCCCTGAGGGCTGGGGGAGGTCCGGGCACAAACACAATGGTACAAAGCTGTGCTGCTGCACTGATGGATAAAGTGGATTGGATAAAAGCTGCCGTTGTGGCCTAAGGGTTTTTCAAGCCGTTGTCATTGTTCTCCAGAAATACACTCGGGGTCTGACTAAGGGCAGATAAGACCTTGTGACTACATTGTATAATAATTGCAATTTTTTTTAAAATTTCGTTGTCATAATTAGTCTTCAAAGGTATGCTTACTTCCTATATTTACATGTGAAAATTTATGCAGATCACAAGCTTTTTAAATTTAATTTACCTTTTTTCCCTCGGACTTTTAGGATTTCTTGGTCACAGTCTAGTATATTTTGTCTGGAAAAATTCTAATTGAAGGGAATAACCTTTCAAAAGTGTTCAGAATACTCTAATTTGGCTTGTTTACCTGTTCCTTATTATTTCCATAGCAATTCTGATATTAAACTGTCCTCAGTCTTGTTAGCCTTTCCTGTTTTTTCAGTCTGCACTGAAGCCAGATGCTATTATATGTTTAGCATATTAATAGACATACACACAAAATCAATCCTGCAATAAAACTTTATGGGGCTTTTGTGGCCTTTGCTTAGCTAAATTGGTGTCATATGTTGCTCTGTGTAAAGTTCCTCTGTATTTATATCAATGTTCTCAGAATGAGGGTTTTTGGTTTTCTACTTTCCTGAGTAACAAGAGGATCACAAGTTTGCTTCTTTTTATAACTTCCATTAAAATTTTGATAACAACTACACTGAACAAAAAAAAAAAATCCATGTTTGTGTTTTCAAAAACAATCAAAAAATCTGTCTTGGATGAATACACAGAAGTGAACACAGGTAGATGGGGAGCTTAAAATATTTTGATAAATATGTAAATTATACAGCAATAGAAAGATCAAAGCAGTAGTGAACCCTTACTGTCTCATAGATCTGGAATCTAAGAGACAGCTCTTTCCAGTAGTTGGAGGGCTGCAGGATTTGAAAATGACCAGGTCCAGTACTCACCATTAAACCCCAAACTTTAGGAAAGCATGAAGTGGTTTATTGTCTTCTCATAATATTTTTCCAGATGACTGTTACAGGCTGCAGTCCCTGCACCCAGCTCTCTTTGCCCTCTCAGCTCAATGACACTGACAGAGTTGTGCCCTTGCTGTCTTTTCCCAGCTTCTACTCCAGCACACTTCCCCTTCTTGGCTAAGTGGAAGGTTTCTGTGTGTGCTGGGGACTTCCCTCTCCACCTTTCCAAAGCCTTTAGGTATAAAAGATGGAAATGAGCAGCAGTAACGTGACAGAACCACACAGTGACCCACCCCAAGTGCCCAGCCTCAGGTGCAGAATGATGCTTTGCTGCACTTTGAGTTGCCAGCTCAGTGCCATGGCCTTACTCTAATGCCAGTGCTAAAGATAGTGCTTAAGTGCCTCTATGATTAAAGACTTAATACCCTGAGTTCCCTCTCTGTAACAGGGACCAAATCCCAGGGTGCTGATTTGTGTGAGCCAATGAATCAGTGTGAGGTTAAAGATTATTAATGTTTATTTTCATTTTATGCCACTTTCCACTCTGTTTGTCTCTATTACTCATAGCTTCATTTCTCTCAAGAGGGACTGTAACTGGCAGTCAGGGATGTATAT